>NW_026623361.1:1113531-1391157 GCF_030028575.1 Malurus melanocephalus | reverse complement strand
TTTTGGTTTTTTTTTTCCTGGGGGTTGTGTGTGTGTTGTTGAATTTTTTATTGGGAAGGAGGGATGGGGGCCATACACGATGGCCTTTCCCTCATTCAGGACACACCAGAGCATTTAAATCTCTGAGTCTGAAATACTGAGCAGCATTAAGCTTGTTAATTCCTGTATATTCCTAAGTGAGAAACAGATTGATCTGCTTATCAGGCCATGTTTTCCTAGTCAATATTTACTTGTCCTTACATATAAATGCTGAYCTTATTAGGGCAATAAATTATCTCRGTTCTAATCCAGTTTCTTCTGTGAAGCCCTTTTTTTCCCTGGGGCCTCCTTTTGAGAAATTTAACAGGATATGTAGTGCCCATAACTACTTTTTCTTCTTCTCTTTCTCAAGCTGTGGTTTTGCATCCATGAAGTTCATTGCAAAGGAGAAGCAAAATGTTTTCCAGGTATGGCATGCATTCTCCCACTGTAATAGTGTATGGTGGATGATGATTTTTTTTTATTTCTTGCTCCAGAAAAATGGATATGAAACTGTTAATCCACCTATCAGTACTTCTTCTACTGGAATTTGTCTCATTAGGCACAGCTATATTAGGAACTGTCACAGTAAAGCATGTAGGGAAAGATTTATGTCAAAAGAGCAAAAGTGATCAAATAAAAAAGTGGAAGGTATTCTGCCACTCAGAGAAAGGCAATGCCAGAAGCAGACTCCAAGGGAAGAGAAGGTTTGTGAGTCTTTAAAGCAGATTGTCTTTTAGTGTATGGAAAACAGGAGTAGATCTTTAGTGGGTGGCAAAGTAATGAAGATGGACATTTCTGACTGCTTCCAGCCTTATAAAAAAAAGCTGTTGATGTCTATAKAGAACAATCTGATTTTTCCTTACAGCTGCACAATTTCTTGTGCATGAAGTGTGGTGGGACTGTGGAGAGCCAAATACCATTACCTGCCTGTAGTTGCTGATGTGATGTGCAGATGGACAAAGAGATATTTGCCTTCCCAGCCTACAGGTGATTTGAGAGGGTGGCAATGCCTGGATGGGTGGAAGCAGACACCCGGCACTGTTAAATTATCCATGCTTTGAGCTGAGGGAACWAGAAGGTCAGCCTAAAAGCCATATTGACATGTGATCTTTCTATGCATACAGTCATTTGATTGAGAGATTATGTGGCTTAAGTGCTATTCTCAAGAGTAAAATATTTTTTTACTTTATTTCAGAATTCAGGAAATAAACCCAAAGGATCTTTTGTTTGTCTGTGAGTTACTTTGAGAGCATTGTTCTCTGATTTCTTGGCTGAAACTGGGTTAAGAACTCACTCCTCTTCTGTGCTTGGAAACACTGACACAGCATTTCAGACTGCTGCGATTTTACATATCTGGGTATTGAGGCATATAAAGAGGAAAAGTGTCATTTTCATGAAGATACAAAAAAGGTTTGAAACCAAGGCACATCTATTACTACACTAACCAAGAAGACCACTAAATAAAAAACAGGCAATAATTACCTTCTTGTATATTAAATCAATTGATAACTATATGACTGAAAAGCTTGAATGTAAGCTCATTGTCAAATTACTAGCAAAGTCTGTTGAAGCCCTCACATCACATCTTTTCTTCTTTCCCACATTAGTCAATCACACTTGCCTCTCAATTCCCTCATACAAGCCTTGCTTGTCTGCCTGTAAATAGAAATGAGCTTCAAAGCTCAGATTGCTGCTGTGAATACTCATCTATGCTGCTCAAAGGCAGTCCTCTCTTCTTTTTCAGGTCAGAGGCAAAATGATGCTGACTTGCTTTGATTTTCTTAGTCTAGACTGTCCTTAAACCAACCTGAAATTAATTAATTTTCCTGTTGAAAAGTTTACTTACACCCATAGAAAAGCCCATCACTGTGCCCAAACCTGACAGTAGCTAGCTCTGCCTGTYCATCTCCATCCTTGCCTGGCATGCACAGCTCTCACTGGGGCAAATGGAGTATGTTCCCTCCTGGAAGAAGAGACTTCTCTGTAGTGATCACAGAATACCATCTGGGCACCCTTACAAATAGCTTGGATCTCAACATAATTCTTCTTAATGCTATTCAAGCACCAATCTGGAAAATGTCATACCCCTCCAAYGCCATGGTCAGTTTACCTGGCAGTTTCAGGAAACCCTCATTGATTCCCGTGAGCCCCACTGAATCTGTAATAAAAGATGTGGAGATGGAGGTTCTCCCTGAACACTGATCTCAAACAACCTCCTCAGGAAATTACTGATTGTTCCTATGGCTATGGTTTTRTTTGACTTGTGACAGCAAAGTTTATATGATACTATGTACATATTCAGGAAGATAAAACAATTTTTTGAGTTCTCGGCTGGTATTAAACAAGCTCATGAGAACATAACTGATATTGTTTACTTAGCTCTGAAGCTGGGGACAGGCAGTCCTGTTTACTGACCTGCAGGCACTGATAGGGCTCATGAGAGCTAAGAAAAGAAATAGTAACTAAGTTAATAGTGACTAAGGTCTCTGGACCAACACTCCTGTTCTGAGGGGTCCATAAGCCCAGCAGATGGCCTCCACTCTGCCAGCAGCTCACAGACAACACATGGATCCTCAGTCTGCATCAACATCAGCCCTGATTCTGAATATTYAGTGACTGCCTGGTATATTTTGTAGAGATCACTTTTATTCCTCTGTCTCCCTAAGCTGTCTGGCCATTTCCAGGCCAGTTGCTCAGTGAAAACCAAGTGAGCCATGGGGGTATGTGGGTCTCCTGGGCTGCCCATAAGGCCAGAGTTCAAATGTTGTGAGCATGGTAAGTCTTTTTTGAGATGTAAGTTAGATACACTTGTGTTAACTTTTCCAATTCATGGAGATGAAATTACAAAATCCCTAATTAAAAAGCAATTGTAATTGGAATCTATTTCTTTTCCCYATAAGGGCAAGGTTTAGCATCATGAAACACATAAACAATTTCCATTCTAGAGGCTTTCTTTTATCTCCCTTTGCTCACGTTGGAAACAATGCACTTACAGAGATGAAAAGGCAACTGAACACAGCCTGCTCCCCTGCCACTCGTGCAGAAGGATGAAGGGAAGGTGTGAGGATCCATGCACATACTCCCGGCACATCTCTGTCCCCAAAAGCCAGACAGTAGGATTTTCAGGGCATTTCTGTCCCTACAAGATTATTATTCTTCAAACAGTGGCAAATAGCATCTCCATGGAACCATCTACCTGGAGATAGCACAGGCAYACTGCAGTTGCTATTTTGGGTTGGAGCAGGGAGATGGAGACCCTGAGCCCTCCTGCAGAGGCAGGGACATGGGCTGGGGTGGGACTAGGGCCACTTCCTGCCTGTGTGCCAGGCTGAATCCCAGTTTCCAAGCCTCCSAAAAACTGGGCACTGGCCCTGATGTTTATTTTACAGTGCTTCATAATGTTTCAGTGTTAATTGGAAGTAGCTAGTTGACTGTCCCTCTGAGAGTCTCTCCTCAAATTTGGTACCTTCCTTAAACGCCACAGCTTGCTTAAACACTGCAAAAATATCTCATCTGCTAATTTTTATATTACTTCTTATTCTAAAAGCTGGGAAAGATAAAAACGCATTCTCTTCCCTAGTCCAGTGAGGCTTTCATGAATATTTACTTTTCTCTTTTACTCACGTCCTTTCCAAAAGAAACAATCTCAATCATCTGGTTCTCATGGGGCTCCTTCAAACCTGGCTACTAGCCAGTGAGTCCCTCAGGTTAATTACCTACAGCATATAATTACCTATAACATAATGCAAAGACATCCTGGGGTATCCTGCTCTCACTAGAGCATTCCCACTAGAGTATTTTTAGTCTTCACTCAGTGACCCAGAAACTTTTTGGGGATACTTAAAAAAAATCTGGTTTTCATTTTAGGAATGGCCGTACATAGATGTCTCAGGAATCAGTATCTTTGAAGATCTGTTATTCCCTCACATAAAAGACATTATGGAGAGGTCAGGGAGGATTTCTGGAGGGTTTAGACGTGCTCCAGCAGTAAGTCAGTAGTAAAGAGTTGCCCCAGCCTGTATCAGGGAAATTACTCAGTCTGGAGAAGGCAAAGAAAAAGATTCCCACTCTGACTTTTTCAATCTTGGTACCACAGTCTCTTCCCTCCATCCACTCACCCTGGCTTGGGTCAGGCTGTTCTCTGCACAGAGCAGAGCTTTGGGCAGCCTGTGCACTGCAGATGGCTCCCACCTCAGATGTTCTGTTGATAAGGCAGTTTTCGAACATCAAATTGCCTGTTAATGCTAGTTAATGAATGTTCTCCTTACAGGCACAGCAAGCCCTTTCCTTCTATACTAAGCAAAGAACAGGAGGAGGTAACCTTTCAGGTATTAAATTGCTTGAGAGCATCAGCATAGTGCTGCTTGAGGAACAGCCACAGAATCTTAAATTACTGTTACTGGGCTTTTTTTTTTCAGCCTGCAGGAGCTCAGGTTTCTYACCTGACCAATGCTTTTTCTTCAGTGGAGGAGGGTTTGTAGTGCCTGTCCTTGGGGAGCAGCCATGGCTTCCACAGGGCAAGGGGACAGMAGCACGAGGCACCTTCAAACACAGCAAAGTCTCTGCTGAGCCCCCTCATTCATATGCTCTGCAGACAAAATAGTTCAGACAGATTCCTCCACATTGCAGGAAGAGCCCAAAGAAAATGTGGGGGATCCCAAAGAAATCTTGCAGCTCCCAGTTTGCTCGTTTGGAGGAGAGGGTTTGGGCCACTGGCCACCACTGACCTTGCAGAGATCTCCTCTCCATTTGTACTCAGCTGAGTCCAGGCTCAGTCTCTGCTGCTAAGTGTTTGGGAGAATGTTTCAGGACAAACCACATTTTCTACTTTGCTGGGGATTAAAAAAACCAAACCAACAGAAAAAAAAATCCAGACCATGCTTCTCTTTTGGGGTTTTTAAAAGAGTTTTTACTGAAACATTATCAGCTTGCTCTCAACATCTTTTAGTCTGACTGAGGCAGCTAGATGACCAGAAACACGGTGATATCCTTGTGAAATCCATGTGTTTCATGCCATGTAAGAGGCAGCTATTGTCGTATGCAATCCCAAAGGAGCAGAAATTGAAGTGTTTCCCCAGGCAGAGAAGATAAATGGGTACTGYGTTCACTTTGTGTTTAAAGCTGCAGTGAGCACGTGACTTTTGTACTGAAGGGAACATTGCAGCTSTTTTGCTTGACAGATTCATGTAGTGAGAAGCTGGAAGTGTAAGGAGAAAATTCGCTATTTGCATTTCTAAGCAAATTGTTCATTGAGAACCTGAACCCAAACACAGATTGATAGAAAGACTTTTACCCTTTCCAGTGGGTTTTGGGTTAAATTSTAGACCTGGCTTCATTCTCTGGAGTTGGGATGCATTTCCCAGAGGCAAGGATCTTACTTAAGTGTATTTAGGCAAGGAGTAAAGGTAATTGTGAGRATAACAGCTATGAGAGGGAAGAACAGCTGCTTAGAGAAAGTCTTAAAAAAACCCAAAACCACATCAGCAATAGTAAAAACAGGAAATCAGTTTGAATTCTGCATGTATGGGAGGATAATCCCTRCCCTGGTCCTGCTGGCCACACTRTTGCTGATCCAGGCCAGGATGCCATTGRCCTTCTTGGCCATTTGGGCACATCTGGCTCATGTTCAGCTGCTGTTGACCAGCACCCCCAGGTCCTTTTCCASYRGGCAGCTTTCCAGCCACTCTGTCCCCAGCCTGTAGCACTGTGGGGTTGTTGTGGCCCCAGTGCAGGAGTGACTGTCCTGTTGCCTGTACTGCCTTTTCATCACCTCTGTCCTTTGCAGCTTAAGGGCAGCCTTAACTTCTGCCTTGTGCAAGGACAGGGAGAGCCATGTGTTGGGGCTTTCTCAGCTCCTGCACAATGTGACCTCTTGAAGTGAGGTACTTCTGGCCCTCCCTGCAAGGATGTCTGAGTTCCTCAGCTTTCAGGAACCACCTTCTCCTTCTCAACTTAATTACTTGGTGCCAAGTCACACAGATATATTCCCTGTGTTTTCAGAAGTCCAGTAACACAAGACAAACAGCCAGTTAAGCAACACAGCCCACCTAATGTGGAATTTAATGAGAAAATGAAATTATTTCTATTTTAAAGCAGGTTTCTGTGTGACCAAAGCTTGTATGTGGCAGAGGTTAGTCAAAGACCTGCAGAGCCACTGTGTATGAACCAGTTCTGGTCTAAGAGCCTATTTGCCTCAATCTGCTGCAATTGTCACTAGAGGGGTGGTCTCCACTGCTCCCTCAGCCACACAGCCATTGTCTGGGTCAATCCCAGGTTGTTCATGAGCTCAGGATCAGTGTGCAGAAAACCCTCGGAGGAGCAGAGCCTCAGAGGACCTTGTCCCTGCACAGCTGTCTCTGTGGGATCTAACACAAGGGATTATGTGTATCAGTTGTCAACAAATAAGCTTTCTTACTGACAAATACCACCACTGTGTTTACCTGGGAGCAGGAAAATCACTTTCTTCCTAGGACTCCCTTTACTTTTGAGATAWGTTCTTTCTGTTATCACTTTTGTCCTTTTGTGTAAGGGGGTAATTTCTAAGCAGCTGCCATGAGAAGAATATCTCCTGCTTCCCCTTGGGTTTTTTGTTTGCTAAAGGTTCTGCTGCAATAAAATAAATCTAAGGTACATTTATGACAGCTACAGCTTCCTCCAGTTCTTGCAGGTGTGAAAGCAGGAAGCCATGTGAAGGACCTGAGTGTCCTTCTCCAACYCAGCACTGTCACACACACACACTCACTTTCACTCCAGTCCATACACAAATGGCATTTGCTGCAGCTCATGTTCTGCAAAACCTCAACGGGAACTTCCTCCTCCTTGAARGGAGCTCTCCCAAATCAGCATGTCTGACCAGGAACTCTCCCATGCTTTCAGAGATGTATTTTCTTGTAGCACCACTCTCAGTGTGTGTGTTGGCCACTTTATCTTTCCTCTGTTGCCAGGCACTGGAGTGGTGTTGGTTGCCCATTTCAGTAGAYTCAGCTTGACAAAACCATATTCCTTTCTGGCTTTGGAGCTGTGAAATATCCAACAGGTGATGCTACAGTCTGATAATATWATCTGATATTTTAGTCTGATAACATAATCTGATATTTTAGAAGTCAAACCAATAGGAACAACAATATATGTAAATGTGGTTCTCACTTGCTTTGAATTTCTTGTGAAATGTGGAGAAACAGGTACAAGCCTAACAATGATCTAAGTGTCCCAAATAATTTTTGTYGAAACCCTCTTCAGGATCAGTGCCTCAGAAAGCAATGCAGCTCCCTCCTTGGACATTGACTAACAGCATATTTTACATGTGTTTTGATGATTACACAAATTGTCAACATCTATTTTGACTGTGTTCTTAATAAATGAAAGCAGAAATTAAATGGGTGTTTTTTTGGTCAAACTTTTAATTTAAGAATTAAGAATTCTTAAAAATTGAAGAATTTTTCAGACCGTTTGTACTGAAAACAACTTTGGTTCATTGTAATATTTTGCAGAAACGCTTTTCCATATTTTGATCAGCCCTATTTATTACTGTGCTGAAGCCAATCACTACCACCATCAACTGGTATGTTTATAGCCATCTGGATCACAGGATACTCATGTTTTTTAAATTATTATTGCATCTATTRATGATTTATTAACCCCTTATAAAGAGCGAGTACATATTGCACAATAGCCACAAAGAGAATCAAGAATTCAGTCCTGGCCTTTTGTTCGCACACTCCTGGGCATCACAATCACTCCAGTTTTATTGCATTTTATTTTATTTTAATRTTTTATATGCAATTGCTTCAAACCATCAACCATGGGGGGTTTATTCCTTGACTTGAGCAAAGGAATGAATTTTTCATATTCTGAGAGCAGCTTCATTAATTGAAAGAGGTGYGTAAGCAGAAGGGCTTGTTGGAAATCCACACTGTGAGAGGAGATCCAAACTCAGAACTCTCTCGTGGCTGCACCAAAGATGCTCTCAGGAAATGCAGCAGCCCCGGTTGCCCCTGCAGTGGGCCTCAAGCACAGCACAATTACAGCAGCTGTTGTGTGCTGTGGTTAAAGAAAGCTCCCCAGACACAATGTATTGCTGTTTGATTGGAAGGGTACTCAATTGCCTAGTGAAGCTGTTATCCTCTATTTAGCCAGAGATAAGAAAAGGAAATCTTTATGTATCACTCCTATGTTTAAAAAAAAAAAAAAAACAACACAAAAAACAACTAATTAAAGAATCCAGACCCTCAGGGGTAAAAGAAAATCACCACAAAACAAGGCAATGATGGCAGTGAGTAAAAGTGAGCTGGAGACTTGGCTCAGCTGTTCCAGCTTCTGTTTACTCAGCACAGRGGTGGACACCCACCCTGTGCCTCACTTTCCCCAGATACACCAAGAGAAGGTACTTCCCCATTTTTGAGGGGTATTGATATTCTAATTTTCATCTTTCATATTAGAAATATCCCTTTAGCACCAGAAATGTCCTTGGGATATGTTGACTGGTATTAAAGATCAACAGGTGAATAATGAAGAGCTTATTGTGATATTTAATCTCCTTTTTTTGTTAAAGCATAACCCTCACACACACTCCTGATTTCAGTAGGATTCACATGCACTTTGGAATGGCCCAGACACAGGCTCTTTGCTTCAGCTGGGCTTTGGCTTTAAATCCTTAGATACATAGTCGGTGCTTCTGCAAGAAAACACAGATCTCCCCCATATTACTGGGGCAACCTTGCATGGTGTTTCTATTCCTATCAACATCCTGGATGACACCGCTGTTTTTCTCATATGGATTAATTTGAAACTTCTCTTTGGATCATTAGAGYTGAATGATGAGTTTGTAGTCATGGGAAAGTTTGCTGTGCAGTAACTGAATGCTTGTAAACAACGGTCCCTGCTACAGTGATAAATGGATGCATTGAAAAAAGAACTTCCCAAGACAGAAATTCATCCAGCAGCAAAGCCTCCATTTTACTGGCAACGACTAAGTTTTATAAAGTATTTTCACACTCCTCCCAGTATCAATCACACTGCCATTGTCTTAATTTTACATCTCCAACATACAAAAATATTTTACTTTTGAACAAGATATTAGAGGTCAGAGAGTTTCATTGGAGAGGTCTATTGAAGTTCAATAGAAGGACAGGCTGGTGGTTATCCTCAGCATTATGGGATGTTGTGTCATACCCAGGGATTGTGCAGGTCAAGGATGGTATCATACACACACTGAGATTCTGGACAAGACCATAAACTTCTCTGTTTCTTTCAACAATGCCTATTATTTTTATTTTCTTTTTTCCTCTCCAGAATATCCTGCCTGATATTTTATTCGCCTTCCCCCTCCTATCCATCAAATTTTTTTTAAACCCATAGCCCCATTTATTTCTTTTAATTCCAGAGAGCTCAATTGCATCCTGCACTTACTCGGAATGCTATGTCCCCACATCACCCTCACTACACCAGACAATTCTGATCTGCTTTAATGTGCAACCTGGGATGTGCTTTGGAGGCTTCCTGCCATAGGTTCCTCTCTAAACTATGGAAAGGTGGGTGCCAAAACCCAGTATAGCTCATCCAAGGCCTCTTTGGAGGTTTGTGGTGTAAAGGGGAACCTGGATCATGAGGAGCAGATTTATCATCATTTCCAGGACATTCCATTGCCAGTCTGCCATCCCTTCTGCTGAATATCCACATGCTTTTCTGTTGTGATTTGGTTAAAAAAGAGATGTTTCAATAGCAGTCTCAGCACAGATCTTCATTTTCTGCTTAGTATTTAATTTCCCTTTGTCCTCCTGCTATGCTGCACCAAAGCCAGAATTCCTTCTACATGCACAAGGCACAGTTTCCTAGTGCTAGCTCTTATCTTTGTGAGAATTTCACATTGGAAATTTTTCTCACAAGATCCCAGAYGTTCCCCATCTCCAGCACTATGCATGAGACATAACGTATGGAATGATCTGCATTTGTCTCTGGTTACATTGCTTGAGCTGCAGATGGTAAGGATACCTAGGAGTCAGTCTGTTAACCTAATTCTGGTCTCTGAAACACCTGCCAGCAGCACCTGAGCAGCAGTGTTCCTCAAGACAAATAATCTCCCTTCCTTGTGATAGTCCTGCTTAACTCATCTCCCTGCTTTCAGAAAATTGGTTTCTATTTTATAGTGAATCATCCAGCTCATTTTTCCTTTCCAGCAGTCACACAGACTTTGCTGCCGTTCACCTGCCAGCCAACAGTTCCCACAATTACTGTCAGCAGCCAGTCCTGGTGGCAGCAGCACCTGGCAGAAAAAAAAGTGCAAAGGAGTTGGGCAACTCATTGCRTGGTTTGGCTCAAACCAGCGCTAATGAAGGTAGCAGTGAGTTAGGTAATGGGCATGAGGAGCTGGAGGAGATGTTTGAGCCCGTGATAAAAGCTTGGCAGCCTTTGCTATTCCCTTCCGACATGGCCGCTGCCACACATTGCACCGTGCAGTGCCTCAGTTTTCTCTTTGGACAAAATCCTCTTTGAAGAGGGACCTAGGAAGGGAATACACAAGAAAGCACTGATTAGTCATTTTCTATTTTTTTTTTTCCATTTTAAATGGGATTCTCATCCTATCTTTTTAGTCAAGAAATAAAGTGAACACAGAAAGAGTTTTAGTGGCCATTTTGGTCTACCAAATGTTTCAGTGAGATGTCACTTCAGCAGGCTTGGCTGAACACCTTTTTGAACTAAGAGGAGCTTTTCCTGCTTGCAGTCAGCAGGATCCAGTTCCCATAGAGGAGAAAGAAGAAGAATACTTAAACTTTTAACTAGCTGTCCATTATCTCTTGCTGCTTCTTGAGCAGCCTGATTAATCTAATTATGGGCTCTGCATTCCAAGCAAGCGCCTCAGTCACATTTCCACGGGACTCATGAAGCAGAAACCCTGCACATCCCTGGCAGGGCTCCACGGCTGCAATGAGTAAGCACAGCACCCCTGAGGTGGAGGGAACTTTGCCAGCGGGCTGCAGGTGAGGATTCACCCCTCTGGATTTTGAGGYTCGAGGACAGAGTTGTTTGGGAGGGGAATGCAGAGCTCTTTGATACGTATCATCTCTGACACTGCAGTCAGCCATCTGTTCCGAGTTTATTAAAAGTGATGTACTCTGCTGGGAGGATCAGGAAGCATCTGCTGGTGCATTTACATTCAAATCCTCACAGCAATCCCATCCGTCCTCCTTTTTTAATTAATCAAACCCACTTTTTGGTGAAAGCACACAGATAAATGCTTCCTCTGTAAATGGGAGCACATATTATGCTGATACCATTAAATAGCTAATACACAGAAAAACAATTAAGTGCAAGTAGCAGCATCTCTCTCAGGATTTAAGAAAGCTGTTCTGACAGAGATCATTCCTGTTTAAAGGATCACCATCTAAACCTGGCTTATGCGGCAGTGCAGTTTTGCTGCTGCAGAATTGCTAATCAGCTGCTTGGGGCAAGAGAGAACCCTGAGGTGATGAACTGAAGCACACACTCCTTGTGACCCCAAATGCAAGGGCTGGAGTGTGCTGAGGGACACAAGACCCCCCCAGCAGAGTAGTGCTGCAGGGAGTTTGGAGGCAGATACAGGGCAGGTGTAAAGCCTGTCTGGGTGAAGGGATGGCAATGGGATGCTCTACCCACACGGTAGTACTGCTCTGCATTAGCGCAGCTTTTTGAAAAGGTGAAGAGCTGCAGATGTTTCTCATCACGACCAGATTCCCTGAAGGGTTAGAAGGAAAAAGGTGGTGGCAAAGCTGCTGATCTCTGTTAACTCTGCTTGGCCTTGGGAGCCCAGGGCACCACTGCCACKGGTGCTGCTGCCTGCACTGATCACCCCTGTGGTGTCATTGAGTGTGTGGGGCTGCATGGGGATGGATCTCTGGGTTCAAAGCTGGGCTGGGGCCTCCCAGGGTGCCACTGCCCAGGGGACAGTGGGATTTACTCAAAGGCTTGGCATCTCTGCAGCTGGTCACATTTAGCTCTTKGTACAAAAACCTCTCCTGGAAGTGTCAGGATCTCAGCATCCTTCTGTTGAGRGGGGCAGCTCCTGTGTATGGGAAATTCTCATTATTTCTTCAATGTGAATCAAAGGCAGTGGGAGCTCTTGGCAGAGGTTGTCATGAGACAAGACCATAGCAGTCTCCAGTCCAGGGTGGGTGGGGAATCTCCAGGGACWGTCTGTATTCCCTTCCAACCAGACAGAAGGAAGAAAAAGGACATTTGTCTGTTGTATGCCCAGGGATCATATCTGATTCTAATGTGGAGTGGTGGAAAGGTTCTTCCACAGTAAGTCTGAGGCTCTGGGGGCACATGATGCCTTTGTACCCAGGCACTCCAAGTGAGCCAGGGGGTTTTGCTGTGCAGAGAAAGGGATCGACCTTCCCCACTACCCTACAAAATGTCAATGGCAGCAACAAAGGCACTGAAAAAGTGGGAACACTAGATGGTGAGCAGCCTTGGGGCTGTGGGTTTGAATTAGTGCTCATGATATGATCTCATCTATCACTTATATGGAGCATGAGGGGCAGAGGGGATTTCTGTGTGCTTGGAAACTACATCTGAATCTCTCTGTGCAGCTATTGTTAACAGACAGCTGATACACAAGTTACACAGAAATCTACTTCTTGGCATTTTGTTCCTTGTCTTCTTACTTTGGATATATCCTCAATGCCTTTTTTAAGCACAACTAGTTATTTTCCAAATCCTCTCTTACAGTTACAAACAATAACATTGGCTGAAGCATCTAGAAAATGGAAAGTGCAGTTGATCCTACTCTTCCCCAAATACTTGGCTTCTGGCAGGCCTGGCTTTTGCCACAAAACATCTGGTCCTATGGAAAAGCCCTTCTCCCAGGTCAGAGGCAGCAAGTTTACAATCCTGGCCCTTGTCTYCCATTAGCAAACAAGGGAGTTGCAGATGCTCAGAGACCTTCGGAAACCATCATTTACTTTTTTCCTTCTGTTATTRAAGTTAAGTGGGTTTTAACTTACATTCTTTAATTGCAAACATTGTTGATGAATTTGCAAGGCTGCAGCTCAGAGACTGGGCATTTGGGGTTGTTGACCTCGTAGTAACTGTGGAGCAAATAAATACGTGCATGAAGGGATATTTAGCGATTGCAGGGCTGGCAATGCAATTAGTGACAAATAGAGTTATTTAAAGAGCATTGGGTCTCATTAGGCTGAGATCAGACAGCAAGAGATGTGCTGATAAGGACAACTGTCATGTGCTTTCCTCGGTGCCTCTCCAGAAGGGACTTGCTCCCAGCAGCACATTTTGAGTGAACAAATTGTTCTGTGAGCAGCAGAGGTAACAAAACCTGGGTTTTTCTTGTCCCCTCAGACAGCCCCTGCACATTCTTGACCTCTGGAGTCTCTGTCCCTGACAATATGCATCGTCCAAATGCTGCTGCAGCATCTGCCACTGCTCAGGCCCGTGTAGCATCAGCGCACTGCAAAGAGCCAGCCCTCCGCTTGTGTCACCAAAGGAGCTCCAAAACAGGATCCTGCTGGGGGACACTGGCTGCTGGGGATCGTCCCAGAGGAGTTTTCAAGAGTTGTTTTTTGTAGGAATCGTGTTTGCAATCCTGAACTGAAGACTCTGATGGAGTAAAGCTTGCTGGTTTTCACCTCAGCCTTGCCTCAAATGTGAAGCAAGGCATGCAGCTTTTCTCTGTATGACCCTGTTGCAAATTGAATCCTAGGCAGTGCTTTCAACTGGAGCTGCCAGAGTCAGTCAAACACTCCCCAGGCTCCAGGGAACTCCCTCTTGGCAGGTCTAAACAGTATTTCCTTGGTAAGACATCTCATAGCATCAGAAAGCCCACTGTGTCTGCTGTAGTCCCACATTTATTACCAAGAGTCCTTGTCYCTTCTGTAATTAATTTCTTGTAACCAACTACTTCTTCCTTTATTAAATAAACACAGGTTTCCTTTAGCCAGTATTATGTGTTTCAGTTTATCCATCAATACACATTTGAAGTCATTTATGTATCRAAATAAGGGAGGAAGGATGGACTGCTTTTAAGCCAAAGGGATTTAGCTTTTGAGTTTCTTTGTAAATTGGGCAAAGGGTGTAATTATCCAATAGCTGTATTAACTAAAGCAATTACAGGGTTAACTCCTTTGTTTGGAAGAGACTTCACTCCCTCCATGCAGGTGTCAGGATCTCTTCCTGAGGACTCTGCACTTGTTGATTCCCATCATGAGCAGGCCTGTGTGTGGTGAAGGGGGCACTCTTGTAAGGCTGTTGCAACTGCTTCAGCTGGACCTTCACGSGATGCTGTACCTCAGGACCAAAAATTTAACAATTCCTTGAAAGAGGGGAGTTTTATAATTAGAACAGAAGCACCGAAGAAATGTCTAACCACTTGAGTCTTGAGGAACGTGRTTTTCCTCACATGGGGCTTGGTCCTGGTGCTTGGGTTTTGCTGATCCAGCTGTGGGCATCTTGACTGCAGGGATTGTGACAGAGGAAGGCTGAGCTCATGCTCTCCTGGTAATTTTAGACCAACTGCAAAAAACACCGTGGCATTAGATGTTATTCAGGAAAAGCAGCTGTTTTCTGCAGCCCTTTTATGCTCCCTCAGCATATATCTTCAGCTGATGGATGGCAGGTGACATGTTGCTAGTATTATTTTCTCTTCTTGCCATATCTGTATCCTCCCATATCTGGATTTGTCCAATCCCTTTTTGTCTCTTCTGGTCCTGTCTGCCTCTGCCAGCTCCCATGGCAGCCAGCTCAGGAGTTCACAGCCTGCTGCAAAGAATCACCTTACTGGCTTTAATACAGTCTCCCAATGGTTACCTAGAGATACTGACATCTTGTGACACAGGATTTGGGGAGTATCAGCTCTGCTTTCACACTGTCCTTCACCTCCATGATTTTGTGAATCCCACTGAAATYCCTCCAAAACCATTTTGTCCAAATGGAAGTGTCTTTGTGTTTTCTCCTCTCAGATGCTCTATCCCTCTGATGGTTTCAGGTGCTTGTCATGGTTCAGATTATCTTTCCCCAAGCTGCATCACCTGCTTTATCTCCACTGAAACTCATCTGCCACCTTCTTCTCCCTCACCAGGTCAGTGAGGTCCCTCTGAAGTCCCRTCTGAATGCCATTGGCATGACCTTTGACCAGCAATCAAAAGAGCCCAGTTATCACTTGCCAACCTGGCTGTTTGACCTTCTGTCACATCTACATGCACCTCCTTTGGGGTCTTGTTTCAGTCTTTCCTCATCACGTCTTCTTTAAAAAAGTCTTGCAGCTGCCTGCAATGCAGTTCTGAAGATGTGGGTAAAACTAAAACCAGTGAAAGAAGCAAAGCAGCTCCAGGTGACCCCTGCACTGCAGAGACTTCACCTCCTTCTCCATGAAGTGGTGAGCAACGTGTGAGAGTTGATGATTCCTTCTAAAACCCTCCACCTGACCAACAGATGACTTGTAGCCTGTCTCTGTTTCCACAAACTTCTGAGGTAATGAGAGAAGAAGAAAAATTCATGTTTTTCAGGCAAAACCTGCTTGTATTGAGGGTAAAGTATCTGCCTATGGATGATGCTGATGCTCATTTGTTATTTCCTGGGCTTTTGGTTTTCCCTGCCATGACACAAACTGTTGTGGAAAAAGGCAGGAGAAATGTCTTCAGCAGACGGTGGTTATTGAACTTTGATTAAAAGGGAGAAAAAAAAAAATTTCTTACAAACAAACCACATCTGCTGGAGCTGAAACCTTCCTTCAAAGGCTGCAAAAAGGTTAAGTGCTGCAGAATTAAAAAATATGKTTTTTTATGTAACAGAAACATTCTTGTAATATCGGGGAGCTCAAAGCTGAGAGCTGGTGCCTGCTTCACCTTTCATTTAATGACCTGAATAATTAGCAGAATAATCTTTTTAGAAATGGTCCAGTAGCAGTGCCCTGGTTGTTGGATAAACAGCCTCCTGGAGGGGGAAAAAGCTGGCAGTAATAAACAGCTGGTTGAGGGAGCAGCAAGGTTATGGGCGATCATTAAGCTGGGACAACAAATAATCAGCACATTTAAAGAATCCAGCAAATCAGAGCAGGCTAAATGAGGAAAATTATTTATTAGGAGAGCTGAACAGAGATCATTACACTCTGAAGTCTGGTGTTAACATCCACTGTGGTTTCAGTCTTGCAAACAATAAAATAATTGTTTTCTCTGGACAGTCATTTACTATCTAGTGCTGGGTACCTTGTTCTCCTTCCAGGCATTAACCTCCTGGGAATTTATCGAGGGCAGTGGCAGAGCAGTCTGGCCCTGGACATGCCTGCTGTGCCCTCTTCCTTGCACCCATCACCTTTTTTCTCTCCCATTTCAGCCAATTATTACCCTTGCAAAAGAATTTGTTTCAGGACTGAAAACTAAAAGGACACCCTGGGGTACTGGGCAGGACTAAGGTTGATGTGTCTCTGAAAATTATTTTTAATATAATAACTCTTCAAACCCTGTCTGAAAGAAAATGGTAAAAGCAGTACCGTGATATTGCCACCAGAGACTAAGAGCATATTGGATTTTTTACTGCCTATGAACTTGTGGTGTGTAAGGAAATTTTGAGAAAATACTGCCTTGTGTAGCTGTGAGGATCAGAGGAAGGTAGAAGATTCACTCTAAATTCACTGAGATGTCTTGTATTGACAGTCGGTTTCAGGTGTAAGTCACTCAACTTCTTTCTGATTTTAACAAGATTGACTCCCAGAATCATTAGGGATCTCTTACAGACCATTTCACTGCCCATACCTTCAGGGTGGATTAGGTAAGGTGGGACCCTGCAGCCTTGATAGCCACGTGGCTGATGGACACATGATATCTTACACTTAAAGGAACTCATCTAAATGCTTGGCTATCCTTGTATTTTGAAAATTGAACTCTACAATTTTCTCCTAATTTCTATGCTCTTTGCTTCAGATGACTTTGCTCAGCGTGGGATATGGAGATGCCATGCTCTCTGGCTTTTCTGTGTGAGATTGCTATCACATTTGCCCAGCCTGCTCTCCACCCTTCTCCATTCTAAATTAACCAAGCCTCTYCTCACACTGAAATAGATATTTGCCAGACATCTCATTCATGGTGTTGTGTCCTGGATCTTTTCCATCTCCTCTCTCTTCCACACTGCGGGGTTCCAAGGCTGAAGACAGCTGCTCCGTCTGAAGCTTTGTGAGAGCAGCATCACCCCACTGTGTCTTACAGAGAAGCAAAAGCAAGGAAGCTCCTGGGTCACCCAGACTGGGCCTGTATTCCTGCAACCATGTSTGATATCTCCCTGCCAAAAATTGCTCTTTTCCCTCTTGAGCCCAGTAAAGATTCTTGACTTATTCACATCTATTGGAAAATGTTCAGACTTTCATYCTCTGGTACAGATACTCTTCTAATTTCCAAATAAGGGGTTTTCACAAGCAGTTTAAACACATTTCTTGATTTGTTTGTTTGGTTTAGGGGTTTTTTTTGGCAAATGCTGCACAGCATCCCTTCATCCGCAGGTTTTTACTATTCATTCCCTAGAATTTTCTTTGTGGTCCTGTTTGTAGCTGTGCATTGATTTGACTTTTCTGCTTGCAGTACTTTGYTTTTCTACTAGCCCAATTTCATCTTGAGGATTTCGGAGCACTTTTCCTTGTCCTCACAATCATTTTGAATCATGAGCCTGCCTTCCAGTATCTTTCAAGCTCTAACAGCTTGGCGTTATTCAGCATYTTTTAGCTGCATTCCCTTCCCCATCATCTATTCTTCCACACAGTGGTCAGACATAGCCTGAGCACACATTCCCTGGGTCTTGCAATGCTTTGAGCCACCTTTTACTCTTCCAATTTATCAAGTAGGTGGATTCAGTTCTCACAGTCAAGTCTAGACTGTTTCCCTGGTGCACCCCTGAACATATCCACCAGGAAATTGTCCAAACTCCTTGAATTAAGTCTGTTTCCCTTAACCACTTGACCAAAGACAAAAAAAAGAAAAAAATTGGCACAGTTTATTCTTGACAATTCCCTGCAGTGTGTTTCATATCAACTGACTAATCTGTACCTGATTATAAATTGAGGGTTTCATAATAGGTTCTGGCAATCTTTCCAAGAATTAAAGTGGGGTATATTTAAATTCCTTGGTTTTCCCTGCATTGCAGATACAAAGTGTTCCCCTGTTATTCCTCTCTTATTCTCCAGCTACTCRAAGCAATTGTTAATAGCTGGGAAATGTCTTTGGATGGTCCTTAAGCCCTGACAGATGGATTCTGTCTGTTTATGCAAGCTGGAACATATCTCACTAATCTAAATGTTCTTTAAGCTCTTCTTTCCTTGCTCCATTCCATGGCTCCAATTCTCTTGTATGTTTCAGTTGTCTTCAACATCTGCTTATGATAAAGGTTTGCAGGAAGTTTGAAGCAGAAAACAACAGTGGATGTTTCAGTTTCTGCTGGGCATCATTTCTCCAGAACACAGCTTTGTGGACTGTGGTGCCTTTAACCCTTTCCTTATGACTTCCTCAGATTTCCTCCCAGGACTTGAGAAAGGTGTGATATTAAAGCCATGCAATAGATATCCCATTATTTTATTAACACGAATGGTTCAGGAAAACCCCAGTCTAAGGATCTACCCCTACTCATGCACCTCATCTCCCTGGTAGGCTCAGAGCTACATGCAGATATGTTTTAGGTGAGGTACATAACTTGGTGTTCTGTGTTACACACTGGCCCCAGAATGAAACCCAGAAGATAAAGGTGGGCTCCTGATGTAAAGTATGGGGTGTGGTTTAGGTGTCTGAGAGGGGCATGTGAAGCTTTACAGAGAGACTCATCCCCGAGTCACCTTGAGCACCTGACCCAAGGCGAGGAGAGCCCTCTGCATGCTGGGCCTCAGACCYTGCAACAGCTCCTCAAGGAAGGTGCCTACTCGTGCAGGGGAATGAGCAACAATCACAGTTTCATGTTATAAACAGGAGCCAGTGAGGTAATTGTAGTTCAGTGCCTCTTTCCTACCATGACAGTATTTAGACCATATCCCCAACCTTCTCCTCCCCAAAATAGAAAGCAGTATTTTAAGGTTTAATGCTTCTCTCAGTTTGATAGACTTCAAAGCCATAACTCTGATCCCCTTGAGAGTCTCCTGTCCACAGGAGACCTTGGACACCCCAGCCTCACTTTTGCCTGAGCTGTTCCCAATGCAGTTTGAGCATCAATGAATCGAGTGCAAGAGAGCATGTACTCTTAGTCTGCTTTTTAGGGCACTTGGATGGGAGAAGTGAGCTTGGCCTCCCTCCTCTTGTGAAATGACTGTGGTGCTTCAAACTATGACACAGAGGCTGGGCACAATCTTCTGAACCAGGCTGCTGAGAGTGCTGGGTTTGAGTTTTACCACTTCAGAGGAAGGTGCCAGTCTCATGGCCTGAATCAGGAGGAGGAGCTCAAGCACTTTGGAGTCAAACAGAAGCCACCTCCAGGGCTCCAAAAATCACCTGTTCCCCATTCATGGTATAACACTAGGTGGTTTGATGATGAGTTATATTTCTTGGCAGAAATACTATCACAGAGGTTATCTGCCACAGTTTAAATTGATTTCATGCTTTTATTTGTTTTGCTGTGTTGCATGGTGAAATTAAAGGGGGGCAAAAGCAAATATATGAATATTGTAAAATGTGGAAGATCAAAATCATGAGACAATTTGAATCCAAAAATGTCTTGAGACATTGTCCTGAGAACTGATGGTACGGAAGTGGTGGGCAGGGTGGAAAGGAAGGAGATAAGAAGAGGTGACTTGAGCTGCCTTTGTGCCAAGTGTGTCATTTATAGTACTGGTTTGTCATGAATTGGCTCTCTAGAGCACCACCARCAACCTAACACCTGGGAGGTGGAGTGGATATGAGTAGGAATGGGGCTGCTGCATAAATTCAGAGGAGCTCCTGCAGAGAGAGAAAGACTCCATGTCTGACATTTGTCTTTGGAAGGCAGCAGGAGGTGGGTTTAAGATTTAAGAACAAGGAGATGAGATAGAGGGGTCTGCTGCTCCTTAACACACAGCAGCAGGGGTATAGGTGAACAGATGTCGTGGGAATATTATTGTGGGAAGAAGCACTGATTAGACACATCATTACTCCAGGTCCTAAAATACCTCAAGGTCGCTGAGTGACCAGCAAAAAGGAAACTTTTTTTTAAGTTTCCTCTATCTCTGGTCATATGACCAGGAACCCAGGAGCTGAGCCTGATTTCATGCTGCAGATTGCTGGCTCACAGCACCCTCTGGGAGCTTTGTTTCTGATCATGARGAGGCTCTCACCTTCCTGTATGGCTTCTTCATCCTTCAGCTGCCCTACCGTGGAAGCAAGGCATGTTGCTTCTGTGGAGGTAGCAAGGACAATTTTAGCAAGTGAGTACGACAAACCTGTTCTCCTCTGGGATCCACAGCCTGGCTCTTGAGCACATCCACGTCACCAGGGTCCCTGTGAGAGCTGCTGTGGTTTCTGGGCAGAGGCACACCAGCAGCTCCCCTGGGYGAGAAGCAGGCATGGAGAGGCAGCTCTCAGCTCTGGGCACATTCTGTCTCCAAAATTCACACTAGGATTTTGAAGCCATTTGGTAGAGAATTCACAAAAYTCACATTTGACTGGGGTTTCTAACTCTTTCTACTCCTCCTAGCTAAAGATCTGAGAAAAGTCTCTCTGGTTTAAAACACTCCAGCTAAAAATTAACAATACTTCTCATTAGAAAACCTGCATGAAATGTTTACTGCAAGATGTCTCTTATAAGARCCTGTGTTTCTTGTCATGGATTTGGATGCACTTCTTCGGGGGAAAGCAGAGTTGGGCAGGTGTGTCAGCAGCCTTTCTGAAGCAGACACATGAGAACTGCACTAAAAGCTTTTGTTTATACAAAATCATCCAAATAAATGCAGAAACAGCTGCTGGAACTTCCATCCCAACCAATCCCTTTGCAGCAAAGTTTAAACATTAAGAGCTTTGAGGCTCCATGGCTCAGGTGCAGAGTTGTTACAGCCTTGTTGATTTATTTCACCAGTAATAAATACAGCCTTCAGTATTAAAGTAATAAACACAATAGCTTCAGTTTTGCTTTGCTTCTAATAACGTACTCAGGGCAGGATCTTTTCAGTATACATAACTCTCATTATTCTTCACTGCATATACAGTAAATATCAACTAACATAAATCTAATTAAATAAGTCTAATTAAATCTTTTGCTTTATGAGTACCTGTGAAATTAAATGAGGAGAGCAAAGAACTTTATTGGTTTTCAAAAGCAAAGTCACTTGATTTAATCCACCTGTTGCAGTTTGTAGAGACTCTATTAGGGCATGTTTGCCCAACAAGCATTTCAAATTTAACAGTCACCATACACATAACAGTCAAGCAAGCACAGAATGAACTAGAAGAAACTCAGACAAAAATCCCCTTGATGAGTAACTGGTTTGATTCACTTATCCCAACCCATGTCTGATCAAACATTACATAGCACAACCAAAGCCTGTTACAACAGTGGTTTTGCAGAGTGTTGCTGTTCAGCTCCTTCCCACGTGACAAGAGAGCAGAGAGGAAACATCTGCTGATGTTCCAGACAACCAGGTGCCTGGCAGTACTTGTGTCTCCTGGCTAACATGCAGGTATAGATGGCATGCCTAGAGATGTGCCAGTACTAGAACTGTACCCTGCTAGACAAACTGTTTCTCCACATGCCTTTCAGAGGAAGAGTTAAAACAGGGCTACCTACAATTAACCTTGTTTGATCCTGAAAAGTTTGAATGACCAGAGCTGCCTGTGAAATACTGCATTGACCTCCACACTCTTATGCAAGATGTGCTGCATGTGAGGATGTAGCCAGGGCTACTGCTGTTGCATCACGCCTCCCTCCGGTGCAGTGCGACTGCTCTGAGGAGGACGCTCACACTTTGGTCTCCAGCAGATGTTCTGTATCTATATCTGGCTACAGCCTTTCCTGAACCATGCTGGGTGTTGCGGGTGATACACCAGCAACAGTAAGGAATGATGTGTTTTAAAAAATATATCCTAATTAAATTTTAATGCTCATTTTCCCTAGCACCAGCCTCATTAGGTCGGTGTATGTGAAATATTTGTTTAGTCAGTTATTATATTGCTAATCATGAAGGCTGGCTTGTTGCCTGGATGCTTCACCCAAGCCACAATATCACAGCTACAAATACAGAACTGAAAAACAAATCACTCCTTAATCTTCAAGATTGTTGCTGTGCTGATCCCTGCACTGCAGGTAACTATATTTTTTGAGCAACAAAAAATGAACTCTTGCTACATGTGATGTGCAATGAGAGATTCAGGTCACATTTTAAATTTATTATTCTGAATTTGTCCTTTCTAATTTTTCTAAAGCCTCTATGTCTCCAGGGCACTTTTTTTTTTTAATGGAAAAACTTCTTGCCCATCAGTGGTGTAATACAACARTACTTAGGCTCTTCACTTTTACACAACAGGGCAATCTGCACAAGCTCCCTGACATGAAGAGTCTGTACCCCAGTCCTTGTCTCATGGCTGAGGAACAGAAGKTTTCCATCCATACCAGGCCTCTGGTGATCCTTTATCTACATTCAGATCCACCAATCTGTAGCCATTCTGCTGGCAAAATATGGGTGGCATTGAAATAAGCAGGCTAAACATAGGGAACCTCAAATTTCTGGGCTGCAACTATGCCTTCCTCTCTCAGAGATGACTTTGGAGGACAAAACCCTGTATCATCCTCCTTCTGCTGCCCCAGGGACTGGACATTAAATTGCCAATTTCAAGATTGCACTTCACGGTCCTTTACACACCTTCTCTTTTTTTACTAGCTTCAGTATTTCTGGATAAAATCTTCTCAGCAAAGGGTTTTCCTTGAATAATGTTGTCCAGCTTCAGCATATGGAATGACTAGAACAACACAAGGAGATGTTGTCATTGCACTGTTTCATAGCTTTTAAACCTACACAGTACTTGGTCCTTCAGAAGCTGACACAGGCCTGATCTCAATGAAGAGACTACCCTGTCAGTCCAGCTCATGTTTTTCCATAAAGTCCATGCCATTCCCCTCACAGATGTGTGAAACTTCGTTGAAGCCATTAGCCCCATCTGTAATGGACTTGTTTACCACCCTCATAGCAATTACTCCATAATTAAGTAAGTGGACGGCAATGACCTTCATCTATCCCCTGGGTATTTTCCACAAATACCCATTTCAGTGTTCAAGTAAGATAAGATCACTGCCAGGGATGCTGTTTAGGAAGAGCTAGCTACAGGATTATATAGCCACTAATGGCTAGCAATCTTCAAATCAGAGCAAGTTGCTCTAGAAAACAGCTTTTTTTTGACCAATGCTGAGGGCAAATATCCTAGTATGCCTTTCAATGGAGTCAGAGATGGAGGAGCTTTATGGCAGAAATAAAARCATGTTACTCTCAGGATAGGGAAGGGCAGTGGCCAGTGTTTGGGATGTGGGAAGGTAAATTTTCAAGTAGTGCTGTCTGTTTGACTCCTTGATGCTTTGGAAGAGCAGATGACACCTTGCTAACCCACTCTGAGAGTATGTGTCAGATGTGCACAAAACACACACAAGATTTCTCTGGGCAGTCCAAACTGACAGGGCTTGAGAGGTGAAGTGTCGCAGGTGCACCTCATGCCAGGTGAGCAGCCCTGTAAGAGCCTGACTTGTCTCCTTCTCCTTGCCCAGAAAGGCCAAACCCTGCACCCCTGGATGTCCTTCCAGCTGTGCTCTTAATGTGGCAGGGGCCATTTAACCAGGACCAAACTCAGTTTAGCAAAGGTCAATGAGGCTCACATGCTAAGAGCAGGACAAGTCATTTGATAAATTTAAAATAAAATTGTGTGGAAGACTRTTAAGAACCCTTAATAGTTTTTACTCAGCAGCTGATGATGAAATTCTCGAGGTGTTAAACAAATGACACCTCAGAAAAGCCAGTTACAATTTGCAAACATAAACTGACTCTTGGATGGAGGGTCAAAGCTTCCTCGTGTAACCAACAGCAAATAATATCTCCTAAGCACCCCTCCTGACTCAGCTACCAATTTGCTGTATGAGACTGGATGAGTAACTTAATTTCTATTTATTTTTATATATATCTAAGACCCTACTGAGCCTATGAATAAATTGATATTTTGATATACAGACATCTATCCCCTACATGTCCATTTAATACAGTTAAAATATTTGAATTTTTAATGTAATAGGATTCAGTCCTTCATAATGTATAAAACAAGGGGCTGTATTAGTGCTCAGTGTCCTTGCAGAACAGAGGTGCCCAAATGCTTAATTCATGTGTGCAGAATAAGCTGAAGGCCAAGGCTGAAAGATGCCTGACGTTGAAGACTTCATTGAAGGTTTTATATGAAGGGGCTTTGTGGTGGCCCAGGACCCCTTTGCATGGCTCCCCTCTGCCTGGAGTAGGGGAGGGGGCTCTGCTTCTGAGCCTCTATGAGAGCTGAGAGCCCTGGAGCAGCACTGGCAGCAGCTGAGAGTTTGGAGAAAGGCGGAAAGCGAATGATCCACTGCCTCCAGAGTTCCCTCTTGCACTGCAGAGAGTCTTCTCACCACAGGCACAGCAGTGGCTAAGCCCCCCAGAGGCTGATGGAAACAAGGAAAACAAGGCAAAACCCTCCTGGTGAAGCTTGGTTGCACGCTGAATTAGCTGTGGCCCTGGAGTGATGTTTAGAAGAGCAAATGGGAGTGTGCTTAATTAAAGTTGACAGTCATAATGGCACTGCCTGTAATAGTATCAGGAGATTATCAGTTACAGGCCAGTGCGACAGGCTGGGTGACGACCCTGCCAAGGTGTGACCCTTATGCCAGCCCTGTCCGGCCAGATCTCAATATCTGCTCTTTAATGCTGAATATCTTGTGTTGCTAGGGAAGAGAAAGCAGCTTTTTCCTTCCTCATCTCCATCTCCAGCTGCTTGCTCTACCATGCAAACACTGATTATGGAGAAATCCAGTTTGGGGCTTATCTAATTGATCATTAATGCAATATCAGATAATCAACAAAGATTATAGGAAAGGGCTTAGGAGAAAGAAGCAGCAAACTGCCTTTTCCTCTYCTGACTAATGGGTTGGCTATTTTTATATTTACTTAACCTACATCCAGGTTAAAAAAAATGGGGCAGTTTGGGACACGAGGAAGAAGCTCAAATCAGCCAGCTGATTGGGATAGTGAGGGATCTCAGTGAGAGGATACAGGGCATTAAATTAGCAATTTTATTTCTCAATTTCTGTTAGTTCAGATGCACTTCCCACATTTTATGCCTTCTGGAGACGTAATTCAGCTTGTGTCTTCAGTCTCTCTACTTCAACCACAAAGCTTCTGAAATATGGACTGCTTTTTAAATTGGTCTGCACATTCACTTGTAGCAGCCCTTCCTTCCCTTTGCACACTGTGCACGGGTAAATGGATGACGGCCCAGAGATTCTTTCCCTAATGTGAGTGAATCCTCTCCCCATGCTCACTGTGCATCAGAACATAACATACTGGAGGCAAGACAACCTAAGGAAATTAAAGAAATCCCAGTGCTCAAAAAAGTCTGTCTTTGAGACATTGCTTCAAGGCCTCAGCTGTTGCATGCTATAATTTCCTCCTGGCACTTACTGATGGGTCTGGATCYACAACTTGCTTCCAAGCAACCAGTGACATGTGTAAAACACCAATCTTCTTGGCCTGGCAGAAAATTCAAATGCAACTACTGCTTTTGCAGAAGGTGAGAGCAGCTCTCTTTAAATTTATTTTRTCTCTACTCCTTTTTCTCAAAAAGGATCTTAATTACAGCAACGCTCCCCAGTGGAATGAGAGCAATCTGATTGAGTAAGGTAATGAGGTGCATGGATTAACAGTGACATCGACTCATGCCTCCAGTCAATGCTTTGATATCTCATCTATTGAAGTAAGTACATTTTAACATTAATCCCAGCAGAATTTGGTACATGTGTATGCACTGCAGTCAGAGGATCCAGACAGATGGGTTCAAACCCAGTCCAAGGAATGTGGGAATTCAAGTGAGAAAGGAATTCAAGAGATTCTGTAAAAAAGAGGTTCATAGCTTTCAAGATGGGCTTAGCACTTCCTTGGATATGCGACATGGTTCATGTAAATTGAGAAGACTGGGGGGGTTTTGTGACATTCAGGACTCCCAGATCGAATTATTAACATGGTAGAAATAAGCATCAGAATARGCTTTTTCATGGCACAGCAGATAAATGATGTATTTGGACATGAAATCACACATACAAGAAAGTCAGAAAAATAGTCCATTTGCTGGGTGTGTGTATATCTTGACAATAGTATTCTAAAATAATCTAAAGCGTTTTAGCAGGATTTGGGGATCCAAGAGATCCTTAAAGCTCACATCCCTCTTTTACATTCTCATCCAAAGATAAGGAATGCAGCTGCCTCTGACTTTGCAAAAGGTTCAGGAGGACAGGCTGTGCATACCTCACACTGCTGGGTAATTTCAACAGTGCAGTAGCTGCTGACAACACCTAAAACGCTGTAACTGAGACCATTTCTCAGCTCTCATCTCTGGGGACATGCTCTAACCCATTCCACCTCCCCCTCCAGAAGCATTAAGGAGGAAAACCCCTGAACTCAAGTGAGAAAGGAGCTTTGGTTCTGGCAGAAGAAAAGCAAGGTCAAGCAGGAGACCTTTAGAGGATCAGATAGGAAAGACAGCTACTGGGCAGAGAACTTGCTACAAAGGGATTGGGAGCTGTCAGTGAGAATCCTCTGTCCTTTGGTTTGGACTTTGGACTCAACGGTGCTGTGGGAGGAAGGGTGCTGGGCACACTGATAAAGCAGTGGAATATGTCAGAGAAATGGCAAATTCCGTTCTCAGTTTCTTTCCTGACAGAAACAACCTGAAATTTAAAAAGCCATTTGTCTGAACTTTCTGATCACTATATTATTCAAGTGCAAGTGCACTACATCATCAACATGTGGGTGCCACACTCTTTTTCAACAGGTAAGGAACCTGGTGCAGAGATGTTTATATGGCTTAAACCATGTTTTTAAAAACCAGCTTCAATTTTGGATGCCTCCATTTTGAGAATTCTGTGGCCAGGACTTGTGAGGCCTGATGCTAAGTGAAGACAGTCAGCCACCAGTCCAGAGAAGATGAGGGCAGGAACCCCCATGGTACAGTAATGCTGATAGATGTTCACTTTAGTTGGACTTCACAAATTAGAAAATCATGTTTTCCCTRTCAACATGGGCAATTAACTTTCCAGCATTTATCTTGCACACATTCCTGCAGAGTTGGAATTATGTTACAGTGTTTTTCCTATGAGAACTCCAGCAGCTAAGAAGTGAAAAGTTGTTTAAAATAGCTTAAAATACTCTGTGAAGGATTAAGTCATAGTCACAGCTGTTCATTCACATCCAGACCTCTGACCTTCTAGGGGTAATTCTGGCACATTAGCTAGAGTGTGATTCCCAAGGCCTGACTGAACTCTTGTGCAATGCAAGCATGTCAAGATCCATGTTTTTAACCACCCCTGTAGCTGTGTTAATTTGGTGAGGTGACTTTGCTTTTTTTTTTTTTGTTGTTTGTTTTTTTGTTTTGTTTTTTTTTTTTTGTTGGGTGAGGGTGGGACCTGATGCACGGCACACCTGGAGTGCTGGTTAATATGGGCAATTTGAGTGTTTCAGACAAGCTGCCAATCACTCAGGTCTCTTCAAAGCCATGGTGGGGTCACTGCCCTCTGCTCTGGATGTGGCTGAACAACTCTCAGTAAGTTACTAATGAGCTCATGCTTAAGGCTGTGAGTTTTWTTCTTTGCTTGAGCATTCCAGGTCCAACTTCTTAAGGTCAGAAGTGGGTCACCAGCAATAGAGTGCAATGGATTATTTTATGGTCCCCTGAGAGCTCAGCCTGATGGCTGTACCCTTCACCYACAACCTTCTGCCTCCTCCAATTTGTCATAGTAGAAGAGTTCTCTGAGGTCTGCCACAAGCAAGTACTTAATGGGATATGTGCGGTGGGGGATGGGACAGCACGGTGATTCCTGACACCAGGGCATGGCAAACTGGGGCAGGAGCAGAGCACTTCCCACTCGTGCTAATGGTGTGTGCTGCACCCTTTCCAGGACAGCTGGTCCCAATAGCCATGCCCAAAGCGTGCCCAAAGCCATGCCTTCAGTGTGCAAAGGTGAGAGACAGGTTTAATCAGGGATGGACTCAGCCTTCCCAGGTCTGCAATATGTGGCTGAACCTTGGCCTCTAGATTATTCTTTCTCTTCAAAGCCTATTGCTCAGGCCTGCTTGCTCCAACACCACTGACCTGTCCTCCTCAAGCAGAGTAACAGGTCACAATAAGATTGCTACCAGGTGTACCATACTTTCTTGTGTAATTTAGGTCAGACAGACAGACCCCACTGAACCACAGAATCACAAAATCATAGAATAGTTTCGGTTGGAAGGGACCTTTAAAGGCCATCAAGTCCAACTCAGTTGAACAAGCACATACATTTTCAACCAGATCAGGTTTCTCAGAGCTCCGTCCAAACTGACTTTGAATATTCCAGAGTTGGAGCACCTACCAGCTCTCTGGACAACCTGTGCAGTGCTTCACTACACTAATTGAAAAAAATTCCTTCCTTATTATCTAAATCTCTAAATACTGAAGCATATAAATTTTAAATCTAACTTCTTCTGGTTTAAACACATTACCCTTTGTCCTGTTGCAATAGCCCTACAAGAAGTCTGTCCCCTTCTTTCTTATAATCCTCCTTGAAGTATTGAAAGACTGCAACAAGGTCTCCCTGGAGYATTCTTTTCTCCAGGCTGAACAACTCTAACTCTCTCAATCCTTCTGCAGAGGAGAGGTGTTCCACTCCTCTGGACTCGGTCTAGCAGGCCCATGCCTTTCCTTTTCTGGGGACACTGCACTCYAGGTGTGTTCTCACCAGAACAGAGTAGAGGGGCAGAATCCTTTGCCTTGACCTGCTGCCCACACTGCTTTGGATGTACCCCAAGATACAGCTGTTTTTCTGTCCTCATTCTTCTAATCTTCCTTCTTCCATTCATCCAGACTGAAAAATACAGGATATGAAGAACCTTCAACACATTCTACAATTCTCACCTGTGCACTAATTAATTCCTTATTTAATTTACCATTGCTGGTTGTTTTTCAGAAACGATATACAGCTTCTGAGTTTGTCTGTCTTGCTCAACCCTGTGTCAACAATGACCAGAGGCTGGATGAATAGAGGAATTAATCTCTGACAGTCAGTACCACTTTCTCCTGTATTGAGGTTTTCAGCCCTGCTGGGGATTAGTTTTAATAAAAAAAAAAAAATATTGACATTTCAGAAAGGAGTTATTCTTTCTTTGCATTTTACATGCAAACATAATTTCCTTTTAAGAGGACAGCAAACATTCATGCAAGATATCTGTACTATACACAGTAAGAATGAAATCTGAGCAGCCATGCTATCCTGACTTGTTTCAATTCAGCACTGGTAAATAAAAGTGCGCTGGTTTTATAAGCTTTATAAAATGACTTTAACACACAACSATCTTTGGGAGGGTGCAAGAGATTAACACTCCTGTTGAGTTTGCTCATGTTCACATCAGCATATATCTGTTTAACTAASATGCTCATTTGTGAAAGAGAAGATCATAAGGAAACTCTGAAAAAGTTGTGGTCTACAAGATCGTTGTATTTTATTATTTTATTTTTTTGCACTTTATTAATTTTAAAAGCTGCAGTCCTCATGGGAACCAGAGATGACCATCCAGCTCTGTCACTTAGCTCACCCTGGGCAAGCAGCTAGCTCTGTCCAGTGCCATCATTTTCTTTCTTTCCTTCAGAAATTAAAATATAGCATTAATTTACCTCACTGTGAAATTTAAAATCTTTGAGAAGCCAGAGTGGTAATTTCCAAAACATCTCAAGTCCCATGCTAAACAGCAATTTCAGTTGTTWCTTAAGCCTGTGTGGAAAACGAAAAAATGTGCTGAGCAAACCTAAAGCTTTTGAGACTTGGAAGAAAACCCTTTTTCCAGTATCCCAGCTGGTCGATCATTGCTGGATTGCAGTGCTTGCTGCAGTGGTGCAGATGGCTCTTGGCCACAAGGCATTTGGGATCTGTGCCTGGGTTTCAGCCTTTGGAAAACACACTCTGAAACCCATAAAATTCCAAGGAGAAAACCCATGGGATTCTGGATTAYGAGTGGCCAGGTCCCAGTAATGCAGTTGCATCTGAGTTCAGGCAGTTTGCCAGTGAAAAGCAGGGTGCAGGTAGGGTCCAGCCAGGCTGCTCCTACCCCGGATCCCCAGGTCTGACCCCAGYGTTGTGTGTTGGCATGATCAAACAGTGACCCAGTGGCCCGTTTCAGGTTATACCTTGGCCAGCTCTGACTGCAGAGAATATGGGAGGGTCTTGTTGTATGGTCACTGGGGACATGGAATACAGAACAAATGGGTACCTATGGATGACTTTTGTTAGAACTGATGGTGAGACAGTGTCCTACTTCTTTTCTTCTGGCCTCCAGTAACATACAGCATTTTCCTCACAGATAACTCAATGCCCTCCCAAAGAAACTCTAATGGAGGGATAATTTTGACTATCTTACAAGTCACTATTTTCAAAGAGGCAGGCCGTGGTAAGGCACCAAACAGTCAAAATCTATGGGRGAAAGATTGATCAAACAGTAGCAGTTGGTAATGCAAGCACTTAAATTTCCTGCCTGTGTCTTGACAAAGGTTGCAGATTGAGACATGCTTCCTGACATATTAAAAAACAGGTTCAGTGCATGGGAAAAGGGGAGGTGTTTGTTCCTGCAGGGAAAACCAGAGGAGCACCTTGGAGTCCACAGAATTTTCCAAGCCTGTTCCTCTTTGCTTATTTAAGAGCTTTATTTTTTTTAAATAAAAGCAGGTTTACAGAGATAGGAAGACAATAAATGGCAGTGTCATTTCCTAGCTTATTAGTGCTAGATAAAGGTGACAGTCTGAACAAAATCTTCCTTGTCCTTATAATTTTCCTTGTTTGATTGCTTACAAATAAACCAGTTTAATAAAGGCTCCAAGATACAAATGCCACATGGCTATATTGACAGGAGCAAGGGAAAAGAAAACACAATAATCATGTTAGCTCTATCCCTCAGATTAATTACTTAGATAAAATACACATTTACCTCATTCTAGACAGAAAAATGTAATTTACCAACCAGTGATTTAGGCAGGCACCGTGCTGTTAAAAGCCAGACCTGGCTGGTCCTAACTAGGAGGAAAATATGAGCTCCATGCCTTGTGAAGGACAGGGCTCTGCTGCCCTCTGCAACAGCAGCCACTGCGGCAAGGCTTGTACCYGCTCCTCCTCCAGCTCTAGGCAGGAGCAGCTTTAGGACACAGTGGATCCATTTTAATCCCTCTTCAGTGTGTTTCCTTAGGACTCAGCATACATGTCTTTAAGAAAGTCCACCACTGGGGAGGTCTTATCTGTGTGTTTTCACTGTAACCCAGGACACTTAAGCTGCAGTGGAGGTCACAGCTGGAGGATACAGCCTGGACCCTGCACCAGCATTCTGCCCACTGTTGCCTCAGGTGTCCCTCAGGACACCTCAGCCTAAACACAAACTTGGGTCTTATATGGTCAGAAATCTGTCACAAGTTAAAATAAACAAGATCTGTCTGTTTTCTGACAAACTGTAGTTTCCAGGCCATAACAAATCATTAAACTAATGTGATACCAGCTCAGTGGGGGAAACTGACAGACCCAACMCCTAACCTCAGCTCAGCTGAAGTTGCATTACAGCAGATTTCTTTCCTACCACTGCATTAGTCACTACAATCAAGGCAACACTTTCCAGAACTTTTTCATGGTCAAGCATTGAAAAATACTTTTTCATAAACACAATCCCTTACTGCAGGGAATACTCCAACTTGGACTTAGGCCASTAAGGCCAAAATCTCAAAAGAATTCCTATTTAGGAACTCACAAGGTGCCTTGAAATCTCTGAAGCACTCAATAAAGTGCAGCCTTCCTGAGGGATCACCAGACGTCATGCAGAGGAAGCTTTTGCTTAGAAACACCTTGCGTTTCAACAGCTCCATATTTGAGGTCACTGGGTCTCAAGGTCAGTCCAGRTCTTGGTGTTGGTTTGGCTGGTGTGATGGCTGATGTGTTTCCTCTTCCCAGTGCCAAGGTTGATGGAAATCCAGCTTCTACAGGTCAACAAGGATGCTACAAACACCTTCTCATTGCTTTTGTTCAAAGGGTCCAAGGTGGAAAACATAACATATCATACTGCTGCTGACCTAAGCCTATCACCAAGGCAAAATGGAGCATTGTATCCTCCTGTCATAAGGAAGAAGGTTTGAGTATTGTGGGGCCTTGCAGCTAAAGGCAAGGAAACTTGTGAGTAAAATGAGAGGAAAATGCTAGGATTTAAACATGTATTTTATCTAAATTCCAGAGGCYAGTGAAAGCACCAATTTCATGGTACTACCTGATTTGTCCAAGTTGAAATTGAGGCAAAAAAACTTAGAACTGCTGGAAAACAGAGCTATTGAGAGCTGGTCCTGACCCTCACTAAAAACTTCCTTCGTGCCACAGTCAAGCTTCTCTCAGCCTCATCCCCACCCATCACCAAGTACTCAGGTCTAGATATAACTTTTAACCTAGGAAAATAATTCATAAAACTGCATTTCAACATTTCATGCTAAGCTCTTTGAGGAAAAACCTGAGTGGGTATTTGGTTCAACATCTCCCCCCAAAACACAAGGYATTCCGGGTAAAACATATTAGTAAATAGTAAATAAATACAGTATTTTCTATAATAATTGATGAGGTGAATGTTTCTGAGTGGGTGGACCATCTCATCCCTCCTCTGCTGGAGGTGGGCAGAGCCAAGGCAGGGCAACACTCACCTGGAGGTGGCTGTGATGGGCCTCATGGCCATCTGGGTACACAGCCAAGCCCTCATGGCCGTCTGGGTACACGGCCCAGGGCCTCATGGCCGTCTGGGTACACAGCCCAGGGCCCCATGGCCGTCTGGGTACACAGCCCAGGGCCCCACGGCGTCTGGGTACACAGCCCAGGGCCCCACGGCGTCTGGGTACACAGCCCAGGGCCCCATGGCCGTCTGGGTACACAGCCCAGGGCCTCATGGCCATCTGGGTACACAGCCCAGGGCCCCATGGCCGTCTGGGTACACAGCCCAGGGCCTCATGTCTGGCTGGGTTCATGGCCAAGCCCTCATGGCCATCTGGGTTCATGGCCAAGGCCTATGGCTGGCTGGGTACACAGCCCAAGGGGGTAAGGGCACAGCCCCCCCCAAAGCAGCAGCTGTAGTGCTCGCTTYTATTAAAGCCTTTCATTGCATAATTGATGTCTGTGTGAACCCTCGGGAAGCAGCAGGTGCAGGTAGTTCAAACCAATGCTTTCAATAACCTTGATTAATGATAAATAGTCATGTATAGCTGACACAGGGGATCACACAGCTCTGCTTTATGCCTATGGAAAGGTCTGTTCTGGCTGCAAACCCAGGCCCTCGGTCCTTGGATGACCTTTTCTCCCTCCCTGATCCCCACAGGTAGAGGCAGGATTTTTGGCCTGTAAACGGTCCCCAGCTGTGTCTGGCTTGGTGGCAGAGGCAGCAYCACTCCCACCTTCTCCACAGGCAGCCCTGCTTCTGTATCAGCTTGGAAGAAGAATTTTGGACAACTTCCCCTATTGCTCTCCTGSAAAAATGCCACATGCAGTGAGAAATCCCTGTCAAAGTGAGGCTTTATGGTAACAATCACMGACAAACCAGGTGTGTCCTGGTCCTTGATATCCTATTGCCTGGCATGAGACAGATGTTCCYTCTCCATGACTGCAGATGGGGTCACTTGTAAGGTACTGGCAGCAGACTGGGAAAGCCAGGCTCCATGGGCCAAGGCCACGGAGCTGCAGCTCTACAGCCTCCCACCACCCCTGGGAACAGAGGCAAGGRCTGTCAAAGTTCATATGTGAACTGTTTGTGACCAGCTGAGTGTCCTGTGGAGGTCAAAATCATGTCACTGGGATAACAGGGTGCAGAAGAATKAAGGCTTTCCAAAACAAAACCCAGACTCCTTCCTTCAGGTGCATAAATATGTTTTTAGGAGATCCCACTTGCAAAAGCCTTGATCCGCATATCCAGTTGGCRGACACTGGCAGGCAATTCAAGCTAAGCCGGCTTTATTGTACAGAGAAGYTTTGAACAGCTGGGAAAATACAAATTTCTTTTCTTTGTTTCATCTGCTGCAGCTGTGCAGCCTCCTGAATTGTTGCAGCAGGAGGGAAACTGGAAGGCTGCTGTGGAGATGGGACATTCATGGGCGGGGATCTTGTTGAGCAACTAACCACCTGTTTGGGCAGAAAACTGGCATTCCTATTTCTCATTCRGCAGAATGTGTTTTGTAATTAGAAATTAAACACTAATTGTGAATCATGTTTGCTTGTCACTAAAGAGATCAACACAAATGCTTCAACAAGCTTAATTTTTTAAATAAAGCAATTTAGGACACCTATTGCTTGAATTTTGCACATGCAGACTACATCTATTCCAGGTTGCTGCAAGACACTTTTGGTAAGGTGATATTCTTTTTATCTTTATATCTTTTTATAAGCTATTAGAAAACAGATCAAGTAAATTAGCACTAAACTGTAGAAAGTGCTGTCTTTGATAATGTTTCTCTTTACTRTTCTTTGCTATGAATGCCAAAACAGACTCCTTTTCTGTGGGAAAAAAATCAACATTCACTCTATCCCATTCCACTAAGCCCAGGTCTTCCCTGTATCCTATCAGCTATTTTGCTGCAGTTGATTGATTTCAGCTTTACTAACTCCAGCAAATGAGAACATCCATTTCTTACCACAAACCTTTACCAAAAACACGCTTGATTTTTCAGAACATCTGGAGCCCATCCATTTACTGCTACAGAGCTCAGACTCTTGCTTATTTGTGTCCTCCTTCAGTTTCTCCTAAAAGAATGTGGACTAAAAATACTTTTTTGTGATTTGCCTGATTTKAACAAAATATGCAAACATGAAAAGCTGCACATGCAATATCTCTCTGAAAAGGAGTTAAAATTCAGAACAGGAAAGGTCAATTCTAGACAAAACATACATCCATGCTTCTGATTCTTGACTAGAAAAGCCTAAGTACAATGGCATAAAAAGCCATTGCTTCTCTTTTATTATCTTTTTGTTTCTCACAAGAAGTCTCTTAAATGATATTTGACCTGACAGACTTGGAACCACACTTTTAACAAAGGTTTGTAATYATAAACCAACAACTTTTGTTTTTTCCCCTCCAACTTGAAAATGTGTCTCTGTGTTCCCAGCCCAACMTTTTTGCACACCTTGATTCACTTATGCCTCAGATCAGTCTATGGTTCATGATCCCTCCAGCTCCTTRAGCTGCCTGGAGTATCAGATCCTTTCTCCAAACAGACTGCAGTAACTCCTCGATGAAMAACATTTAACTCAAGCAGTATTGCCAGGAAGCAACGTTAGGTAGGGAGAACTCAAATGATCATTCCACTATTTGTAGCATGCAGTGGTGGGATCCAGTTTTGTCACCATCCCGGTATCAAGTACCTAAAATAGAGACTAAATTAATGAGTGCATTTCTGAAAGGAAACTCTGTATCTAAGASGATTATTTATGTGAGTGCATGCACATGGATGTCTGGTAGAATAATGCAGATAAYTTTGGGAGCTGCTATTCATCTGTCATAATTTCTGGTTTGCTAACATCTGTCTGCCTGTTTCCAAGTCAAGGCTTTCAAACTCAAGCTGTAGGGCAGAAGGACAACATACAGATGAAAGCACGTGAAATTCYGATGAATTCTTTGTATTATTCTTACAATTTCATAGCTAAATATCTAGCAACACATTAATGTCAAATCTTACAATCAGGCTGCAGTTGGTCAGCAGAGAAATCCCTTCTCTGGTAAAGCAATATGTCTCTCATTTATATTGATGAGAAATTAGCAGATTAATTACTGTGCAAGTCTGATTTCCCCCTTGTTAATGTTATCTGCAATCAAGCAATAAAGTMACTTCCTTTGCACAGGGTTTTAGTACACATATGGCTGACCTAGCACAGCAAATAAAGCACAGATCAGGTATCAGCAAACCAAGGTGGCAAAGAGTTTGATGTCACATGAGGACTTGTGAGTATGCACACAAAGCCCTCTTTCACAGAAACTCAAACGTGTCTCCAAGTACATCTGCCTAATTGAATGTGTACCAAGATGACCAGAATCTGAAAGACACAGGCCTTTTCTAGGCTGCAAAATATCAGGCAAAGAGTAGTTTTGCTGTYACTACCCATCCCTGCCTCTTTTTGCAGCCTCCTGCCTTCCTCCACCTGAACAGCTCCCAGCCTCACCGGTTTGCCAGCCCCTTTCCCTGTTCTGCTGCCAGCCAGCCCAGAGGGGAGAGCTTCTCTCAGCTCCTTCRAGAAAAGCAGCATAATACATTCTGTCCTGACCACAGCGTGGAAACTGAGCTCAAATGAGGAGGGGGCAAACAAATATAAACAAATAATGTGGGGCTCCCTATCAACCCTGTTCCTCATTTTTCATAATTTTCACTGCTTGGTACCTGGAGCACTTTCAGTCCTGGAAGGAAGTRAAAACAGACTTTTCAATCACAAAATAGCCCATCATGCCTTGARATACAGCAGCTGGGAAATGAGATTCCTCTTTCTGAGAGTCATGACCATGTATTTCTGGTGCTAGGCTGCAGAGTRTGGAAACATAGGGTCAGCATTTGCAAAATATTTTCAAAACCCTTAAATTAATATTCTAGTCTCTGAAGTGAGAGTAGTTTAACTACGCAGTAATTTGATAGTCCCTCAAGAAGAGACTTGGCACTTGGAATATCTTCCCACCACTTAGGAGAGAGGCTACCAGTGTCTTGTTCACTGCAATGCCACTTGTTCACTGCTAGGCAACCTCCCAACAGCAAGGCACCACCATAAGGAGCTGCTTGTCAAAATGGTRTCCTTATGTCACCTTGACCCACAGCTATGGCTCACTTCACAAATCTATCCCGTTCACACTGGGTACCCACACCACTGCCTGGAGGCAGGAGGCACATCTTAGCCTTCAACTCAAAATTTGACATTTATCTTCAGAGAGACTCCATCACATGGTCTTGTGTGTTGTTGCAATGCATCTGTGCAGGTCATTAAAATGAACTGTGGAGGCAGAAATCCTGTGTGGTTGAACAAAAGCTTTATGGAGTAGTTATTTCTTGTCTAGCTCTGAAATTCTTTTGCACTGTCCAGAACACAGAGCTGATGATATTCAAGGACTCTGCACCAAAGACATCACACGGTCAGCACTCTGTAAGCCCAGACTGATACTGGAATACAAGAGCTTAGCTCAATAGRCAGAAGTTAGCAGAAATCTTCTGGTGCTTACCCCTGTGAAATCTCTATCATAAGAATCTGGAAAACTGGAGAAAAAAATGATGTCATAAAAAYGTAGGGGGTTTATACCAATAAGAATGTTCCCTCCAAAATACACAGTATACTGAAATATTCAAAGATTAAGTGTTTTGGAAGTGTTTAAATGCAAAAATTGCACCTGCGTAGAAAACGAGCGTACAAAGATGCTTTACCTGACCTCCTTCCATAGTAACCAGCTCCCCCTAGGGTTCAAAGTGGCTTTAGTACCAGAAAAGAAAACGGGCAACAGGAAGCAGGCAAAGCGCAATAAATGTGATAGAGGGCAGACACAACTTACAATAATGCTCTCTTTTATTACTCAGTTCATCAAAACATTTCAGTTTTCTCTGCAAGATCTGAATCAGAGCAGTAATACAGTCATTTGTCCACTGTAACATTTCCATAGGAGCCAGCGTGACAGACTTTGTGCACAGGACTTAATGCTGTGTATTCAAGCCACATGAAAACTGAACCATATCCTCAACAGCAAAAGTGATAAATTGCTTGTAGTCATCTTTTCATTTCCTAGCTGTGAGCACCACACAAGAAAACAAGAAATTTCTTAAGTAAAGAAAGTGACCTTGTCTGATTGTCTATTGATAATTCATAATTACAGAAAGCCACAATCCAACAACAGAACTATTACAGTAGATTTGGTATTTTGGGTTTTACTATAAATATTTAATAAGGTTTGTTTATTAGTATATTTGGTGAGTGTTCAGACATGTGAAATTTTTAATGTTTTGATAAGATTTCTTATAGAAATAGTTTTAATTAGGTACCCAAAGCTTTAGAAAATAAATGTTTCAATAAGATCTGATTAAGACATACTAATGAGAGAGGTATAAGAAAACGCAGTTAAAATATACAAATTGCAAGTGCAAAAAGAAACACTCAACAGTTTAAACCTTCTTTCTCAAAAACCATCTCTCTTTCTCTAATAAAGCTAAAATACCAGCCTTTAAATAGGCAGCCCCACTATTCAGTCTGTAGGAAAGATACATCATCTATTGCACTAGAAGTACAAAGCTAAGAATGCATAATATTTTATTCTTAAACTTATTTACAAAAATATATTGCACCGATCCATTGTCCTTTTTCCAGTTAATATAAAGGAAAAGCCTATTATGTACAAAGTTAAAAACAGAAGTGCAAAAGCAGACTGAAAGAAACCAGAAAGAAGTTTATTTTAAATGCTAAGTACAGTTTATTACCTGACCATAGCCCACATCCAGTATGACCTAAAATAATTTGTACCAGATATATCTGCAATTTCAAAAGTCCTTGCATTTCTCTGCAGAACAAGACTCATCTTTCATTCCAACCACCAGAAGGTCTACATAAAATGTAAAGGCTAATCAGAGCTTAACAGCTTCATTTCTCCTGGTAAGTGATGCTCTTTTTGGTAAATTAAAAAAGCTACATAGTATTATACATGAAAGGTAGTGATAAATCAGGCATGATGGTTTTCATCCTTCCGAAACACCATGAGGAAAAGTTTGCTGATATATCAGGACTGATTATTCTAAAGGCATTGCCAGTCTAAATTACATTAGCACAGCATATGGTCCTGTCTCRGTCTACTTGCCACTGGGACTGTCGTGATGCATTTCTGGGGTGTAGGTAAGGAGAACAACCATAACCCAGAGATGAAGTAATGCCTGGGGAAAGAAAAATAAACTTAGCATTGACAATCATCATCCATAGCAGCAGTAAATATGAGAGCTCTCAATGAGAACTAATAAAACTTATTTTGTAGAAGTATTTTGATTAAAATATTTCTTCTATTAACCAGATACTTGTATAAAAATGGTTGGCATTTGAACAACAAAATGCTGAATCAGATTCTGAATTGGAAAACTAAAGACTAGGCAAACAGCAAAACCAGAGCAGCCTGTTCCCACAGATTTGTGTTGTGTGGTCTCTCTTTTCCTCCAAGCCAGTGACTTCAGCTGTTCCCTGATACCCAGYCCCCAGCCAACACATTCTGTGAGGTGCCTCGAGTGACTGGCTGACACCAGACTGTAAAMTAGCCAAGTTTTGCTTTCCTTACCACAGGCACTGATTTGAGGCATTTTAATGAATTCTGTAAGAATGTTAATTCTCATTCAAATTTGGCTGAAATTATCCACTTAGAATAGAAGCTGCCTGGAGTGCAAAAAGGAATACATAACCCACACCTATTTTAAAAAAATATTTTAAAAAATTCAGATTAGAGTATTCACAGTCAATGTTTGAGCTGAAAAGGGGCAACTGACACTGACTGCCCAGCTCCTATAGAGCCACCATCAAGTTTTCCTTCAGATTGCAGCTTAGGCAGCAGAACTCTTCAGTGTTTTTTACAAAGCTTGCCTTTCCACAGGCCCATGCAGCTGACAGGCCCCTGCCCTCCAGTGCGTAAGGGAGGCATTTCATTTCTAGCAGTTGCCAGCCTAACAATTTTGCTTGATGTGGGCGAGCAACTTTCTATTTCTATCAAGAAACACTCTTCTTTTGCTACTTTTTCAGCTACTAGAGAAGAGTGATCATTAGCCACTGAAAAAAATGAAGTGAAGAGTCAAATGTTAAAAAATTTCGCACAAATGTCATTTTCCTAAATGTAGTACATGTAGGCTTGGCCACTGGACACTACTATTCTGTATTCTAGAAATCTACTTCCACAGTCCTTTAAATAGTAGTTAAGTAAGTGTCTTTAAGACTGCTATACTAAGAATTTCTGGGAAAAACTGGAAACTGCCAAGCAAAACAACTCCAAAATGCTGTTATATAATTCGGTTCACTTTACAAAAAAACATACTGAGTTGTTATTACACAGTCTTTTGAACATCAGTCTTGCCATTTAAAACAYACTGGTATATAAAATGGCTGCAGAAATCTTGCACTGAAGAAAGCTGACTCACCATGTAAATGATTACAAAGACTCTTGCTATGGGGTACCGCCTCAGAAAGATTCCCAGCCGAATGCTACACAGGTGATAAGAGAAAACAAAACACACAATTCAACACTGAGCAATAAATTCCTGCTCCTCTCACCCCAGCCACCACAAACTCAAACATCTTTGTTTCTGTCTTGAATTGGCTCAAACACATCAAGGCTTTGTTTGTCTTGAATTTTACTTCAAGATGTACTCAAAATGTTAAGTGGCATGAGAAAATTCAGAYCATAAAACATATCCTCCTATTTTTTCCCAATCACAGATGGAATTGGGAATTTCTCTTTCACAATGGAATTCCAATTCCAATTCCAATGGAAGCACAAAGGATTTTCCACCAAGTATCTTGCTTTCAAAGCACTAAGAAGTATTATCAAGTTTTGTTTTCTGTTGGTATTTGATTCAAGTTTTGTAGCAGACCTTGGCTATAAATACTGTCAATTCACCTAACTTCTCAGAAAAGGATCAAGTCTATTACTGGATCCAGAATGACTTTCCTTTACTAATTCCTCAAACAGATTAACTTTCAAGGTAAACAGCTGCATTGGGTTAGAAGCCAGAATCTTGTCTTCATCAGGACTAAAAGATGATAAATAAATTATAGTACCTACCCCACTAGTACATTTTTATGGTGTTTATCACAGGCACAGCCAAAACCTCTCGAAGTAAAAAATTTAAACAGTAATGAATTAGGTTAGATTTCTTTTATATAGTTCAGTTATCCTCTTGCATTAAAATCTATAAGAGTTCAAAATATTGACTATAATTTGCAAAAGTTTGAGAATATTCGTATCATAGGAAAGCACAAGTGAAGTGGGTCAATACTCAGTAATTTATACCATACTTTAGCTGCATTATTTTTAATTTTTACCTTCATAAAAGCAATACAAACCAAAGTGTGTTTTGAAAACTGCGAAAGGATGACAGCAATTACAAAGGGATTCCCTCAGGACACGCTTACCTAAACTGATCAATACTGCTGGCAGCTTTGCGGACTCTCCCATACATTCCTGCCACGCTGGTATCCATGTCACTGAACAGGACAGGAACACTACGCATACGAGCACCTATTGGAAGGGAAAAAAATGCAAAAGATTGGCCAATTTGTTGTTGAAATAAAACAAATTGATAGTATACAATACAGAGATATAAAAATAATATAAAAATAGCGATCATTATGATTGTAGCATGGTCCATTTTTGATAAACTGTCGTGAGTTTAAACCTGTTTTTTCCCTATCCAAGTCACGACACCAAAAATGTTGTGGTTTGGACTGTGCCGAAAGCTGAAAGCACCCATGATGTTCCCTCCCTTCCCACTGGAGAGGGCAGAAAGGAGAGCAAAAGCCCAGTTAACATGAAAATTTATGGCTTTCAGATAACATAACATAATTGAGAGAAAGATATGTATATGCTCCAGAGAATGGTCAGACAGGCTCTATAACTTAAGTTGCAAAATAGATTTATTACTAAAAACTGCTAAGAATACTACTGCACCAAGGAGGGGAACAAAGATAGGGAAAAATTTACAAGGAGAAGAAAAATAAAAACGGACATTTTAAGACACCTGTTATTGTTTCCGGGGACCTCTTTCTCAGGTCACCCCTCTCCACCCCCCCATGTCTTCCCGCATACAAAGGGGGGCAGGAATGAAAGTCTAACACAGATGAAACTACTCATTACGGCTGTTGTCCAGCATCATAGGAGAAGCATTCTTACAGATCCAAGCTGTGGAAGGTCTTTTCCCAAGAAACAGTCAGTGTATAACTGCTGATGGCAAGGGATTCTTTTCTTTACCTCGTGGGAGAAAGGAAAGAATGTTCTTCAAGGCCAAACTGCATTGTTTCGGCGGCGTTAAGACCACTATCACAAATCTCCTGGCAGAGCACAGCTTCTTCTAAGCACCCACTTGCTTCAGATGTAGGGCGGGGGCACCTCTTCCTCCCCGCAGAACACAATTTCTGCTTAGCACCAATTCGCTTCAAATGTCGTGGGGGGGCCAAGCCTCTTTCCCCTTTTTGGCTCCTGATCAGTTCAGTCCAATTCTCAAAGGCCTGGGGGTTTTTTGCCTTCAGAGCAAGGTCGCTCTCTTTTCTATACAGGTCTCTCATTGTGGAAATAGGCCTTTTGAGAACAGCTTGTTTCCTTCAYGTTTGAGAACCACAGCACAGGACAACACTACTTCTCCTTACTATGATCTTGGGTCTCCATTTTTTTCTTACATCTCCTCACCCTCCTGCTCTGTTTTTCCCCAGGGCATGATACTAACAACTAAATACTAACAACCTAAAAACTACATGGCGGCCGCCCCTATCTTGTTTTGAATTCTTCTTAAGTACAAGACCATATGTCATCACAGAGGTGTAACTAGCTTGTGCAATTGGCCCAGGCCTGATGAGCAGCCTGTCCATCAACCCCAGAGCCATAATGGATTGGGAGTAGGGCTCCTTTTGCTGGAGAAGAAGGAGAAAGTTTCTAGAACTTCCTCACAGGAGCCATCTTTGTGGTTTCTTGGTCCCATCCCCCCACCACCAAAAATCGGACCAAGTAAAACCAGGAAATAAACTTACAATTAAGTCATTCAAATTACTTCTTAGTCATCTCAATTTCAACTGAGAGTATTTTAAAAATGTATTCTTTTACTAAATGGATATCCTCATACTCAATTCCATCATATCACAGGAACTATTATTAGGTGTATAAAATGATGGGCTTGACACTGGCACAGTTTCTCAAATGTTTTTACTCTCATACAGGGAAACTCTGATTAGCATTTCTGACACTAACTTCTATATTCAACMATTTTTTACTTTATTTACATTTTTACTAAGTATAAACTTTATTTWAAAAAAATTCTCAGATAATGCTACTTTTTGCAACTAAACTTCAGCTTTCTGAAATTACTTACAAACAACTCCTGTTTTGATAAGCAGAGAAACAGAAGCCTGGACTTATTTTACATGTCTTTGTGATTGTTCCCTGCTTTTAAAGTTACTTAACATATACAAAATGACAAACTTTGACTCTGAAAAGTAACCTCTCAATACCATGGGTCAGCCACTGAGGTTGTCCCAGATATACAGGACTGACAAACCAACCTCATCAGAACCATCATATTTTAAGCTGCTTTGCAATAMAAACAGAAAGCAAGGGAGAAATTAATTTAAAACAGATCAATTCTCAAAAGGAATTCCATTCTTGCTCTCCTCCCAAACCCTTTTTGCAAGAGAATACTTAGATCCTGTTTCTAACACTCAGTTTAAACCCCAAAACACAGGTTTATTTGCACCTGTGACAGGATTGTTCCAATAGTGCCATAGTATTAGAATTAAATTGTCTTTATTAAGTTCACTGAAATAATCTGCACACAAAAAGTAGCTTCTAGTTAACTATTTTTTATGATATGGGCACTGTAGAGAAGGTCTCTAGCATAAGTGGCCTATTTGCAGCACTTATTGTTCCTTACAAAATCAAGACTTTCAGGGAAAGGCATTAGGAAATAGAAAAGCCTCAACTGCAGAAAAGACAAGAGTTTTAATATTGTATTTCCTTATTTACCTTCAGCACCATCGATGCCTGCCATGTTAATGGAAGGTCCATTAGCACTGGTGCCTTGGATAGCCTTCAGCTGTTGCTCGAGCCGTTCCAGTTGGTACACAAGTGAGTTTTTCTCTGTGCTCAGGCTCTCTAACATGGTTTGCTTCTGAATTAGTGTTTCTGTCAGCTGATGGAGCCGATTTTCTAATTCCGTCTGACTACTACTGCTTAGAGTCTTGTTTGTGAGCTAAAAAAAAGTAAAGAAAAAAAATCATTCTAAATTCAAAATCTGACCAACTCTCATATTACAAAACTCTACAATAATCTAAGCCTTCAAGAACCAAGTTACTCCACCGCAGATTTTTTTACAGGATAAGGCTGCCAAAACTATCACCGAAGAGTGCAAAAAAGAGGAAACTTAATTTCAGGAGTTGTTAACTGTTTACATTACACAAGAAACTCTATGTAAAAATGTATCTTTCTGTTTTCTACCTATAATCATATGGAAGTTTCTGTATAATCCTAAATTTGATCACAAAATCCATGCTATGCCTCAGAGACAAATTTGAAGAGCAATTAACAGCAAGCTAATCCAGCCTGGCTATCATACTTTCAACTTAATGAGTATGTAAAAATGTTTTCCAGCAAGGAAGGGAAAACTCAGTACAAATGGAGGGAATCCAATGCCATTTTACAGGAAAACTTGAATGAAATGGTGAAAATGCAGGATATGTTGCAGAAGAACTGAGGAACACTGAGATAGACAACATGGCTGCACTAGCAAATAGAAACTCCAAGGGCAGCAGATGGATCATCAATTTGACATGGATCATGTAATTCAATTTGCAGAAATAATTCAATTTGCAGAAAATATTTAAAGCAAATGGGAATTACCAGATCTGCTGTACATGCAATAGCTCATCTATTCACTACGTCTTGGACCTCAGCCACTTTGTGGCATCATATTCCACAAAGATGTTCCTTCCTTGATAAAAAAACAGAATCACCAGGAATTAGATAACCAAAATACAAATTAGGTGTCTGCAATGGGGCAGGTGAAGGCAGTCCTGAAGTTGAGCATTACCATGGCTTCCTTCTTGTATTCCCTACTCTCAAAACTCTACTCTCTATTGAAAACAAGTACACAGTAACTCACTAGTAAAATCCTCATGGGATTCTTCAGGATAGTTTAGTGAAATGAATAGCTCTTATCACTGTTTGCATAACTGAAGGAGATAAAATTATTTTCTATACGCACCTGATTTCTGAGCTTCTGAATTTCTTCCTCTCTGTCTTTTATTCTGCTTTGCAAAGTATTCTTTGTTCGATACAATTCTTCTTCAGTATAATGGAGTTCCTATAAAATTTATCATAATTAAAAATAAAAGATTTTATACATGTAAGTATTTCGAGAGACGAACTCTAGTTATCTAGAGTTTTACAACAGAACACAAGAAAGCAATATGCTGCAATCAAATACAAGTTAAAATAGTAACTTAGTTACACATCTGGCTAGGATAGGGTATATGGGAAAACAGAGCTGAATATCAAGACACAACATACAACACCAATTAAATTATTTTATGGAGACTGCCCTAATATAAATATTAATTCAGACTAGTTTATTAAGAGTCACACAATTTCATTGGGACCATAATTCACCTTTCTTACACTTTCACCATTTGTTGTACTGGTATCTTGAAAATGTGTCAGTAATGTAACAACTACAAAATACTTTAGGGGTATCTGTATTCCTAAAATAAACTCACTAATTCAAAATGCCATTCTTTAAACATGTTTGAAAACCCTTGGCATATCTATCCTTAATTCTGTAGGACATACATTTTCCTCTAAAGTTTAGGATAAATTATCATAGCAGATGTGAAATAAGAAAAAATATTAGTAAAAAAGTAATTACTGAAGAGGAAATCATGCCATAAGTTTTGTTACTCCCATGATTTAGTGGCTATTTTAGCTCCCACTCAAGGAACTGTCAAGCTTATCTTTTAAATTAAGACAGTCCTCAACTCACTATCACTTCAGCTGTCAGTTGCTACAGAAAACAGATAATCCTGTTCTCCCTTTGAACAATCAGATTTAAAAAAAAAACCTCTATTTATTTTCCATCTTCATTTTCAGAAAYCTTATGACAAAAGTTAAAATAACTCCCAGACAGAACTGACTATAATTATATCAAGTACCAACACAACCAATTATGGTAAAAGCACATGTAAATGGGTGTCATCAAAAGGAAGACTTTGGTTCTGCAATCCTTTTTTCTGCAATAACCGATAAGGCTTTTTAAATTCACCTCACTCTTTCTATTGACTTAAAGCATATTCCTCAGAAGGGCAGAAGTAACAGAATATAATCTACCATCTGCTTTGACATAATAAACATCAGCTACCCATCAAGAACAGACCTCGACTTCTGCCTTTTAATTAGTTCAAGCTGCGAGCATCCCATTAAAATGTAATTTCTGGAAGGATAGATAATCCTGTAAGATAAATTGTTCCTAGCAGATATAGARTACTCATGCTTTCCTTGTTATTAAKTCTCTTTACATGAGCTTTTTCTTACAAGGAAAATTTTTAACAGGGTGCAAAGCATTTGTCCAATTCTTACTGAATAGTAAGTTTGTTCACATAAAATACAAGTTTGCCTTTTTTTCTCCACCCTCTTTTTAGCACGAAACTGCCTAAAACAAGGCAGAGTTTGCTCAAAAAGATGACACAGTATGACAGAATTAATTAACATAATTCTATCAGCAATTTGTCTAATAGAGAATTTGAAAGTAAAAACAATTAGTTTCAGAACTGGAAAAAATGCATTCAATAAAATAGCACTAAACTGGTACTACAATGACATTGTTTCACAAGCTAAAACTTCCGTATTAATCGAGAACAGGAAGTTTGATAGCCACTTTCAGTATTAGGGTTTCTTGACATAAAAAATGTTTCAAATGTTACTATATCCCTGTTGTCTGATTGTTTCCCGGCTGAATAAAATTCAAGATCCTGCTCAATTCTATGCACTCCCTAGAATSCCGTTTGTTCAGCAAGATCTCTGTTCATCAGGAGTATCCAGAAGGCCCTGACCATYGCTTAGTCCTGGTTGCACTTTCCTTGACCTAATGACATTCACCAAGCTTTTGGGGATTTCTTTGGAATACCAGACAAAAAATAACTCAAACACTGCATAAGTATCCAAATACTCTCTTATTAAGCCAAATGCTTTGCTGATGGGGCCTAAAAGGAGATCGAGCTTTCAAGAATTCCTTACCTGTTTTTGCCGTTCTAGTTCAGCTTCTGTCTCTTGYTTGGCCATTTTATGTGCTGATATTTGCTCTTGTAGGTCTTGAAGCTGCTCTCTCACCGATTCAGCTTCACTTACCTGCTGTGTCTCCATATCCTGAAATGAACAGAAATGKAACCATTTCACTAGCATTCAAACATTACTCCACATCTGTGATAGGTAACAGCAAGGAAAGTACTAYATGCAATATTTCTTCAAAAGGAAGGTGTGGGTGTATTGGATAAATAAYATTTGGTCATTTTATACAGAATGTTTTTACAGTAATAAATACATTTTGTGAATATGAAAAGGAAAGGCTCCACTTCTTCCTTTTAGCCTACAGGCTAAAACTGTGTAAAAYAGACTTGCATGCAGTTGCTGTGTTGAGCCCATTATGCCAGCAGACGACTTGGATTAYAGTGCTTCAAGGATTAGTAGCTGCTGCAGGAAAGGATACAGGTGATGGCTAGAGAAATCACTACGCTTGTTAGGAATGAAACGCTTCCCACAACAGGAGGATACAGTAGTGAGTGAAAAGTAAGGTAATAAATACTAGAAACAACAGACCCACAGCATACAAGGAAAGTCCTTTGTCATAGCTAACTAAAAGTACAGGTGTCCATAGGCACACCTACCTGCAGCTCTGTTCTCATCTGTTGTATCTGCCCCATGAGCTTTTGTATTTCTTCTCTCTGAGTGTCTCGCTCGTGTCTCAGTTCCTCCAATTCCACTGTGCTTGCCGTATTGCTATCCAGGCCTTCAATACCAGAGCCTTCTTTTAAACTGTTTATCAACTTTTCTTTGGACTGAAAAAATAAGTCAATGTATTATTTATAGCAGTATTGAACAAGTGCTTGACTAGAATATCCTATAATGACTTTGCTCTAAAATTCAAATATAGACATATCTATTCTTATATTCAATAATGATCCTACACAACTAAAGATTAAAATGCTTCTGTACTGATAATTTTTCTGATTTCCTGTAGCTTTACTGAAAGCCTGTGTTATCTGTGGAAGAGTACAGCTTTGTTCTTTACAAGTGYCTGCAATGCCCTCTAGGTACCATAACAGAGAAGATGCACACTAACAGACACTAAATACAAAACTGACTCTCTTTTTCTCCTTCCAAGAAAACCATGAACCAAACACAGCGGTAGCTCTTCCAGGAAAGAGGATAAACCATTTTATTCAGTCAGCCTAGGGTTAGCTTGATACTGACTCGCAATTTTAAGCTTTTCATATTTATCAAGATAATTTAAAACCTGTCCTTGAACATTTGATTAAATTAATTATTCTAAACAGAGATCTCTATCTTCAACATCTTGCTAACATATATAAACAAGACTCAAACCGACCACATTTGCACATGGTATCTCTGACAATTTAAACAGTATGGAACTGCACAAAATAACTGATTTTGCCATTGTTTACATAATGTTGATCACATGCAACCTTTCAGGACATGGAAAAATATTCTCTGATTACATGTTAGGAATCCATTCTGTGCTAGGCTTCAGCCTCAAGCAGAACAGAGCAATATTCTTGAATCAAGAATACTAGATATGGAAAAAATTGTAGGTTTCATCTATTAACTATTTGAACTCTGAGATGTGGAATACACTGACAGATGATGCACAATAAGTGCAATGGTTCCCAGGATTTTTTTTTTCCAGGTTCAGGACCTGAACTGCTGTTTTAATTACATAACTTCATCTRTAAACTTAAGCTTACAAAATGCAGACTGGTAGCTGTTCTATATAAGTATCATTATAGATAGGCCCCAGAACACATGACAGGTAGTGTGAAAAAGAATCCCGCAAGTTAGATTATTTGAAGCATAGCACCTTAAACAGTTAAAGCATATAAATCAAACTGTATTTCTTCACTACAATGCTTACCTGGAGAATGCGAGTAGCTTTCTGTTTATAGTCTATCAGTTCCTGTTTTGCAGATTCTAGGTGGCTTTTAGTCACTTTGACTTGTTGCTGAAGCTCATCAGCTCGCCTCTTTTCATCTAAATATTTTCTCTCTGCTACAGTTATCCCTTCTGCCAAGTTCTGACGTTCTGCTTCCACTTTACTTAGACGAGCCGCAAACTCATTCTATTAGCAATAAAGAAACAACACTTTGTGTTTAAACACAGTCTCAACTTTAACCTAGAAAGAAAAAAASAAAGTTTAAAAGCAACTACACAGGGCACAACACCTCCTGTCTACCACCTCCAACTTAAAAACACATTAGTGCTATGTGGAAAGACCTTCTGCTTGCTTATGCAAGTGGTAAATAATCTGAGTATGAATATGCTTTTCTTTTCCTCACCACAAATAGTGAGGGAATAACAATCTTCCTACACTTCACGTTTTTTTAGTAAACAAAAAGCAAGCTTTCCCCTCAAAAAAATATTATCAATTGTAATCTGACATGTTTTGAAGCATTTTAAAAACAACCAAAACAGACACTGATAAACATTTTCAGAGATGTTATTATACACAACAAAGGCCAAATTAAGTGTGGAAAACATGCTCTATCAATAATGCACTTGCATCTTTATCACAGAAGTGATCATCCATCTTAATATGCTTAAGATCACACAGTAAAATTGTGTAATATTAAGTTGTGTAACAACATAGCAAATTGATTACTTACTTTTAAAACATGTATTAACATTAAAGTTAGCATGCAAAAAAACCCCAATAAACATTGTCAGCATTAATGCTCAAAAACTTTTACTCGTGAAGCTTTCAAAATAACCTAAGAAGTAAATTAGCATCTCAAGGATACTTAATGCAGCAGACAGCACATCCTTCCAAGCAATTAGTAACCTGAACAGRAACTGAAGTCAAAGGGAGGAGAGAGCACTTGGAACCTCACAGATCTGATCTCAAAAGCAGAGTTTTAAAGTCTTCCTTACTCTTCATGTCTAACCTGCATTTGTTTGTAACTTTCTTGTTCTCGCTTGAGTGCAGAGTCTGCATCACGCAGCCTCTCCTGAAGAGTTTGAAGGGCTTGATTTTGTAAACTGCTTCCTTCACTGTGGTCTTGTATTATCCTGAAATAGACACACATTAATTGGAAAAGAAGAAAGCTAGTGTAATTTTTCATGCAGAAATATAACCTCCTGGTTTCCAGACCAGCTTTGAAAATCTGCCCAGGGGATTACTGCATATAACTACATGTGTGAGGCCTCAAGTTACTGACTCACACTTGTCCTCCCTGACCTATATTCTGTAGTATCCACTTACTGATTCACATCCCAGTGCTGAGTTAAGTTCAGAAAAATCTTTGTATTTGTGGATAAGTCTATTTTTCAAGAAAAAAAAATTCTTGGGACCTTCAGCTTCACGCCTCTGACACAAATACTTGATACAAAATGGACTTCAACAATCAGATACCGACTGACGCCCTTTCTAATACTGATTTGCCCTGTTTCCAATTATGATATAGCAGTCTTAGAGCAAACTTTAATCCTTGTATTTCAAATCTTTCCTCATTAGTTTATTATTTTTATTCTTGAAAAGACTAGATTATCTACCTTGATTTTTTCAATCTTATTACTACTTGCAAAATTCCAAAGTATGAAATTATGAAGTACCGTGATTTTTCACTCTGCAGCGCTTCCAAAGCTTCTGTCCGAGCACTTAAGAGCTGATCAGCTTCTTGCAACCGTACTTTGAGCACAGCTAGCTGTGAATCTTTGGCACCAACAGCTTCTGTCAGATCATCAACTCGAGCCTGAAGTTCTCTAACCATTCTGTCACTCTTTGAATGATCAACATTCCACTTCTCCACCTTCTCCCGGGATTTGTTCAGTTCTACAAAATAAGAAGGTTCTTTRAAGTTTACAAAAGTAAATATTGCAAGGTCTTGTAAGCAGTCAGGATGCACATATCTCATTTCTTAAAGAAAAACATTAAATACAATCAAGTTGAAGTAAAACTGAAAATTTATGAGCTACTAGGAAGTAACAAATGCAAGACTGGCTGCCAAAGCATGACCCTTAAAATTTTGGAGGTGATCTCAAAATAGACATTTCCTTCTGGGTCACACTGCAGATGATAGATTTCACCTGCCCCACCCCCTTGCAGTGACCTACTGTCAAATATCCCTGTGTGAACAGAAACCTCTGCATAAAGTGTCTGGTTTAACTCTAGTTKGAGTTTATTGTCACATAAATAACAGGAAAATACACCAGTGATGAATAATGCCTGAATACTTAGAAGCTTCTGGTTTTAGTCTAACATCACACTCTGAATTTCAATGGAAATTAAAACTATCTGGCTTATGCAGTTAGTGTGAAAAAACGTGGTACCTCAATTTTACACCTAGCAGCAGGAGTTCRCTGTATGTTCTATAATTTAACTTGTATTCATGTTTTTTATATTTTTAATTCCATTTGGCTTTGAAAAAGCCAGTGACGTCATATTAAAAATACGAATTTTATATTTTTCCTGTCAGTATCTAGGCATCAGAGATTGTCTGACAGTCTACTACAGCCAGAAAGTAGTCAGAGTTTGAAGTATTTAAAGAAATTTACTCATTTAAAAATAACTGTTTTGCATAGCCATTAAAATACAGGAAAACATATTTTAAAAGTGGTATTTGCCACCAGTGTTTTAATAAGATGTAAGCTTTGTAGCTAGAACTCATCATTTTAATCAACATTTGCTTTATCTTTGTAGTTGAACAAACTTTTTACTTTCTCCCAACTCATTACATGGCAAGTCATACCTGCAAATGTACCTGGACAGTTTTTATTATAAATAGAGCAGYTTCCTAGCTCATTAGCATTTTACTAATGTTCTAAGTGAAGTACCTTCTTGTGTTTCTTTGGACCKCTGTATTAATGAAGCCACTTCTTGATTTAGAGACTGAACTTCATTCCGCAGCAGCTGATTCTCCAGGCGAAGATTGGACAGCTCATGTGATTTGGAATCATCATTAGCTGAAAGGCTGGGGTTGGTTACTGCACTTAGTGATGAATCCTTCAGACYGTTCCCTTGTGCTCCCAGGCCAGAGTCTGAACTGTCTGGTGTTTCTGTAAAGAGATGCAAGTTAGAACCAATGCATGCATTTGTAAGCTGCTTTTATATAAACAATAGTTCATGTTCTGCATCAATGTTTAAGTAACAACAACGATAACAAATCACAAAAGTTTATACTGAAAAGGAATACGGAGCTGCATCTCACAAGGGATTGCACAAAATAGGACCATTTACACACATCATGCAGTGTTTTTGCTCATACTACAAGACAAGACACAGAAGTTGTAACATTKCTTATTAATAAATGGCAACTTCAGGATTTCAAAACATTAACACTGTTTATGACTTTGCTACTCACAAAAGTCCTCAGAAGCTGAAGAGTAACAGAAAACATTAAATATATGTAGCAACTAGTGGAATTTTTACTATGAGCTCATTCTGGGTTTTCATTCAGATTTTGAAAATACCTACTTTATTTTAAAAGAGACAATAATAGAGGAAYTCCTAGTAGTATTCTGAACAACAGTCCCCTGCAGGGAAGAAGGAACCAACAGCCTTTTCCCGTCACGCACAAACACACTGTCCTTGATTAATGCTGTGAAAGATACAGATTCACTGTAGGAGTCTTGATGCCAGCATGCTGATAATTAGAAGCTTTGCAGCAATGTTAAGATAAAATTAYATGGCAAGCAGTGAACAAACAAGCAGGCAATGTAAAGATATTGCTTCTAAATTTAGTATGCTCCAGGTGAGTAACTGCTGAAATCCATGGGGGGCAGGCTGCAACTAATTCCAAGCAAGACTGCAGTGAAGTTATTAAAACATTATTTATTTCCCCTTGTGATCACTAACCAAGCTGTTTCACCTTTCTTCTTACCACTGGAATAGCCCCTACCATCCCAAGCCCAGGCAACTGGGCCACACTATTAATTCTAGGCAAAACCACACCCACAAGTTGCAGAAGTGACAGGAAGATTTCTTCCACATTTGCTCAAGCTCTTTTCCRATTTAAGTGATTCTAAAAAGTGTAATTTTCTCGCCTTTGATTTATTTATGGTTTCCAACTTATGAACAAACTTAGACTMATTTCTCTGTCTGGAAAACTCAATAGATTAAAGAAGCCAATGAAGCAAGAGATGAGCCACTTATAGCACGGATTAGATTATAATCATGGCAATATATAAAGTATAATGTTAATTGGTTTTGTCTACAGCTAATACATCATAAGCTACTTTAACAGATTCTGTGCTGAATATTTAAATAACACATATGTATCTGTACAATTGGCTTTGGAAAAGAGCATGCTCAAATCCCATATTGTAACTGCTTMCTTTCTTATTTACCAGCTCCACAAGGCAAACTCTGCTCAAAAATCTTCAGAAGAAACAAACAAACAAACGTTTCTTAAGTACCAATAAGCAAGGCCATAGAGCCAAGTTTAACAYATCTAATTATTTATTTTTAGTAATAAACCCTACCGAAAAGTCACTGGCTCAGGAATAGAAAAATATTCACATATTTTGAAATGATCCCTTTTTATGTCTAAAGCTTTTGAGCATACTTAACGCAGTAAGTAAAAAGCTGGCATTTATAATGCTTTACATGCTCAAAGTACTGAAGAAATAATGAAGTATTCTAGCTACATTAACAGAACCATTTGCACCAATTTTCTAAAATAAGTAACAGCAAAGTAGCACAGCARTAAGAATGGAGTACAGACTGAACAGTCTGATAGAGAACGTAAGTTCCTGACACTTCCAAGMTATATTCTCCTTTGTGTTATCAAGTTGAGAACAGCCCCATCTTTTGACTCTCTAGTCTGGAGGCTCGTTCAGGCCTCTGAATTTAGACTGCAGTTATGAACTACTTCTGGTAAACCCAAAGGCTTTACCTCTCTAGCTCTCTCATGCCTGTAGCTCTACAACASCCTAACTGCATCCAGCTTCCCATCCTGCAGGACAAGCAAGTTTGCCAGTTTATCCCTCCTGCACGGTGGAACAGGGAACACTTCAYACCACCTCATGTGCTGCTGGGCAACAGCCAACACCATCTATCCATGGGTGAATGTCACTCACCCTCCTACGTGGCAACAGCAGGGAAGGGCCCAAGTCACCAAACAAATACAGCAGCACCTTTGCTTCTAAATGGGGACATACGGGGCTGAAGCAAGGTTAGATCAGAGAGGTCAAGGTGAGCAGTAGCAACAAGGTAGATCCAGAATGCAAAAGATCGTGTAGCTTATCAAATTAGCATGGTATCTAGTATTGCCACAGTGATAATGTGAAAGGTCCTGCTGCACCTCACACATTTGACACATTACCAATATTAAATGGTTCAGGAAGTGAYAGCAAATGCATTACCTAGCCTTACCCTAGACAGACTGGATTTTAAATATCTCTAGGTTCAATACAATTTAACTACCATTGTCTTGGCTCCTGATGGAATTATCTTCAGTAGTTTTTGCACTCTGTGTACTGGTCGACACAGAACTAATACTAGAAGTCCGAGAGTGATTTTGAAGAACAGTTGCCTTGCTCTTMTCCTTTTTAGAATCTATCCTTCCATTAGGTTCTTTCTCTGAACTGTTGAGAAAATCAAACAGCAACTCATCGTCAGGTTCTGACTTTTTTCTTCTCACAAAATGTGAGGCAGCTCTGGATGYGGAAACACTTTCTACTGGAGAAGCAGCTTCCGAGGATGCTCTACGTGCYGTTTTAACATTTGCTGTTCCTGCCAGGATTGTGGCCTTTTGATGTTTAATATTATCAGCTGCTGAGGAGATGTAGGCTGCTTTGGATGCTGTCTGGTATTTCAGTTCTCCCGTGTGCTGGTGCACTTCAGAATATTCACTGGYAGAGTCCAAGTTCTTATTAACATAAACTGCATTGCTTGATGTGTCTTTTTTGCTCAGAGCGGACGCAGCTCCTTGATCAACTCTGTTGAGTAGATCCTCTGCCTTTCCAGCGAGATCAGCAAGCCAAGACATGATGAGCGTCTGTTGATGAACTCTGTACAATTAAAATTTCAGAACCATATACTGCAAAAGACATAGAATGATTACAAATTAGACTGCTGSTAAAAAGGCAAGATGTATGATTTACCCAAACAACTGTCTGTTGTTAGTAATGTAGTTATTTTAATACTTATCTTCTATTCGTTTGGTATTTTGCCGTTTTGGTAACTAATGGAAATAAACCAAATGAGTTTCTGGGGAAAACATTCAAAACCAAGGCTTTAAAAATGAAGTTTTTTTAATCAAGTCTATTAAAATCAGACCACTGCATCAGTTTCTGATAGCATCAGCTGCTACAGAGTATCACACAAGAGAACACAAGTAAGCCTTAGATGTTTGGCCTGCAAATTCCCAACCCGGCTCAAGCAGAGGATCTTCTCCCCCACAAACTCTGCAGCCCGCTGCCCCTCCCGTGACACCAACACGGTGCACAGGTGCCTGCCTGCACCTGCACCACGGGTCTGCCACACCACACCGGCGGCGTTCGCCTGTACCCCAGCTCCCGGGAAGGGCTCCTTCATCCCGGACGGGATTCTGGAGGGAAGCGCAGAGCCGGACGGGAGGGTGACGTTCAGAGTAGCTGCTGACCCCTCCACCAGTACCGCCTGTCCCCAGCCCTTCCCAGGCCCGGCCCCACTCAGGAGCGGCGGGGGCCCCAGCCTCACCTCCTGCAAGCGCGGGGGACGCCCCGGCCCGAGGGGAGCCGCGAGGGGCCGGCGGGCAGCGGCGGACAGCGGCAGACAGCGGCGGGCAGCGGCGGACAGCGGCGGGCAGCGGCGGACAGCGGCGGACAGCGCCGGTCACCGCGGGGCCGCAGGCCGGGCCGGGCAGCGATGCTCCATCGCTTCCGGCAGACGTGGCCGCCTTTCCGGGCGGCGCAGCGCGCATGCGCAGGGAGCGCCCCTGCCCCACCCCGGCGCGCTCAGGCCCCGCCCCTCCCGCGCGCGCCCCCTGGCGCTGTTCGCAGCCGTTTCTGAGGTGGAGATTGTGAGGGACCATGGGTGCCACAGAGTCACAGGATCGTCTGTGTTGGAAAAGAACTCARAGACCCTTTGGCCCAGCTGGTAGCCGAGCGCTGCCAAGTACATCAGTTAAATCATGTTCCCAAGTGCTGCGTGCTTCTGACTGTAATGTCCTTCCCTCTCATCTGTGACTCGGTGTCTCAAACCTGCAGTACTTTTAACATTTTCAAGCTTTATGGCTGTTATCTCTCTTCTGTAAATGCTTCTCCTTACTAGGGATGGCTGTTAAAGTGTACATAAAGTACACTTACTATACTACATAAGGTTAAGTTTTGTTGTTGTTCATCCTCTCACCTCTCCATTTATTTATTCCCTCAAACAACCTTCTATGCCAACATATCACAATTAACCACCATAATTACTTCATGGAGAGCTTCTACTCATGCCTGAAATACCAGCAAGAATGTGAATGAAGACAATACTTACAGCTCCTGCCACTTGCGATCCTCCTCTGTTGAGAACCTTTGTCCTGATTGGGATGCATGGCTAGTGACTTACATCCATCTTTCCCCAGAGCTCTAGTTGCCATCCTGTCAGATCACACCTTACAAGTATCCTCTGGTTAAATTTGCAGGTAGGCTATTATTAAGTTATCTGAATGATGTTGCTGGCTTACAGAAGTTCCCTTACGTCTTATCATGGTAATCCTCTTCCAATGGGGAAGATTATGAAAAGTTCCTGTGTAGGTCAAAGGCTTCAAAATGTTTGTCTACAGATATCAATTATCAATTATCATTAGGCATCCTTAGGACTTAAGCCCAAGCAGGAGACATCAGCTCTGCTGCCCATTCAGAGCATGCTCATGGCACTAGTACTGGCATGAGTTAAGGGAAAATCCATCCTGCCTCATTGTGGGTTCAGCGACACAYTGGAAATAATAATAATAAACCAAATGAATTAATAACCTTTTACATCAGGTGAAGCAGTTGCACATAATCATAATTTCAATTAATGTGAATATATCACCTTTTTGGGCACTAAGAAAAGGAGAGGTTTTTCAGAGATTGTAATTGTTACAAGCTAACACTGGTTTTACTCACTTGTTTGGCCTTCAAAACATTTTACAAATCCCCTCAGCGGAAAATTCACATATGATTGTGAATGTTTGAAGTATTTGATCATTGCAGACTGAAGTGACACGAACAATGTTCAAAAGAAACACAAAGGGACAAAGCCAATGCCCTAGATTATCTCAGTCTTTTACAGAGAAGATAGAGACAAAGCATATTTCAATCCAGAAAATATCTAATTGCATCACTGCATCTAACAAACCCTTCTCTGCTTTAGAGTCTGAAAACCTTTTTAAGAAATATACCCACAGCAGAGATGTATAATCAGCAAAAGAAATTCAATACGCAATTTAACATGTCCTATTTTAGAGCCATTGCATGTCCTTGTTTGATTGAATAATCTTACAGACATAAACTAGTTTAGATAAGTAAATGGTTGAAAATAAGTGCCTTTTATTCAAAATTACATACATCTGAACTGACTACAGCCTAAGAATTTCCAGTTCTTGCGGGGGACATCATTATTTACCTTCAAGTAAATTCCATGGCAACCCCCTTTCCCCGWTCACACAAAATCTTTTAAACAGGTATCCGGTATTGATAAAGGTGTTGGCTAAGAGTGGGGGAAACCAAATCCYTTAAGTCCTGTATGGATTTTATATTGATTTGTTCAGTTATAGAATCATCCCATGAAAGAAATCATGTTTTATGTGTAACCTGGGAAACAGGTATTCCCTCTGAATGCTCTGATAAAATGTAGTAACTTCACTACAATTTTTCCCCATTTAGTGTCTCCCTTGTGTTGTGTAATCTTTGCAATTGCCTTATCTTTGAGAAGACATAAAGGTTACAGCAACACTATTAAAGTTTTTCCATTTACATTTTCATGATCACTGTTAGTCTCCAAAAAATAATGTTCACATTTATAAAATTAAAAAAAAAAAAAATCAGCAGAAAGTTATTTACAGAAAGAAATGAGACCCTGATTAAGTAGTGATATTTCTTTCCTTGGTGCTTCTTTGAGATCTGTGTTTTTATTGCTGTGACTGATTTTCTCTGGTTTTGCAGGGTGAGGAAGATAAGAGGAAGGAAACGAACTTGCTGTTTGTTTCACTGACCTATTTACAAAATCCCTTATGTCTGCTGTATCGACAGTTACATCTAAGAATCCTGTGACTGCCAGGCTGAGTGATGAGAATATTTAATTCTGTCACAAGGGACACACAGCTYCATTAACTACCACTGAAAACTTTACAGGTGCCTTTTCAGGAGGTGCCCTCCCCAGAGTCCAGGCCCTGATCTGATATGCTACTGTGTTGCTGCACAGTTTGACAGGTTCTGGCTRCAWTTCTCTGCAAGCACAGAAAGGGAGYGATTCATATCTAGCTGTAGACAAAACTTAGACTCTCTGTACAAAGCCTTTAGATCCCTATTCATATTCAAAGTAGAAGTAATTTTAAGCTATAATTTACAGACATTATTTTTCCTATTATCGCTCTTATTGTAAGGAAATTTGAATAAAAAAGCTAGAAAATATCTGCCATAATAATTATATCACAGCAAGATTAACTCACTTCCTCAAAACTACTTGCAAGAAAACAATTGGGACTTTAGACTGGAATTTTTTTAATTAAAAAGAGGTGGGCTCTGCAGTTGACATTTTTTTTTAAATTAGCATTTCCCACTTTGAGCTGATTCACAGGTTCTTCATTGTTCATGAAGTGAATTTTTTAGAYGCAAAACAAATGCATAGTCATGTGACTTGGACTTTGTTAATTAATCTCTTTAAGTATACTGAAATAGGGCTTTGGCAGTTAGTTTCTATAATAAATGTGCTGAAAAACATAAATTGCAAAAAATAGTGCCACAAAAAATAAAGATTGGTCATGTCATCCTTATTYGGCCTTTTTCATGTGTCATTAAATATTGTTACACAACTATTTATCTGGTCTAAGGACTTTGATTCAAGCAGTATATTAAAAATATCAAGGACTGGAAAATAATGTGATGGTYTCTGGATGGGTTGCTAGTTAAACTTTTATTTCATTCTCAGCATTCAGTATGTGGCCTCATGCCATTCATCACATCAATGCACTGCTGAAAAAAATTGTATGAACTTGCCCTATCAGTCTGTAGTGCTGTGTCTGACTTTGCCTGCGTGTGAGCAGAGAAATCAGGCCCTGTCTGGAAATAATGGTGAAACAGCTCTGTGCTGCCTGCTCATGTCCCCGTGTACCCCGTGCTAGATGAGGGTACGCAGCCTCTTCTTAGAGCTGCCTTGCATGACCTCACTCACACTCCCAAGGGGCACCTACCTTCGAGCTGTCACGTTTGTCAACGATATAATGTTTACACACACCCACAACCTCTGAGGCAACCCGTGTTACTATCTTCACATTCCAGTGGGGAATTGAGGCACAGTGAGGAGGAACTAAAGAGGAAATCCTCCTCTGTGCCTGAACAGAGCAAAGCAGGTTTGGTCAGATAGAAACGTACAAACATTGAGGAYGGATCATGTTCAGTGCTAATGAATGTGTAAGAGAATTTTAATTACCAGCCTTCAACATATTTCTGGGTCTGAAGGTATGTAACTTCTCCAGATGTGATTGGCCTCTCACAAACAAGGCAAAAAGTCAGTCATGATTTAAACATAATAATTTTCTCAGTCAGAAAGGCCAGTCAAAGCACAAATCCCTCTCTGAAAGTGGCCAACTGCAACTGATGAGGGAAGGTACAATAAAAGGACAGAAGATGTTTCTCAGCTACAGTTTCCCTAGGATTTTGATTCATGGACTTCCAAAGCCAAAGGTAGTATTGGCATTTAACAGGCCTTCAAAATTTTTTAAAATTTTTATTTCTTTAATAATTAATAGAACTTTTCAAAGCATACAGGTGCAAAAACATCTCAGAGAATTTGTAAACAGAGGCACCATTCTGTTTTCTTTTGCTGGACCGTCGTCCCTCCCTCCCTTTTTGTTTTCCTTGGTATCACTGAATGATTTATAAACTGAAAATTATCAGAAAGTTCTTCCATAAACATCTGGAATGGAAAATGTTACGGTAAACTAACAGGACTTTGAGTGGGACTTTTAGAAGAGCTCAATTTTAACATGAGATGATGGCAATTCTTAATTCTGCCTAGAGGCTGTAACTGTGGATACATGAATTTAACAAGGTGCAGAATGCAATGCAATGGACCCAGGCTAGAACATGYAGCAAACATGTAGCTCATGGCTGGGATATTTGAAGTTAGACTACTTCTCATTTATACCCTGGAAAGGTTGCTCTCCAATGTTGCATTCTCACTTTTGCGTCAAAATGAAAGACACAAAGTTAGGACGTGCTTGCATTCCTTCTTCCCCAGTGTAACTCAACTGCATTAKGAACACACTCACACACATATATATTCGTTCAATCTTTCTGTTGTTACAGCTTGTATTTTCTTTTGTTACTCCTGTTCCTTTATTTTCCTGTAATAAATCACAATGAAAGTTTTCCCGCAGTGATCTCGCTGCCTTATTTCCTTCCTCTATACAAAAATGGAAGAATGAGCACATTATTCTTCTAGCAGGAAAAAAGCCAGCCCTCCTAGACACTGCCATAATTATCAAAATTAGGACATCAAAAGTGTCTAGTGACATTAAAAAAAYAGCAACTTAAGGAATACCAAGTCTGGACAGTAAAATGGCATTTAACGATTCAGGGGGTTATTTGTATTCTGTCATATGCCTTTCTTCATGCATTTTCATGACCTTAAGGGACTCAGAACATTCTTTAAAAGGGTAGAGTTTTACCTCTAACAAGAGCATGCAATTTTATGCAAAGAATGGAAGACCAGCACATGATGGTTTGGCAACTTCCTGTCTTAATTTGGAATTACATGGATTAATCCYGGGGTTGCAAATGTATAGAGTGCCTGGTTAAGCCTGACTATAATATGGAGGGAAGTGATTTTTAACCAACAGAGAGAGTAAAGAGCATTCTTCCTGACAGTGGTAACGGGTAATGCAACTGTTTGGAGTCCAAGAGTAGTCATCCACAATGATACTGCAAAAATATCATATATTTAGACATTAATTGTGTACAGGAAAAAARTCATTACCAAGAGGATGCATGCAGTGAGGTTTAGGAAGTATGTTAGTCAGATATGARGATTCCCATGACTGTCTGCAATGAACTAAATAGACAACAGAACAGAAGTTCAGAGAATTCCATTCTGGCTATCCTATTCATAATTGGCTTTTTACCCCCCCCCAGTTTTCCATGGATATTCTGTAGGTATGAAAATGCTGATGAACTAGATTTACAATATATAGCACCATTAAGCCTACTGCTGGCCATTATCTTATTTCACAATTTTAAAAATGCATTCCCCATTGCACAGTCACACAGGTTATTTCGAAGCCACTCCCAGTAAGAATGTGTTTGTACTATTTTAACCTTTATATTCTTTCCTTTTTCCCCTCCCTGCTTGTTTTCTCTAATACACATTGTTACTTCCTTGAATTTCCTGATCACAGGGATATTTGAGGATATCACCTTACACCTACTTTATCCTCACCAAACTTTTGTTTTTTTCCATACAAGTCGCTTGATTACACTTCAGTACAAAAGTAGCAAAGTGTCATCTGCAGAAGTGATGCACAATGTTAGAAGTTATTTTCATGTTTTCTGTAGGATGAAGATAAAAACTTAACCTGAGTGCATTTAGTTTTTCTGATGAGCCTTTTMTCAGCTTGCTATGCAAAGCTTGCGTTCAAGGAAGCTTTTCTTCATTCGCAATTGACACTTGTCTATGTAGTGACCACAGAGTCTTGCACTTAAACTTTCTGGAATAKTTATTCWGACTTCCCCAGATACAAATATAAAACTGTTCTGTGCAGACAGTTCCTAGATAAGGGTGTCTCTAAGCTCTGTATTCAGCATATGTATCTGTGTCTATTCCTATTCCCCTGCTCACCAAGCAAACCTCAGCTTCTCCTTGCCAGCAGAGCTCTGCCTGGAGAAACAACCTGACTGAAATACTACATTTCCTGGGAGATTGCTGTCTTTCCCCATAAAGCCCATAGAAGAAAGAAACAACAAAAATATCTAGCTTATGTTGGTCTTGGAAGAAAATATTTTCTCTGGTGCTGTCTCAAGTCTTTCCTGTCTTCTTGCCCACCTACTTTCAAGAAAAATATATGAATGCACTATACAGAGCACAGCCAAATCTAGTTAATCTGTCAGAACAGAAAAAATCATGTATGARGCTGTAAGGATAAGATTTCCCTCATTCACTTTCAAAATATATGTATTCACTTTCAAATGTGCATATATTCCCCATGTGATGTAAGTGAACTAAACCTCTGAATCCCTCTTCTTTCCAGATTTATTTAATCTCAGTTTATCTCCATGGTGATATGCCTGACATCAACTTTCTTTCTTTCAGAATTAAGGACACTTTGTGTAAGTCTCTTCTAATTTTCCTCCCGAAATAAAGATGAATATTGCTTTTCCCTTTGATCATTTGATAGCTAAAGTCTCTCCATTGTTAATCTATTAATTTTGCTACAATGAGAATCTTCCCTTGTTTCAAACATACAGGATAAACATGTGTGATGTTTGCCTTTACAAGACAGCTAGACATGCGTCAGTGCTAGACAGACAAATCTAATCTCATTGCTGCTGAAGATGTTGAAAGACCAGGCTCAGCACATTTCTTCATTTATCATAAATCTGTCCCACTCTTTACCCTAAATATCAGATTTTTCTTCCCAGAATTTGTTATTGTTTTGCTACTATTAATCAAGTCAGTGTGACTACAAAGAATTAGCATTTGTTAAAATGTTTAAAATAGGCTGAGGAAGCTTAAAAGACACACACCCTAAATATGCTCAATTAATGATTCCAGTCCATTTTCTTCCAGMTAAAAAATGTCCTTGACTCGTTGAAAAAAAAAAAAAAAAARAAGAAAAATCTTGATCTATTCAGCTGCTTTTAAAGGAAAGTGTAKGTGGAGTCCAGAATGCTTCCTGTACATTTTTTGAAGTGTCTTTTCTGGCAGATTAGAAGCAAAATCAATTTCTTTTCAGTCTAAATTTTGTCAGTGGTTAAGTTAGTGGCATGGAACCATAACTGTGTTAAAMCATCTCCAGAGCTATGTCAAAAATCTTGAAAACCTCTTTAGGGRAAACCTGTGTGTTACTAGAAGTACTACTGCCATGCCAGCACTACCCATCCAACCAGGTGTCAGCAATGCTGGATGTAGGAGTTACAATCCTCTCGGAGCACTCTTAGCAAAACAGAATCAGAGCTGAACTACCCACTCTTTATTGTATGGCAGCCTTCTGGTCTGTAGAAAAGCYATTAAGAAAGAACCTACATTATCTGCATTTTGGAGGTTTCACATTTAGGTCTTTTTTTTGCCTCTCATTTGGTAAACACTTTCAGGTTTTGGTAGCATCTTAGATACCATTTATAGTATGTGGCTTTGGTGGGTTGGTGGAACTGCCGTTCACAGAGTTAAAGTTTTGTTATGAGGGTGGTGGTTACTTTTGCTTTTTTAGCACTGTCAGAGACAGAACAAATTGTTTCATAGCATCATAGAATGGTTCAGGCTGGAAGAGACCAAAGATCTTGTTCCAGTCCTCCTGCCATGCTAGACCAGGTTGCTCCAAGTCCCATCCAGCCTGGCCTTGGAACACTTCCAGGGCTCCGCAGCTTGTCTGGACAACCTATCCAAGGGCCTCTCCACCCTCACAGGAAAGCATTTATTCCTAATACCTTATCTAAACCTGCTCTCTTTCAAAGCCATTCCCCCTTGTCCTATCACTACATGGCCTGTAAAAAGTCTGTGTCCCCACTCTCTTGTAGCCCCATTCAGGTACTGGAAGGCTGCTATCAGGTTTCCACAGAGCCTTCTCTTCTACAAGCTGAATAACATTTCATTTAATTTCAATTTCATAAATCCATGATGGTTTTACCTACTTATGTGCTCTTCTCTTTTAAAAAATATGACGTATATTTGTTACATAGTCATAGTCCATTTCTTCTCTTCCGTGGAAGCAGCAGTCACAAGGATCATGCTGGATTCCTGTTGCAGGTGATGCAGCTGCTTCTGTTTGAGCCCCACAACTRTATCTTAACAATCTCTCTGCTTACTTCAGCCACATACCCAGATACTGCATTCATATGTTTCCCTCAAAGAAACTTCCCACTCAATTCAGGAAGGTTTCCTAACTAACATCATCAAAGAAATAACTGAATTCAATAGTAAAAATCTGTGTATTATTTGAGTGCCTTTAGTAGCTGCTCAATATATTTTACAGWGGCTTAGGCTTCTGGTTGCAGTCTTCCCATCTCTCTCACAAAAACGAACACCCTGTTGATATTTATTGATGTTTAAGTTATAGACAAGTTATTTGGCAATGATAGTATTAGACTTCTCAGAAGTGACAGCTGACACAAGGTGTACTTACTTCACGTAGCGCAGCTGTGAGAAACACCTTTGGACTTGGATGATGGGTCAGCAATGCTTTAAAGCGGTATTAGATATCTTTCAGGGCAGGAGGATAATAAAACATAAGCATAAACCACTTGGCTACTAAGCTCAAATTAAATTAGGTAAAAGGAAGATTCACGGCTTGTTTTTTTTTTTCTTGCTGGATAATCAGCGTAGTGATCTTTGGCAGTTCAAAAAGGTAATTCCTGAAGTGACCCAAATTCTTACAGCTTCACTGTGTCAGGAGGCATGTCAGGTCACTGAGCACGGCAGCTCCAGAAAGTACTGATCATTAACCTGTAAGGACCTTTTGCATTTATGATCATATGCAAAGCCGAGTCGGAGCAGACAATGCAAATAGCAGAGTCAGAGCAAAACGATGACTTCCCGCAGACATTAAAAAACAGTCGGTTGGTCAAAAAATACGAAGTTAGTAGTTGGAGGTTTTTTTACTGATACGCAAGTGTTTTTTATAGTGTGCAAAGAGGAAGCTGATGAGCTTCTTTGTACGYGGTTTATTAGGCAAAGAAACATGTGCCTCTACTTTTCAAAAAGGATAGCTGCTTTTCCTTCTCTCATTAAAACAAGAGGTGTCAGTACTGAASTGATGCCCGGGCCCCTCTGCCGGTGCGTGCGGGTCCAGGACCGAGGGGCAGTGCACAGCCCGCAGCGAGCAGCCAGCGCTCCGCCGGCCATCCTTGCTGAGACACACAAGGACAATGTGTGGCACTTCCTTTTCTTCCGTCGTTTCATGGATTCCCTTTGGCACATTCCTCTCCCTTCCAGTTCTGGGCCTGCTGCCTCCATCCTCCCCCGGAGGCACAGGGCAGTTCCGACGGGAGTGCGCAGCCGGCTCTGAGCCGTTCGTGTTCCGTGGACAGCCTGCTCAAACGCCACGGCCCGGGACACTCCCGGCAGCTCCCCACGAACCCGCGGCGCTCCCGGGCCACGCGAGACGAGCTTCCCGGGACTCCTGGGACACCCKGGACCACGCGACTCACCGCGCAGCCGCGGAACTACAAATCCCAATAAGCTCTGCGCGCAGGACCCGCGGCCTTCTGAGCGATTGGGGCASCGGGCTCTCTGGGGCTCGTAGTGTGGCCAGGCGGATGTCCGGCCCCGCCTCCGCCCGGCCGCGATTGGCCGCGGCCCGGGGCCACCCCCGCGCCCCGCGGTCGCCCGGCTCCGCACGGCGCTCGCCGCAATCACAGCGGCCGCGGCGGCGACTCCTCTGCACGGCGCGGTGAGGGCGGCGGGGCCGCGCTGTCCGGGGGCTCCGGCCGTGGGGGGAGGAAGCGGGGTACGCCTGAGCGAAGGGAGCTGTGAGCGAGGGCCAGCCCGCTCCGCTGCCCGGCGGCGGAGGCTGAGGCAGGGGGGAGCGGCCCCGCCGCCTCCAGGGGAGCGGCAGAGGGTGCTGGTTTCCTTCCTGGGCTCCGAGGGCTGCCGAGCCCCCGCCGCTCCGCCCGTCTGGCCCTGGGGCTGGCACGTCTGGCCCGGGAGCTGTGTTTGATCCCTCCCTGCTGGAAGAGAGTGAGGAGTCAGAGCGGCTCCTTCCGAAGGGCATTGCCCAGGACTGACAGAGGAGAGGAGGGAGATCTGGGTGGGAAGCAGTGGCAGCAGGTCGGGTTTAGTCAGGTAATACATATGTAACGGGGGAAAAGGATGGAGTAACTGTTTACGGGATTTCTGCAAAGAGCTGGTGATGCCTGAAAGGTGCTGCACTGTGTTGGTTATTTATAGCTGGCAGACAGCCTTGCCGTAGCATGAGRTTCTGCYTGGAGGTAGTAGCATCACTAGTTCCTAATTAGGACAGAAGAACACTGTGTTGGGTGTTTGTATTTGGGGGTTAAGGTGAATATTGTAGCCAAGATCTGAAATGCTAAGATGAACTATAGTAAGAGACATGAGGAGTGCAGGAATCTTGTGTAATCTCACACAGGAATTTCTGTGTAATCACTTCTCTGGAATTTCGTTCTCTCCGTGCTCCCAACTTTTCTRTTTTTGCTGATCAGAAATGCTTAGCTTTATCTGACTTACTCTTCTACTCTTGTACCCCCATGTCAAATCAAGCAATGTAACAAAGTTCTCATGCAGTGTTGCAGTATCTGTTTTTTCTTGCTATCCAGATGTGATGGCAGAGGCCTTGTGCATCTGCAGACAGATAAGAAAGTAAATAGGAGAAGCAGTTTTACCGAAGCCTTAAGGTCTGCAAGATTTGAATCTGGTTTTTGAACTCTGTAAAAAAAAAAWTTCATAGACCATAGATTATRATGATTCTAGGAATGATTTTTGTGKTTTTTTTACCCCCAGATAAATTGTGCCATTTCTTCTGAGAAAAGTAAATCTGCAAACAGGAGAATGAACTTGACTTATAATTACTTTTAAATAGATTTATTTAACATTAAGAAGCATTCTGAGTTAACTCCAAATTCATATTCTTTTACAGTAAAAGTGACTTATACACCTTTAGTAGTTAAACAGAAATATTTTACTACAAGTTCTAATCATATTAAGCCAGTYCATAAAATGATTACTACCAGACTTGTAAAGGAATGTTTCACAGTAGAGACCATAATTTTCTTCAAAATTGATAGTGATAAAGACTTYCTTTTTTCTACCACATAAGTGCAGCAAGAAAACCAGATTATTTTTGCAGGGGCCTAATCACAAGTTTTGGTGCTTCTGTTAGYGTAGTAGCCAGCACAGTAGGCGGAACACTGCTGACACAACTGTGGACATCAGCTTCTTGTGAGGAAGACTCATGTATTTTGCGGAAATCAKCATCTAAGTATTACAGTGGCAGGCGATATGCAAGCACTGTGTGGAGAAAGGAAGTGTGGCTTGATTCTGGAAGCTGAAAGACTAGTGGTTATAAGAAGTAAGCTGTTAAGAAAGACTTCATAGAAAAGCTGGAATGATCATCTGATCAGCTTTAGGTTGTTTTTTCCAGCAAGGTTACTGTTAGTGTACTTACTTCTCATAAAAGTAAAATAGAGATGTGATTTCTGTTTATATAGCTCTTGGAGACCCTACTTGAGGTATTTGGAGTGCAAGCTAATGAAGTGTCAATAAAAAAACCTAGTGCTTTAAAAATTAGTGGAAGATACTTTGATTAACTCAAACCCCTTTCTTTAGAGTGATATCCTGTTCTAAGAATATTGATCTTAAAGGACTATTTCCCAAAGGAAAGTTGTGAACTTGGGGAACAGGCAAGTGGTTGGAATAATTGTTCTCGCAGCAGCTGGCAATTTTTCAGARGTGGTCTTTCTTAAGCATCTCTCTCTTATCAAAGCAGAGATGTGTGCTAGCTATAGAGTGGGAAGTGGTCAAAGTACCTCTGTCAGGAAAGACTGGTTTTAAGAGTGAACTGCTCTGGCAAGAGCCACCCAATTCTGGACATGCCGCTTCCACAGATTGTGCAAACTGCGCAGCAGCCTTACCTGCATGTGTACGTGGTGGTCTGATGCTGAACCCACTGAGTCTGAGATGGGCCTTTATCCTGGCATGGTCTGAAAGCAAGGTGAATTTACTCTTCTGCAAGAAAGGCTAGGCAGACCTGATCAAACCTTACGTTTTGTGGATCAACCAAAGCTCTAAGATGCTCTTGTAGTGAATTTTTAGTTTTTTTTCACATAGTCTCAATGTGCATGTGATTTAGGATTGATCACATGTGACGGATCTTCAGAGAAAGGCTTTTTCTGTACCTGTGGTAAGCTGGTCAGCTGAGCTGCTTTGTCTTAATATGACCTGGATATAAAGCATGTGATGGGGAACTTTCTCTTCTCAGCCTTAGGTCAAGAACTCATACAACACAACCCAGAACAGCCTTTTAAATTGTGCACTTGGACTCAGAGGCTTTTTAAAAAAACAAGTAGAAATATGTGTGTGTGAGTGTATTTGTTTGATTGTATTTTRTGGGTTTGGTTTGGGTTTTTTTTTTTAAGTAGTAGTTAGAGACCAACAATGAAGACCCATTCCCCCTTCACACATGTTTAAACCTATTCTAAGAGCTATTTGAAATTATAGTTTGTTAGTCCATTGTGGTATGATTGGTTGGTTTTGGTTTGTTTTTTTTTTTTAATTTCCTTCCTTCTTTCTGGTGTTAATTTGATTTAATTATACTGTAGGAAGAAACAGATAAATGAGATTATGTGTCATTAATTAGTGCCAAAGAGGAGGTTTTTCCTATTCTAAATAATCCATGACAAAATATATGTGATTTGCTAATACAATGCCATGTTTCTTGAAGTTCCCCCCCGAGTGTTCTGTATCAGTCACAGCTTTTGTCTCAGTAGAGATGAGAAATGTGAGGACCTAGATACCCTCATACTCCCTGGAAGATTCTTGAATACTCTTATGTAGGGGCTTTTTGATGGGCTGWTAGCTGAAATTTCTTTCCTGATCTGGCTGTGGGTTTTTCTGTAGTGGGGCTGTTTGCAGGCAGAGTGCAGTGCTGGTGTGTGGTGYATCTGTGCCTGCACAGCACAGGCCCACTCAGAGGTTCTGACTGAGGTCCTGAGAACTGGGGATCCTTGTTAGTATAGTCAGGAACGTGAGCCCATCAGGAAAGACAATCCCATCAAACTGTTTCCCATTGCCTGGTGTATCAGTAACTGATAGTGGCAGTGACTGTTTCCATGTGACAGATGTCTGTGTGCCAGGACCTCCCTTGAAATTAGCCATCAYGTTATATGGCCCAGTGAGCAGCTGGCACCAACACACCTTATATTGATGAGCCCTGGGTTCTACTGAATGGTATCTCAAAGAGCTAAGCATCATGTGAAAGGATCTCCAGCAACTGTTTGAACCATTTATATTCTTCTTTTTTCATGTAAATATAATTCATAATTATAGTTGGAGAAATGTTATGTGACAGACACTGACAGATCTGTTTGCATGAAATTYAGCTCAATATTCCAGTAAGTCTAACTCAGTTAAGATGTATATGCAGATTCTCTAAAAGATACTGAATTTCTTTTCCTGCCAAATATTTCAGGGGTTAGATATACCTGAAATTGAATATGTGAAATGAATTGGCTCATTGGCCTGTGGCATACTGTGGCACTTTACAAAAGTTTTAAACAGCTTGGTCTGAATCTTTGCCAGGCTGCAAGCACCATAATAGGCATATTTTAAAGATGTTGTACACACACTGCATCTTCAGCACAGTATGTTATTTGTCTTATCATCAGAAGAAGTGATAGACAGATCAGGTAGAGTTGCCAGACAAAGAAAGCCCCCTGTCATTGTTTGGTGACAACAATAATGAAACTTTACAGTTCCAGCTCAACATGAGGAGAGTATTATCATCTAATAAAAATCTGCTTATTACTTCATATATACTTGGCTGCTGAAGAAGCTAATAATTCAACAAGCCCTAAATTGTTAAATTACTAAACTGTTAAATTATTATTTTTGCTCCAAGTGTCACAGGGGATGACAGGAGTGGCTTCTTCCTGAAAGATAAGGTGTTGGAAGAGGCAGTTTTGTAACAGTTAATGTTTGGTTCTGTCTTTTCTGTTCTGGAGTTTTTGTGTGTGGTAACAGCTCTTCCTATAGGAGCTCATATGATAACAAGACTTCCTTTGTGCTAGGTGCACTCAAAAGGATAAAGAAATTAAACTTATAAATATATATATATATAGAATAATATATATATATACATGTATTTTTCATACTACTGCCTGCAAGATTAAATCTTAGTGAGCAGTGAGTGAATGCAGTCCTGGAAAGACCCATGCCATGTGTTTGGTTTGTAGTATTCACTGGACACGTCTGCTTTGGAGAGGAGCTGGCTGCTTCTCTGTTTCAGCCTCATTTGAGTGGCTGCAGATAGGTGGTTTTGTCAGGGGTACTGAGGCTGACTAAGATACTGTTTCCTTGGTTTAGTGGTAGTTTTGACATTTTGCTAGTGACTGTTGCATGGCTTGGGGGTTTCCAGCTTTTATTCCAGAGAAAGCCATGTTAGACTACTCTGCCTCTTACTGCAGCTCCTGTTCCATACCTAGCAGCAATGTAACTTCCAGGATCTCTTTTATGTAAGTAGGTGGATGTAAAATCCCATCTCTCAGAGCATGAGGAAAAGTATAATCTTTTATGCATGTGCCAGGAGCATGGAATTCTCCAGGGGAGTTCACTTTTAGAATTCACATTGGATTCAGCAGACCTGAGGCTGTGACCAGTAAATGTAACCTGCCTGCCCCCCAAGCCCAATTAAAAAAAGCAAACCTTAAGCCTGTGATTAGATATGGCCAGATAGTTAGCTTGTAGAGCAAATGCTTTATCAGACAATCAAGGTGACCAGGACATTCACTAGCAAGGACCCTACTTCTAGTTTTCTCAAGAAAGTAGAAAGAGCCATTTCAGCATGGCTCAAACTTCCCCTGTGCTGTGCTTTTCTAAATTTGACATTCACAGGCTCAGGTGCAATTCTCTCACTGTGTGCCTTGTGCAAACACTTAACCATTGAGCAAAAGAGGCGAAAATGCTGCTCTTTCATGTGGTACTGGTTCACATTTGCTCTCCACTAGCGTGATGGGTTGCACAAATAGCATGAGGCTCTCAGCCTGCACTTCCCCCCAGCCCCTCCAGTTAGGGCTGTATCTTGTGCAGAACAGTGCATGGCCTCTTTCCACCCTCTTTGGTATTGCAGGCACAGAGAGCTTTTGTGACACTCTAACCTTCCAACTCCCCAGCAATTCTCCATGTCTAAGTATCCTACATCACCCAGGATTTAACTGAGTAATAATGGACTATTTGCCAGTGAGTGGAAATCTGGGAACCACATAAGCAGAGATCAAAGATAGTTTTAATCTGAAAAAGTTTTATCTGTTAAACACTTGATAGTGAGGCTTACTTTGTATTTGAGACTTACTCATTGCCAGTGTTATACAATAAAACAACCAGAGGGAGCTGAACAACTTGGTTGTCCTATTCAGAATTGCTTTCAGTCAGATTTGAAAGCTGACAAAAAACTATTGTAGCTAGTAGCAGCTTGGTGCTAAAGGACGATACAACCAGAAATTGTACTGTGGGTTAAATAGTTTGTAAAACAAACAAACAAAAAAAACACACAAGCAAAAAAAGCTTCTAATTGTGGTACTACTGATGTTTGTTTTAAATTTGTTTATTGACTAATGTCCTCTCATTTACTTCTCTCAAAATTCTTCATAGGGAAAATTTTCTCCCATTTGTGGAGTAAATAAAGAAGAGAGATGATATTGAAAGCAGTTGTGCTGCTGGGCTTTGCTCTGGGCATCAGCACATTCCCCATGGAAGAGCCTGAAGATGGAGGAAAGCACTGGGTGGTGATTGTAGCAGGTTCAAATGGCTGGTACAACTATCGCCACCAGGTAAGGACTGCTGGTTCCACATTTCATGCTGTTTATGCTCCAGAAAATGCCAGCTCTCAGATTTGCAGGAAGGTGATAGCTGCCTGTCATCTAGACTAATTGAGACCTTCTGTCATTTGAGCAAGTACCTCTAGATTCCCAGCTGTGTGTGAAATTTTCAAAGCAAACAGCAGCAAGATTCACTCAGAGCCTGCTCTCAATTCTTGTTATTACCACCCCAAGAATTCCCTTCCACTGCTGCTTTTACTACGTGAATTTTTTTTTTGCATACAACTTTTTCCAGTCTCTAACATCTCGAAAAAGCTGTCATTACAGGAAGAGCAGTATTCTTCCTCTTATCACACTTCTGCATCCTGGGAGACCTGTGCCTTTTAGGGTAAATACCCTGTTACTGGGCTAGAGGATCTGACTCCAACTTGCAGGTTGTACAAATGCTATCTAGAATTAAACCTCATTTTGAGACACATGTTCCTTTCAGTTTTTTTATCTTTCCTTTATGCTATGAAAAGCTTCCTTTCTTTCCAGTTAAAAAGCCTGCAGAGGTTGCAAATGCACCGTATGTTTTGAGGAGTGGAGGACACGCACAAAGGCTCTTTTAAACCATAACCAGTTTGCTGACTATGTTCAACAACATGGCCTCAGAATTAATGTTGGCATAGCAAGRATATGGTGCACCAGGGTGCAGGGAACGAAGTGAGTGGCACAAAGAGGACAAAAGGGAACAGGAACTCCTGTTCCTGTTCTAACACTGCTGGGAAAGCCAGAGTGTTGTGAAATTGTGRGCTGAGTGTGGGTGTCACTATGGACGGGATTAAATCCAAGTGACTTAACTCTGATTAAGTTCAAGATTTATAATCAGCAGTCAGGAAACTTCTGCAGTTTTTTCCCCTTGGGGAATTGCTGGACAATCCCTTAAACAGATTAAGCTGTGCTCAAATGCTGTCTTTGCTCTAAATTAACAATTTGTCTTTCCGGGAGAACAGGGTCAATTTAATTCTGATTTATGTATACATTTATATGTTTTTAAATGTTAGGAAAATAGTTTRCAATAACACTGTTGGTTAAATACTACTGTACAAAACCAGCATTTAAAAACTGTATTGTATGAAATGTTTCAGCTGATTTGCTGAATGTTTGAATTTTCACAGTATTTATTATTTTCAAGGTAACGGCCTGTAAAATATAGAGAGGCTTCATCCTCTTGGTTGATTGAGGAACAAATGAGCCTTCTGTGTTTTGGGCATCCTGGGTTTTGTGTATGTTTCTCCTCCTCAGCTCACAATCAGTTTGTAACTTCCAGCTCAGTGATGACCTTAGAAATAAATGAATCGGACTGACAGTCTTGGCATCTGAAGAACAACCTGTTACTGGCGAGCGCTAGCTCAACRCTTTAACAAACGGGTTTTAGGGATTTTGCCAGTTCCTTACACTATGGATGTCACCTGATAATCACAGTTGGAATATTACAGCCTTAATATAAACTATTCCTATTTCAAATTAAATGTTAAAGAAGATAATTTTAAAGTTGAAATTGGAAAACAATGATGAAAATACTAGTGCTGTACTTGATTACTACCTGTCCTGAGGTGTCTAAATTTAATTACTGAGTTGTGCTCTGGTTGTTGCTATTGCTGTATAACCAGTCTAGCTGGCTCCCTTCCATTCTAGAAGGAGTAATGCCACAACATTCATTCTTTAAATCARATGATGATTTTGAAGCTCTGGCTCATGAGAATTCCTTTTCACAGTTGCCTGGGCACAGTTTTTAATCTCTCTGTCAGTGAGCCTTCTATGGCAAGTGTACCTGGCAAAAGTATATACATGTGCTGGGTMTAGTAGGGTTATGAAGAACACAAGATCCACACTTATTGTATCCAGCAGTGAGTGAGTCTTTGGAACATGCCAGTATCACAGAAGCCTATTAACTTTTGAATGTGGTCATGCTTTGCAGACAGTTTTTAAGTAATTACTTTTCAATGTTAGAAAAATGAGAGCAGGATTTCTTTAAACCTTAATTTTGAAGATAATCTGAACTAATAATGCGAAATATCTGCCATGTCAGACTGTTCTGAATTTAAATACTAGAAATCTCTGTGTTTTTAAATACCRCTTGCTTTAGTGGTACAGTATTAACTTTTGGAAATAAGAAAATTGGGAYACCAATAATAATCCTATTAAATTTACAAAAGCAACCTCATAAAAAAGTCTGTATGAAGGATCCTTCAGAATGGGGCTGGGTTCTTACTTGCCTGTCCTGAGCAAGTTACTGTGTATCTTAACTTGTTAGGAAAGAGATCAATTCCCACAAGATGCAGCACGTCAGCAGCWTGTGCTGATCTGCACAGTCGCCTTTTGTGGTCAGTCTTAAGGGCCTGGTGGGAGTGAGCATGCGTGGTAGGACAGTGGCAKATGGTGAGACACCCAGCAGTTACTCATGGGAAATCCTCTTGTGTATGCCATGAAGTGTCACCCAGACAAGGGTGCCTTGGGTATCAAAAARCTGGACAAATTTGCTCCCAGCAAAGCAAGCAGAATGGTAGACTTTTAGGAGAGTTATACAGAGGAAGAAATATGGTACAGAAATCAGAGGAGTTCTGATGGATTTTTGGAAACRTTATGCAGACTGATAACCATGTCTTAGTGTTTTAGTGTTCTGTACCTTTCAGAGGTAGAAGCAAAAACATTTGAAGTCATTAAATTATTTGCTCAAGTCTCCTGCAGTGGAATGGGGAATAGGACTTGGTCTTTAACTTCTGTGCTTCGGAACACAGAAGTGCAAGACTACAGAACAGTGAACACACACGGAAACGTGGTATTGTTCTGTATAATCATACCTGCACTATAAGAAATCAAAGCAGTGCTCTGGGTTGCAGATTTGTGTAATTTTTTGCTTTCCAAGGGAGAAACTGCAGGGGAAAATACATTGTACTCTAATTCAGTTTACTTCTGCCATCACCTTTCTTCCCCAGAACTTTTCTGACCTAGCCTGTACACAAGTGGATTTGTAGATGTGTGTGTTCCAGTAAGTAGTTATTCAATGTGGCTTTTTTTTTTTATTACCGGACTCGTTGCTACTCCCTACACACAACTAAGCACTCATAATATCCTTTTGTAATTTGAAACCTCAGCAGACACATCTCTGGGTATCAGTTGCCCAGTTCTGCTGTCCAGGGTATAGTTAATTAGTGATGTTGCATGTTTGTATTACATTTATATTTTGTGACCTCCAGTTGTTTTGCATGCTGCCTGCATTCAGCATGGTCAAAACACATTCTGTTTTCTGTCACAGTAATTTCTGGTGGTAGTATGTGTTCATCTGACTAAGCAACCACAAAAGCAGAAGAAGTAGATTACATTTTCAAAAATGTTTAATTTCATACATGAAAAATTTTAGGGAATATAGTCCATCACTRTATGCTGTACAGACCCCAGGAACAATAAGTTTGTAAAGACTTTGCAGACCTTGGAAATGCTAAGTTTGCACCTGTAACTGAAAGGAATCTGAAACTCTGTCTAAGACTGGTTATTTAGTTATCAGTTGTACAAACCAAGGATAGACAAGATAAGCAAAAAACCCATCATTTGCACTTACATGAGCAAAATTCACACCTTGTGAGCAGTTTCTTGCTCTGTGACGGCTGARCTGAGACTTCTTCCTACTCAGAATGATCCAAACTTGTCTTACACATTTATCTCATCAAGTTCCTAAAATAAATTTCAAGTGTCTTGTGTAGTATAGAGCCCAGTGTGATAGCCTTGCTTACTGTGATGGTAAGTCTAGCTTGTATATTRCTTTATGCTTCTGGCTTCTCACTTCTTTGGTGTTTCTATCCTTACCTTAGTGATTTTGATTAGAGTTGCTTGGGSTATGGATGGGCTATCAGTATGCTTCTCTCTGGTCCTCATCAGTTACTCTAACTTCTTTGTAGCAGCTTTTCTATTACCAGGCGGTCTATTATTCAAGAATACTTACCCTGTTCTTTGGGAAAGTGGCTCAGCTCTCTATTGTGGAAAGAGATGGATAAAATACTTCTGGAAAGCTTAGTGGTATGTGTGAGCAAATACAGTACTAAACGCTTTTGACAGATTYAGAGATGACTCAACAGACTAGTTCTCATTAGGAGAAATAGTCTGGCTCTTCTGTGAGATGAACATACCAGCTAATTCAARTCTAAAGCTGGCTTTACATCAGGTCAGAAAGAGAGACAGACCTGTGCTTTTTTGGATACTCAAAACCTCATAGTCTCTGGAAAAGCCTGATGTGAAATAAGAGGCTTACTAAAGATGGAGTATATACTCAAGAAAAATGCCAGACTGAAAATGTCTGGCAAAATTAAAATTAAAAACCTACAAATTTGCACACATGGGTCTGTTTTCAGTTGTTGTTTTTAGTCTTATACTTACTGAGCTTTGTGGGTCAGACACTACCAGCCAGAGCRGTATCCTATTCCAGGACAGTCTTAAATTCTTCCGTCTTGTAGGTAACAGACACTAAGGATATCTTGGCTACATGGCTTCAATTAGCATTTCCTCACTGTGCTTACAAAATTTAAACTGAACTTACAGAAACCTATCTAAAGTTCTTGATGAGAGTTATAGCTTTTGGCAGATTCACTGATGTATATTTAAGCCAAAGWGGTAAACATGGCTGGCATTTCAGACATATGCTACCTTGTTAATATATTAAAGTTCATTCTTGTTCATGACATTGTGCTTTATGACATTTCAGCATTCCTGTAGTGGGAAACGTGCCACTTTGCAGTGGAGCTGACAGCTCATTACACATGCCTTTCAGCCATGAACCTAGCAGTCATAAGACAAGAAGTGACCAATTTCACACAAGTGTAAGCTTTTCCCTTTAGGAACTATTTGTGTAAGCTTGTGTCATAAGCAACTTGATTTTTCCAAAAATCCCCCCAAGCAGTCTACTTAAAAGCTGTGCCATTCAAATGTGTAAACAGCTGTACAGGAGAGGAAAATAGAGTTTTGGGGTTTGTGTTTTTTTTCAGTATTTCCCCCAAATGTATGTTTTGAGAAGCAAAATGCCCATCCCAGAAAACAGGGTAATAAAAACAGAGTAATTCACACTCTGATCCCATGCTTTCAAAATCTAGGAGTTAATTATTTAAGCAGATCTTCTGTAGAAATTTGCTGATGTAGCAAGAGGTCTAGGCTAACCAGGGGGTGAAAGGTCTAAACCRTGCCATTAACAGTGTGCAGTTTGGAGCTGGCCTGTAAGGTCCGTTGTGCAGCAGCACCTATTCTTATTCTCCCAGGGCAGCTGCTGYCCTACCCCAAATTACCACAAAAACATGATTGAGTGATAATTTATCCAGTAAATGTTCATACATTCATTTCACATATTAAACCAGCAAGAATAATACCAATAAGAGGTCTGGAACAAGTGAACAGTTGTCTCTTTTAGAGTGCTTTACAGGTACAGATAAGYCAGAAATCTTTCTGAAAGAAACAGGCTCAAATAGCAGTGTTTGAGAGGCAGTTAAACATCAACAGGAAATACTCTAGATTCACATATGCCTCCCTACTCTGGCTGCAGACTTTTTTCTTCTGGTTTTATAGAGATTTATTGTTTTTTTATGCGTACACAGGAACCAAGCAGGAGTGATATCAAAGGTGACTAATTAGGTCAGCTAATTCTATGCAATAAACTCCAGTTGTTTACTCAGAACTGTTCTACTTTAGTCAATGAAGTTTTAGAGGAAAATACGTTTTTTGCTGCTCTAGCCTGTGTTGGTGATATCATTATCCTACCAGCAGGTACATTTCCCTTAGCAAAAGCCTTAAAAGGCTGGGACAGCCCTCAAACAGGCATAAATGAAGGTTGAAGGAAATTGGCTGCGTTGATCAGTCTCCCTTCACAGTAGGGATTTTACTAATGTCTGCTTTACTAAGGGAGGATGTACTGAGCAAACAGTGAATGAACCAGAAGGAAGGAGACAAAAAAAGCTGATAATATGCATTTACAAAGTTWAACTAATTTTGGGTACTTGGCCTCAATTAAAAAACTCTCTAAAGTCTCTACTGGCCAGTCACATGTCTGTGGGAGCACAGACACTTGTTAGTTGAATATGGTGACACTCTGTCACTGTGGTAYGCCTAAGCATTTCCGTGTGTTGCCAGCCTATTAAGGCTTCTGTCAGCATCACAGAGGTTTGCAATATCTTGAGAGCGAGAAGGGATCTATGATCTACTCATCAATCAGTGTAGAGACACCCTGATTAGTGTTTTCTTCTACTTCTGCTTGGGTCACTTGTGAAAATCAAATACATGCTTGGTCAAACCTGTGTTCTTCTGTTTCATATTATATGCAACACCTTCCTAATTCTGTTTAACCTCAATGTTTTGACTTGTTGAGGCAGCAGTTGACATAAAGACATATAAGGAAATGGAAAACTAATTGGGAGATTGTCTGGGATAGGTTGAAGAGAGCATAGACTGACCTGCYAAGTAGGAAATGGAACTGCTTTAGTAAGAGCAGTTCAACATTCACGGTTGGTCACATGAAGAGATTTTACTGTGAGAGAGCTGATTTGCATTGAATATACCTCTCCCTTCCCAGAATCTTGTATAACTATCTTMTTTTTTCAGTTTCATCTGCTCTTAGAAGACCAAGGATTATAAAGTTACAGGATTTTACAGTGTCCTTTCAGTTAAACGAATCAAAATTACTAGTACCCCTAAGTAATCTGAACAGGTATTGGTTCACTTGAACCACTTCAGTTTGGTTTCTGAATTAGCAAATTAGATTAGTTCAATAGAAGTAAGCTTTAAAGCTCAMTTCTTGCCTGCATTTGGAGTGTGCATTTGTTAGATGAGCACACAAATAGTCTCTTTCATTAAAGCTGCACAGCTTTTTCTAGCATGTGGTGGTTATAGTTCTCAAGTTTAGGAATGATTGTTAATGYGGCATTAGGTCATACAGAGACTGTAAGTTTTAAAGAAGAGAATCGTTTGGGCTGGAGCTACGAAAAAGTTAGTTATTCTGATAGAGGTTTGCATTTACTGTAATATCACTTTAAAGGATATTGTTATTTCTGTATCACGGGAAGATGGTTCTGTAAAGAAAATGTGCTTATTCATATCCTGTAAAATCAGGAAAAGAGCCTACATAGAAATTCTGCAATTCTGTTTTCCACTGAATTCTGTTGTGTCCTGAAGTTGTTTCTTCAGAGTTTCCTGTAGAGTAGAAAATACATAATTAAAAAGAAAATATTTCTTAACCCAAATTCTCATCTCATAGTAAAGGAAAATTTAATAAAATTTTTGCAGAGATGAGACTGGTAAACAATACTTGCTTTAGTCAAGTCTTCAATGCCTCATCATCCAGGCTTGGTGCAGAACTAACTGAAATTGGTGGAAATCTAACTCTTCTGCTTGTTATACTTCAGATTTATCTGTCAGTGTGGAACGTTTTTATTTTGATTTTCTCACAGAATGCAGAATATTGCTGAGAACTTCTATTTAAATTTTGTTATCTATATCAAGCCTGAAGTAACTTCTCATTTCTCTTTAAATAGGATATAAAAATATGTAATGTTGAAGAGATACTAATCATAGTCTCTGTTATTAATGTTACTGCTCCAAATTAGAGAAAGACAATGAGTTCTGATTTAACCTGTGCATTTCAGCACTCTAGCAACCCTCACTCTCTTACATTGGAATGCAGTTTCTTCTAGACAATAGCCTGCCATTTTTCTTTTCAAAGGTAAAACTTCTGTTCAAGCTAATGATGAAAATTTGCTTAATTTCAGGCAGATGTGTGCCATGCGTACCAGATTGTACACCGGAATGGAGTTCCAGATGAGCAGATCATTGTCATGATGTATGATGACATTGCTGATAATGAGGAGTAAGTAATGAATGTACACTGGTCACAAATGAAGTGGTTACTACAAACATGCCATGTTCCCCAGTGTGTTTTGAGTTTGTAGTAATTCTGAAAGAAAAGTCTTTAAAACTGCCTGTCATACACATAGAGACATTTCATCCATCAGTACAATAATTCCCTTTTGAAATGTGCTCATGAGCCTTCTAAGCCTTAATCCACAGCTCTGCATCAGCTGTGGCACTGAGGACTGCAGAACTTCATTATTCTGAGAGTAAGGGATCTTAGCTCCCAGGCATAACAGCATGCAGCAGATGAATAACCTAAACCCACAGACACAGGAGATCTGTGTGACTTGCAGAGCTTTTTTGAAAGGATATCAGATTAATTCCCAGGTTGTGCATTCAACAAAGCTGGGTACAGGTCCCATTCTTGGTGAYCGTCTAGAGCATATCATTGCATTCTGTATGAAACAGTTCATTTTTACAGTCCCTAATTCTGAAACAACTTCCCCCAAAATCAGCAGACATTGYAGGCACAGCAGCACTGGGAGCAAAATGATAATGGGAGTAAAGGCAAGACTGCAATGAGGAAGATGATAGAGACCATCCACCTACATCTTCAGATTAATTGACATGATTTGAGGTAGAATACTTGAATACACTCTGAGGGTAAGGACACCTGAGACAGCCATATGTAACTGAGTGAAGTGAAAAGCTCTTTGTATTCTGAGATCACTTAATGGCATGTGGTGCAAGTTCCTGTACTCTCAGGCATGCTGCCTCCTAGTTCTTCTGTGATCATTGTRTGGCATGTGGCTAATTATTCCTATTTACCTTTTAGAAACCCAACAAAAGGCATTGTCATCAATAGACCTAATGGCTCCGATGTGTATGCTGGAGTGCCCAAGGACTATACAAAGGAGGTGGGAGCAAAACCCCTTTCCCTGGGGAAGGTTCAGCATTATCTGATGTTCTGAATGAATTCTTTCAGCCTGTAGCTTACAGTCCAAAATGCACATAGCATAAAATACCAAGTTCACTCACCTACATGGTTTGGCATGAAGTGTGGTGTTCATAAGATGAATATAACCACTAGATTCTTTGAAGTGAAGTATTGGTCATAAAAGTGAMTCTTTACACTGCTTCCATGCTGACATATGAAATAAAAGGCAGAAGGGTCTTGGATTTGTAAATGTTGTAACTCAATCTGAAAAACAGCTATGTAAAACTAATTGTTTCATTAAATCAGTATGGTAATTCAGTCAGTCGGTGATTTCATGATTCAGCAGGCAAGTGAGTCTTTAGATAAAGATGGATTGAAAAGGATAGCTAGCTAAATTTGCCATCCATGCATGTATTCTGACTTTCAGAAGCCGTCTTTCTAAATGAAAGATGAATATTTTTGTAGTTGCTTTTGTGATCAGATCTAACTTTATTCTTCTCAAATCTTTAGGATGTTACTCCAAAGAATTTTCTTGCAGTTCTCAGAGGAGACGCAGAAGCAGTGAAGGGGGTGGGATCAGGAAAGGTATTGAAAAGGTAAGAGAAGTTTAATTTAGAAAATAATTGCATGTGTAGTTGTAAATTGACACTGATTTCAATAAAAGAATATGGTAAATTAGAGCAACATGAGAATCCAGCAGAATTATTGATGGCAATTCCAGGTMATTCACATTACAAATACAGTTGTTCTGGTTTCTTAAACTATCTATAACAGCAAAACAACTGCTGATACTTGGCTGGTATGGAATCCAATATAGATTAAGTTATAAAAGCTCTAGAGATTAGAATCAACTGTATTAAGGTATGTGTTATTTAGACKAATGTCTTTTGCAAGAGTGGGTATTCAAAGAGAGTGTTGCTAAGCTTTGGAGACCTCCAGAAAGGCTTTTCTAAGGCTTGTCCTAATGTACATAAAGAGTTTTATAATCAGCTGAAGACTTAGGTCAGACTCAGGTCAGACTTAGCAGTCGCAGAGGGACAGAGAGAGCTTAACCAGCCCATCAGCTGGAAGAGTTACATATCTAATCCCAGCCTTGGTCTTKGTAGTGCATGTATGGTTATTGAGGCTGAATATAAACCATAATTCCATTCTTAATGAAATGGAATTATGGTTTATAATTAATGCAACAAAATCTTTGTAATTGAGAAAGTAATAGGAGTAATTAAATTTATAACTGATAAATTATGCTTATATTATTTGTAAACTAAGTTACACAAATTATTCTAAGGTTGGCAATATTCTAATATATGAAGAATAATAAATTACARATTGGCTAAGTGGATTGTAAAGTTTATAATAATGGTAGGTTATAAAGGCTTATGTAATCAAGATGATTCAAGAATGTATTTAATGTATTTGGGGGCCTAGTAAGAAGTCTTGTTGGAAGGATACAGTGTCAGTTAGTCATCTTGCTTCTACAAAGTTTGAGGTGTGAAAGTATGATGCCTACTTACTAAGATGTACTGTATTTCTGACTACTGTTAAAGAGCTATATCATATTATATTTTTCTATGTACAGGAATTGCTGTAAAACCTTTAAGATTTTAAATTGGACCATTTGGAAGGACTGACCTTGTTAAAGAAAAATTGTGAAGTCTGTCTTCATCTGACAGCTGAGTTTAGMGGCATAGAAACAGAATGGAAGAATCTGGCAATGAGGAGAGTAATAAAAAAAGGACTAGGACAGTAGTCAAATAAGTTATTGTTCTCAATTATTTTAACTTCATCTTTAAAAGCTGAGGTTGAAAATGATATATGCAACACATAAGTGCAAAAAGTTAATAAATTGCTGTACTTCACCAGATTGTGCTCTTCTGGTATCTAGAATGAGTCAAGAGGTGACTATAAAAGTGTTTCTTGCTTTAAAAAAAGTACTTCTGAACAYGCCCCACCTGTGAAAGCTTGGTGTTCCAATTCAAATAAGGGAGTAGTTATGCAGAGGACCAAAGTGTCTTGATGTACTCAGGAAGACAACTTGAACCCACAAATATAAGKCCTCATTATTTACATTCCACCTTGGTCAAATTTTTTGCACTTAGGATCAAGAGCAGGAACCTGAAAAGTAGCACCCAGCCCTTCTTTATTAGGCTCTGTTTTTCAAGTGGCCTAGCTTTTGCTATTAAGTGGGAAAAGAACTCAATTGTCCTCTCGCCAGAAAGCCTCTGGATGGATTTCCATGAGGTCTCCCTAACCAGCAGGTTATTGGCCAGACAGAAGGCTGGACAATGTTCCCCTGAGCTGCTGGAGTTGTACGTGTTCACAGTGAGGAAAAAGAAAAATCAGATACTGATTTCTGGACTCTGGTGCAGAGGAACAGAGGAGGCCATGGATGCTCCTTCTGATCTTTTTACATGTTTTATATTTAATTGTCCCTGAATACAGTTTAAAAGGAAAATTCCTTTGCAGATCTGGCTGTTAGGGCCCTATCACCCAAACATGATCTGCTTGATTTAGAGTGGAATCAGACTGTACAGCAAACTGTAGTACAGAGATGTGAGGGTGTCAAAGCCTGTGAGCATTCAGTGCTCAGCTAACTGCAGAACCACTGGTGCAAATGCTGGTCTGGCTGTATGTGTGAGTGTGTGCATGCATCAGTTCCTCGAGGAGTTGTAGGCTGACACTGCTTGGTGACCTGTATGGCTGATTATGGCCATACAGATCACAACAAGGTACTACTTACACATACCTATGGCTCTTAGCAAAGAGTTTTTTATGATTGATCCCTGTTTTATTGGTGTGTCTGTATAATTTAGTTATAAAAGCATTCCTTTTTTTTTTACCAGACTTCTACAAATGCCCRCAGTATAACAAGTTCTTCAGATAGCCATTAAAAACCAATTTTGTTTCCACCATACCTACTTAACAGCCCCTACCTCACATTTAGTTGACAGTTTGGAATGTGAGGTGTGAATGCCATATTCCCCATGCTTGAGGGACTAGCCTATATCCCTGTTTTCATTCCTTTTTGGGCACTCATCTCTTCTAATAAGAATCCAAAATKATATGCTTGGACAAAAAAGAACAGTACCGAGAGGAGGAGGTGCTTCAGCTCTATTACTTTCAGATATTGGAATGTCTTGGCATTGAGAAGCAGATGATTGTTGTAATAATGAAGATTAGGTTGGAGTAGTTAAAAAGAATCTGTTTGCAATTTTTTTCATTACAGTGGTCCCAAGGATCATGTGTTTGTTTATTTTACTGACCATGGAGCTCCAGGACTTCTGGCTTTTCCCGATGATGATGTAAGCATTTTGGGAACAGCATAAACCCCATAATTTTAGTGACATACTAAAATAATAAATAATTAATTTAAAACATGAGAATATTTAGTGCACTGCTATATTGAGGCGAGAGGCAGAAAAWCAGCAATATTCTCATCATTGCATTTTGGAGTTTTTCCAGTTAGAAACTGTAACATTCAGCTGAAACTGAAATTATGTCATTTCATGGTTCATTGGACATTGGTGGTCCAAGCAGACTGTTTCACACAGGAGTGACTTGCTTTCTGGTGCATTATACTTACCCTCTGGGACCATTACTTACCTTTTCCAGAGTGGTAAATACTAGAACATTGTATTTCAGAAGGGCAAAGGACTGGATTAATTTATTGGGAAAATAGTGTACATATTCACAACAGCTGGTATTTCTTCTTAAGTGACTTGTGTGTCTGTTAAACATAAGTGGTTTTAATACAAGCCTTCTTATTTTACAGCTTCACGTCAAGGACTTGAATAAGACTATTTGGTACATGTATCATCACAAGAAATACCGGAAGGTAAACAAGCATACCAGAAGTTCTGAAAGTAAAAGAGCAGTTGGCGTGGAAGAGAGGTGTTTTTATTTTGAGAGTTGGTTCACAGTAGGAGGAATTGGTTATATGCAGGGAAATTTGCATTAGGATTTTGCAGTTAAAAGTACTGATCTGCTCCAAATTTTCCATATCTGGTTTACTGTGTTTTTGCAGTCAGTGTTAAGATGTAGTGTAACTGCTGATTGCTAATGCTACATATTCTGACTAGAAAAACAACATCCRTAACTGCTGCCCCCATAATCTATACCCGACCCTTTCTTCCTGTGCTTTGTTCACTTCAGACTTCACTGWTATTACAGGAACTTTGTGTATATCTCATGTTTTTCTTGCAATTACAGATACAGTTTAAGAGACTGTACCTCTTGTCAGAAAATTCTGTGCATTTATTTCATCACATGTACTGTTAAGCAGAAAAGTTATTATTTTGAACATCTTACAAGTGCTTTTTTTGAGCAGTTCTTTGTGGCACTGTCTGCTATGGCTGGCTGTGTGTAGGAACACAAGATGGCATCAGTTCCAGRAGTTTTACATTCAATACTAATATGTTGCTGTGCCTAAAGAGTGCCTGTGTATTTGATCTGTGCTTTGTACGTTAGCCAGTAAATCCCTGTGGGTTCTGTAGAGATTAATAACATCTTTTCATTATTATTCTTTCCCCTTTCCACATAGTTTGATTCCTGAAAWTGAAAAACTGACTTTTGTTGTGTAGCATTATGCATAGCTTTTGTTTCAGGAATARCAATACAGACAAACTGTGCTGAAAACCACTGAACAAGTTTTCCCCATTTCTTCATGGAATTTGKTAAGGCCTCTGATTTATTTTTTTGTTTTGAAGATGGTGTTCTACATTGAAGCATGTGAATCTGGATCTATGATGAATCATTTAGCTGATAATATCAATGGTGAGCAATCATTTAACTTACTGGACTTAAATATCACCACTTGTCACAGACCCGAACRAGTATTGGCTGTGACAAGAATATGTTCAAGGCACATTTATAATTTTAGCAGGGGTGCACAAGAAAGTAATATTTGCCATTTACAGGAAGTTCCTTTTCATGGAGTCTTACAAAAGACTGAAAAGGCTTTCAGTTTCTTGGAAATGAGAGGTTGAAAATGTATTTTTCAGAACCAGGTGGTTGCCCTTGACTGGTAGGAGTTAAGTTATACAGCAATTTCTCAGCCTCAGCACTGAGAACAGCAGATGTGAAKTTCCTGCTCTCAGCTTCATTGACTAGCAAAGCAGTTGTGAGACACCACTGCCAGGCAATTTTGCTGCACATTTGCRCATAAACTCAGGATGCGGAACTCACATCTTTCAGGGTTTCCAAGTTCTCTGCTGCAGAGCTGGAAGCTCAATCTTGATTAGGGTGAGGAATCATAACCTTTTGAAACACTTATTCTGTGGCAGGGAGACAAGTGCTCACTTGTGATTTTGAAGATGTGATTGCAGACAAGACCASTCATGTGCTGGTCAGGATGATCTTGAAGGTCTCTTCCAACCTAGTTCATTCTGTGTGTGATTCTGTATGTGAAATCTCCAGTCTGAGGACTCTGGTTTTACAATAGCTCTGCCATAGACTTACAAAGGCAGAAAATTAACAATTTATGTATTAGAGTACAAAGCTGTCTTCAGCAGCTTTCATTGATGAACTAAGAAGTTTAACTGGTTACTTAGTAAGCATTTTGAAGGGTGCTAAGGGGAGCATTTTAGTAGACAGTATTCGAGACTTATTTTTAACTTTGGACCTTTAGGTACATTCTGAGTAGATACAAATACAATTGCTCTATAAAATCATATGCAACACTTTTACTTTGAAGTTTGGATTTTCCTTCAGTTACATAACTATGCCATTGACTTTGGCAAAAAGCTGAAATAGATTTTGTCTTGATACCTGTAAAAATGTGTTTGCAGTATTTTTGTTGTGTTAGAGATGAGTTACTGGGAACACTGTGCRCTGGGCAGATGTAGGTTTATTTTGCTTTTCTCTCAGTGTAGAGCGTTATCTGGCAAAGTGTATTACTCAGAAGGTGGCACTTTCTGGAAGAAAAGATGATTTTTAGGGGATTCATTTCAAGTTGGAGACAGGTTCTCATTATTGTAATAAAGAGAATGAATGTATAGATAGTTGTTAGTGCACAGTGTGCTCAGGCAGTTCTTTGAATCGTAGATTTTTCCCTCTATGTGCATTTTCTTTAGACAGCCCAGACCACACGTTTGGCAGCAAGGAAGGAGCTCTTAAAACAKCACTGTGAAAGTAACTGAACAGAATGATTAACAGGCTTCTTTCCTTCCTGTTACTTAGAAGTAAATGATTGAAAGCCAAAATACTTAGACAAATATATCATGTGCAGCTAAGTATTAAATCATGGAGCGGGGAGGGTAGATTAAAAAAAAAAAAAGGAAGAATTAAAAATCCCTTTCTATTTGTATTACAGTTTATGCAACAACAGCTGCTAATCCCAAAGAGTCATCTTATGCATGTTACTATGATGATGAAAGGCAGACTTATCTTGGGGACTGGTACAGTGTGAATTGGATGGAAGATTCAGATATGGTAAGTTACTTAAATGAATTTTCTTCATTTTCATGTATAAAAAAAAAAAGATTACTACGCTTTTTAATAGCTCTTTTACAGGATTTGTAAGGAAAATATTTAGCTTTATGTGAGACCAAATCAACAAATGAAATTGGTGAAAGTACTTATCTACTACAAAGCCATGTATGATCTTTGTTTGGGCCACTACATTTGCTTCTGATACTAACTTTCAGAAATATTGTTGCCTTTTGTTGTTTATAAGATAGAAAATATCTGACTTCTAGTTCCAAATTCACATAATCTTTATTTGCTAATCTGAGACCACATCTCCAAAAGTGTTAAACAAATTGGGCAGTTCAGTGAGTTGTATGTCTGCTTCAGGGTTGCTTAAATATTGAACTGTGGCTAACCCAGTTGTTAGTATAATGGAGAATAGTGTTAATGAAACAAATCTGGGATTTGTATGATAGTTCACTCTCTTCTTGCCCATTTGCTGGGAGACTAGGAGATTACTAAAAGCAATATAAGAACATGCTGTCAGATCTTCTTTTCATTTTTATGTCTTTCTAAGGTTGTATAGCTCTTGCCCTACACTTTCTAGCTAAGACCCTTTTCAGGYTCCCTTCCATTTTTCGAGTAGCTGAGTTTAAGTGTCTTTGACCTCATGTAAGTTTCTTCATGCAGGAAGATCTAAGAAAAGAAACGCTCCACAAGCAGTTTCAGCTGGTGAAGAAACGCACCAACACCAGCCATGTGATGCAGTATGGAAACAGAGTATGTATTTGAGAGGGCTTCCTGCTCAGATGTATCTTCAAGCCTTTTGTACCCTATACTTTCATGCCTTAAACCAAACAAACCCAAACAAAAAACAGCTGTTAACTGGCAGGGTTGATTCAGTCATTTTTACTCATGACCTATTTATTTCAGAAGACATATTTGCATTTAAGAGACAATGATCCTGATGCTAAGGGAAATCAGCCTTGCATATGCTTTAATCCAAGAATCAGGGTACAAATTGTCCTCCAAGCTCTGCCAGAGATTTGACACTTCAGTCAAGTATAAGAAAGGTATTTACCACTTCTAGGCATATTATGAATATTAGTGAAATGTTAAAAACTACAATGATCCCTCAATTGGGAAGAACTAGGAGGTGATAACATTTATAATAATCCTTTTATACAATAGATTAAATATTTGTTTAAAAGAAAGACGTGCAGTTATGTAACTCAGGAGCCTTTTTCCCCCAGTGAGTTTTGGAAATAAAAGTTCCCCAATTTTTGGAAGCCTTGACCTAATTGTATAAAAAACCCATTATGTGCATACGCACATACACACAAACGTACAATCCTGTGGTCTTTTTTATTTTCTCTAATACATCAAGTTTAGAAAATGAGGTTTGCATAGCAGACAAAGACATAATTACCTACTGGGGGTGATTAACAGTTTCCATTGCTTATTTTTTATCCTTCAGAGCATCTCCTCCATGAAAGTGATGCAGTTTCAGGGCACAGGGAAGAAAGTTATGCCCATTTCTCTGCCTCCTGTAGAACACTATGACCTGACACCTAGTCCTGATGTGCCCTTTGCAATCATGAAACGAAAGCTGATGGCTACCAATGACATTTCTGAGGCTAAGAAGATTGCTGCAGAGATGAAAGCATATCTAGAGGTAAGAAAAGAAAAAAAAAATGCTCATCAGGCCAGGTGAATTTTTATCCTAAGCAAWGGCAGAAGTAAAATGGCTAAATCAACAAAATTATTCTTCGGACTGGTAACCTTATCTGATGGTTGACTCTTCCTTTAAAATTCAGGGATCTCTTCCACAAGGCACATTCAATAGTGATTATCTAGGCAAAGGTAAGCAAATGCAAAAGTCAGTCTCATAACTTTTATTGACAAGAAATTCCTCATCTGCATCCATAGGGATTCTTGTGGGGAAGACTTAATCTTTGGTTTTTAAGAAACTCTTTGTCTCAATAGAACTGAAGTTTCCCAAATTGAGTAGCTCCTGCAGGATGAAATCAGTATTGGTGTTGTTGGTGATTTCTTTTCCTGGCAGACACTAAAGGACAGTAAGTCATTTTGGGTTCCAGGAATCTTGACTTTCTGTCAGTTTTCATTTAAGTGTTAAGAGACAAGTCCAAGAGACTGCTAAAAATAAATGRCAAAATTTAGTTCCCTGAAGAGCCCAAAAGTTGAAGTGGGTTTAAACAAAGAGAAATTTCATGCAAAGTCTTTGAATTAGATTTAGAAAAAMACATGTTTTAAGTTCTTTTTGTTTTATGTACAGGTGAAAGAATTTATCCAAGAATCCRTGCGGAAGATAATCACCGTAGTAACAGGATCAACAGAACAGACCAAGCAGATTCTATCAGACAGACTGACCATCAGCAATTATGATTGTTACCAGTCAGCAGTGAACCACTTCAAAGCTCATTGCTTCAACTGGCACTTACCTGTGGTAAGGCAGTCATTAGATACAACCTGATAAACAGGCCAGAAAAATTAGCACAGTCATAGGCACATCTGCAAAAATCAGCTTTTATTAAAAAGCTACCTTGGGGCAGTCATACAAATTAGTTTTGGAGAAAGATTAAGTAATGCTTTTAGAAGCAGGAAACCACTTCTGCTACGTCTTTAGGTAAGAATAAGAACAGCCCCAAAAATAATCAGTAGATTTTACTAGCTAGTGCTGTTGCTTCCATCARTTTCTTCCCCAGAAATCCCAATATTAAATAATTCATGTTGTATTTCTGCTTGAAACACCWCTACTGATGAAGCAGAAACACAAGCATCGCTGCTGTGAATTCAAAATCTTGGTTCATTGAGATTTCTGTATTATGATATAGTATTATGCATAATTCCTTGTGGTACCCTTACTGCTGTTTCCATGTTATTGCTGAATTCTTGAGAACCACTTTTTCATTTAGGGGCTTTATTTGCTCTTCCTGGAATCCCAGTGGAGGGTCAAGTCCTATTGTTAGACTGTTCAGATACAAATAAGAGAGTCCTGGTGTCAGGCAAGATAGCCTCTTTAGTGTTTTTTTGTTTTGTTTTGTTTTGTGGGATTTTAGGAATGTAATTCAGGAATGTAAAGACCATTTTAGATGGTCTTGCCTATGAGGCCAATGTGCAGCACAGCTGAATTTGCCTAACGAAGTTCAAAGAGCAAAGTGCGCAGCAAAAAATTCTATTTAGCCCAGTACTAGATCATCAGTTGAACACCTTGAACATTAATAGCTTCTCTAAATGTTTCCCACCATTTAATTTGGATAAACAGTAGCTGCTTTTCATCACTGAAATGATTAACAATGTTTGTTTATTTCAGTATGAGTATGCACTGAGACAGCTGTATGCCTTGGTCAACCTTTGTGAAGGAGGATACCCCATTGACAGGTAATGAGGCTTCCAGATAGACTCTGTTGTTTTAGCTGTGGCTAAAGAGCAAAAGCTAATAGGCAGATAAAGCTTAATCCTGAAAGCTTCTCACTTTTTCTGCTCTTGTCATTTTGTCAGTAAGTCGCTCTCAAGTTAGAAATGTTTATTTTGGCAAACATCATTATTAGTCTCCTCCCACACATAATGATCCATGTACCCTTTAATTTCCATACTGAGCCTCAGGGAAAATGACAGCCAGTCAGAGGATCCCACTGCACCACACAGCATCAGACAGCCTGACTGGTCCAAGGGCGTTGCCCTCTGACTCCTTACACTGAAGCCAGATTGGGAACTGCCGTGTTTTCTGTCCTGCCCCTCAGCTGCTGGCTCAGAACRTCACTGCATTGCTGGGTTCTGGTGATGAAAGGGAATATGGTGTTAGGAAAGCAGGAAAATGATGGTCCAGGCTGACACTTGTGATGGTGCAGTAGAGCTAAGAGCAGAATGGTGTTGGAATTCTGTCTTAGGAATTTGTGGTAGAGGTTGGGATCCCAGCTTATGAGTCATGCAAGAGGAGGAAAAGGGAGAGAAGAAAGCAGAAGGGTAGGGAATGTGAGGACRGACTGGTAGTTCAGACAGCGTGCATGTGCAACCCACTCCTGGTGACAGCCCACTGCAGTCAGTTTGAGAAACAGTTTTTTGAAAGCAGAGCACCTGGAAAGTTACTCATCATTATTGTTCTCTGTTGCAGAATATGCCTGGCCATGAATCAAGTGTGCCTTGGGTATTGATGGAAACAACAGTCCCGAATATAATCCTTACTACAAGTGGTAACTTTTCATAGCTGTCATAATCCAGACTTTACATGCATGCAACGTGGAGAGAGTGAGCCCCTGTACTGGAACTGTGCTGGGRGCTGAAGCACCAAACCTTGAGCAGTGCAGCACTTGCCAGTGCTCTCCCCTGCATCCTCACCTGCTGACAGCCTGCTGCTTTGAGGGAGGCATTTTGGCAGACCACCTGGAGCTTTCAAGATGGATAATTTTTTTCAAAGCACAATGCTCTTAAGAATCTCTGGATGAGCACTACAAGCCACCTGTGTGATTGCTAAATCCATTCTATATCTAAATATTGACTCATTAATTCTGGATTTTTTTTAATACTCTTGCTAACTCTTAACTTTAAAAAAAAAGTTAATGAATTCCATTACAGTGACTAATTTGCAGATTGGTTGAAGAGTGAAGAAACCAAAGCTTGTTCTTTAAGCTTTAACTCTGTAACAGTTTAAAGAAATGAGTTGCATTTGAGAACTATTTGATGTGGACAGCACAGTTAAATGTTGAACAGTAAAAATCTTTGTGRGTAGAAAGCACTGTTTCCCAAAGAAAAACAGAAATATCTAATGCTGTAAATTTAGCACGAGTTTGCTGAAATTAATTGTGTGTACTCACAAGCCTGTGGGAAGTCATAGAGTGCAGGAATTGCCTATGAATAAAAATAAAGTTGACAGTTTCATCCACCCACAGGGCAATACAGTGTTGGACATTTTCTGTCTTGAATATGAAGGAAAGCTAGTTCATTCTGTGATACGCATTACAAGGTTAATCTGTCCCTATAAGATTTTTATAAGGTAGGTCATCTGAAAAAAACCCACACAAGCAAACCAACAAAACCCAAAACTCCAACCTAAAAGCTGCAACAAAAAAAATATTGAAAGCCCCACACTTGGAAGTACCACTCCTTAGAGGTGACTCAGTAAAGGACAAGCAGAGGCAAAATTAGAAGTTGTGAGATGATCCACAAAAGTTTCAGATTGTCCATGCTTTTTTACAAATGGAGACAGGATACAGAAATATTTCAGAGTTGTTTTCAAAAAGTATGTTGAAATATGCAAAATTACCTTATCTTCATGTGAAAAGAATGATCGTTGACAAAAACAAAACCAATATCACCAGGATGGAAAGAGTTCTGGGTATCTCCACACAGAGGAGAGGGGTGGTAGAGGTGTAATTGAAACTACTTTTATATAAAGAAGAGCTAGAAAAAGACAGGAACATGAACACTTTCAGCTGTCTGCTGAGAGAGAGATCAATCCCAGAAAAGAGAATGCAGAGGTTAAAAAAAGGCCTCCACATTCCTCATAAGATGGAATCACTTTATGGCCAAGAATCTCCAGCCATACTGAATGGACCTCAAAAAATAATTACCAGATGAGAAATGAGCTACTAGCACATGTTTTTGTTTTCACATGTCACTGATGCCTAGGTGTCACTTGTTACCATCATTTGCCCTGTCCCTCCTGCAGACCCTTGTAGCCCTGAGAATGAGCAAAGGTGAAGCATGAGAGGGGTGTTTTGKTTTTTTTCCCTCTTAAGTGATTTCCATAGCTTCACCATCCTAAATGGCGTTATTACCCCTTCTCACAGGGATGTGCCAAACTGAGAGACACACTGAAGATGTCACTGCACCCACAGAGCTGTCTGAGATGGAGCAGGTYCATGCCCTGCATTTTCTGTTCATATCCAGTGAACCATTTCCTTTGCATTCACTCAGGGAACAGTCCCGAAGAAGAAAAAAAATCAATAACCCTCACCTACACTGATCAATGCATTTGTTTTAAGGCCTCCAAATACCATCACGCAGGCTTAGTGCCTGCATGGCAGGCTGTTTATTTTGTGATGGAAATAAAATCTAATGAGAAAGTAATTCTAGGATTGTGCAAGGTCAGTCTTACACCAGAGTATTTTGTGGTGTGTTGGCCAACTGCAGCCACCCTTGCTCTTCCTGCAGGCACACAGCTGCTCAGCCTGTCATTCCTAGAATGTTGGGGTGCTGGAATGCAAAACATGGAAAACTGTCAGGTTTCCAGCAAATTGTCACCACCAGGCAAAACAGGGCAAAGTTGAGGCTGTGTTGTTTGCAAAAATAGCAGAAGAGGTGCGTGCATCYGTAGCCCCTGGGAAGAGAGTCATTCACCACAGCCAAGGCTTCCTGCCCTCCTGCTTTACATTGTTGCTRGGAATGGAGTCCAAGGCTCTTTTCCCACCCCTGTGCCAAATCTGCTGTGTGTTTCTACCCAACGTCCTGCTGCACAAGCAGTTCATCAGCTTTCCTTGGAGAGGACTTGGAGGGCAGATCCTCAATCAGCCTCCACAGTACAKGTCTGGCTACTTCTGTATGATGCAAACTTAAATGGACACAGTTTTGTTCAAAGCACAGGTAGCCACCCTGCCTTACCTACCAGCAATAACGCAGAAAGCAGTTCACCTGAGCTGGAGATAATGCACTTCTTTAGAGATTCCAGTAAGCAGTAGTGTTTTAACTCTCTTCAAACAAGTTGCACCTTGTCTCATTAGGACAGCTTAAGTTAAGTGCTACTTAAGGTAAGAGCAGCCGTGCCCATCTCAGGGCAGGAGGCTGAAGGCTTCTCATTCTTGTGCTCAGCCTCTGCGTGTGAGAACAGAGATGGAAGAGCAGCAGAAGGAAAGCAAGCTAAGGCTAAAGTGCTGACTTAAAACATCATTTTGTGCCAAGAGCTTGGGTAATTCTGAATCAGAGGCTGTTTCCTTCCTAGGGATACGAGACCCCAAAAATGGCAAGACAGCGGAAGTCCTACAGGTCTGTAAGCCTTGCACCAGGCAGAGCYGGCCAATATCCCACAGCAGCAGCACGTATCTCTGAAAAACCTTGGGAGGAGGCCCTCCTTTGAACACAGATTGGACTGGTGACCTCCAGGGGTCCCTGCCACCCTCAGTAAGTCWACAAGCCCATGGAAAAAAGCCAATCTTGTGCCAGGTTTCAAAGTACAGTTGGTGACTGGAGCATGAGGAGGCCCAAAAACTCTTGAATTCARCAGGGAAACTGCCTTTGATCTCAATGGCTTTTATATCAGGATATACTTACCTACCATTGTAATTATTTCAGTGAATTATTGACAGATTGTGTCCCTGAGTACAAACTGGCATTAAATCAGCTCTGTACAAGCCACACAGGGTGGTTGTTTCTCCGCAGAGGTTGCCAGGTTCTGCAGGTCTCCCTGTTCCTCTCTCACACTGGGATCCTTTCCTTGTGAGTCAATGAGTGATCATTGCACAACATTTCTCTGCAAATGAATGTTTAAAGAGACCTTGGCTGGATTGCACAACCCTACTTGGTTAAAACCTCCCAAAACACTCCTGTCTGCTGAGAGCTCACATGAGAGCTGGCACGTGAGTCACAGCGTGACCATCTTGACTAACCAGGGGAGGCCACAGATCACCAGGCTGGGCTGCTTCCTCCTCGCCTTGGCTGCAGCATGAGGAAACCCTGTGGCAAAGCCAGTGAATAAAATCCCATGGTGCATTTAAAAGTGCCCGTTTCATTCCCACATTTTATTTTTTTTTCTTCTCTCACCATCTGAAATATCAGATACCTGCCCAAAACAGCACAGGATCCCGGGAACCAAGGTCCAGAGGAAGTGACACGCTGAACTGCTTCAGCAATCTCCACACTGGGCAATCAGAGCTTTGTCAGGGTCACCAAAACAGCAACATGTTTGTTCCAGACAGAGAGTTTCTGCATGACCTTGGTGCAGGCAGAGCCTGAGTGGCACAACTGAGCTGTGAGCTTGGAGAGGCAGCACCCTTCTCTGTCCTGGGTCACCCAGAATATCATCATAGTGATCATCTCCCAGCTTAGGTTCCCTGACAAGGGACAGCTGTGGCCACATCACCCCCATACCTCTGAGATGTATGTTTAGTGAAATGTTGTTGGTGGTTTATAGGATGGGAYCAAACAGGCCAGGTGCCCCACAGCCTCTGAGCAAGCTCTGCTCYGCACTGAGCACTCCCGCAGGGATTTTCTTTCAGGCAGCTCACAGCCAGGCACAGTMATTTGCATTACTGTCAATAATCTCTGTGTTCAGGAGAGCCATGGCAACCTTGGCAAATCAAATCAGAGCCTTGCAGTCGTTATGCCAGAGGAAAATGTTGCATGTGCAATTTGAGAGCCTTTGTAAAAGCCCACAAAAATTCAGCCGGCACTCCTTGTGTTCCAAAAACTGGAATCTGCAGGTCTGATTTTGGGTCTAGACATCGGTAAATTTTGGGTTGATCCTATTTGGATTGCAGTGATTTAGCACTGTTTCCACAGGCTCCACTGACCAGCTCCCYCCGCTGACCCCAAGGTTGAGCTGGTGTCTCAGATGTCCCAGGACTCYGTGAGGTGCTGGAGTCCTTCCTTTCATCAATCAGTTGCTTGACCCTGGCTGGTGCAAAGTCCAGTCGCTCTGCAGAATATCAGCCCCAGCTACTTCCTTCCATGTTTTGATTCTAACCTCTTAGCCACCAGATCACTTTTAGGCTCACTGTGAATGTTGCAGTATAATGATAACCTGGTCAGACCAAGGGTCAGGGGACCATCAGCAGATGCCCCAGCCCTGGACATCCAACCCTAGGGATGGGGAAGGGTTGGGGAACAGGCTGAGGGCAGGCAGGGCAGAGGATCTGGAGAACAGCCCTGCTGCAGCATCACTGGGGCCGGGGCTGACAGCCCTGGGAGGCTGAAGTGGGGTGTTGGGTCACAGGCAGGGTGGGAAGGCACTGGGGAGGCACTGGGGAGGCACTGGAGACAGCCACACCCGGGACAGCCCTCGGGACCCTGGGAGCAGATCCTCTCCCAGTGGTACTGGAAACCTGCATCTCAGGTTTAGCCCTGGCATCCCGAGTGCCACCCTGCGAGCAACAGAGGCTCCGGGCAGGAGCACTCGGCCCCGCAGGAAGGTGATGGCAGCATGAGGGAGGGGTTCAGCTCTGGCATCCTGCAGATGAGCTGCCTAGGGGCAAGGCGGAGGTCCCAACAGCTGCACACAGCAGAAATAACGCTGAATTTGGGGTCAGCTGTGGTGTCACACACTGCAAGCACTGCACATGATATCCTCAAAACCAAGATTGCTGTTACTCACTGTTCCTCATTCTTGGCTGTTGTTCCTTCCCAGTAAGATATGCACACAGCCCACCCTGGCAGATGCAGGGCACTGCTTTGCTATCTGTGTGCAGATTTAGCTGCAGCTGGGGCACACAGACATGGACATTTATTTCCAGCCCCAGGGATTGGGAGAGTGACCATTACTGCACATAATGGTCACTCCTTTTATCCCTGGAGCTTCAGAAATAAGGCAGAGACCTTAGTCAACTTGGTCCAAGATGCTCTAAATCTCTTTTGAATGTTATCGGGAGGAAACAATTGCAAATTGGAGCAAAAYCCAGAGTAAAACACCTTTTCTTTGTAATCAGAGCTTTGCTAGGCCTGATTCCAAGTTGGTGTAGCTGCAGTGGTGGTTACTGGCCTCCTGCATGCAGACACTCCATTATTATTTTGTGTTCACAGTGGGAATATTGCCTGAATGAAGGTACCCAGARGACATGGACATGTCTCTCAAATAAGGCTCCTGCATCCATTATCCAATCCTGAAAAATTGTTTTCAAATTTAATGAAATGCACTTTTGCATTGATTGAATAGATTCTGTGGGAATTTATTTGTTCAGGGTAATTTAAGTCTGCAGTGATTGAATGACTAAAAGCATACGTAAAAAGGAAAATTAGAAAGTTCTGTCTGCAACAGCCTGAATTTATTGAAATAATAACCTGGTGGGAATTATAGCTAGGATAACACTTGTGAAAATGACAGCCATGTAAAAAGGGATTGGTATTCTAACCCCTTTTGACTTTCAAATTTTAATCTGGTTTGATACACTGGGAAAATTATTAAAGTCTTTACAAAGGCTTATTTTATAATAATTGCACCATATCACACATTGAAATAAATATACAATTAACCAGACACTATCAACCAATGTGCTTAAAACTGCTGTACATGTAAAACTGATGGTGAAAACTTTGAATCTTTAGGAAAAATACACTGATGAAAATGCCTATGCTACCTRGTTTCAGTGACAAATAGATGGATGGCAGAAAATATATTCTTAGTGAAAGTACAGAGCCATCTTGCACTCTTTGCAATTATGTGGATTTTAAAGACAAAGACGTTGTTGACAGCAAGACAGAGATGGGGTTATGCTACAGTTGGCAACACTGTGCCACTGAATACATCAGACAAGGCCCAGTTTATTCCAGCTGGGTGAACAGATACTGTAAGGCGCAAGWACAGTCTGACCTCTGAACAGACTGAGGCGTGTGCAGACCTTTCAAAGGCCTTGTGCACAGACGTGATTCACACCTGCCATCATTTATTATAAAGTAAAAGTCCACCTTTATTGCAAGATCTCTGGATTTTCTCTACTGTCTGTTTACATTCTGCAGTGTCGGCTGGTTGCCACTGAGAGGTCCTGAGGCTTGATACTTCAAGTTTTCCAGAGGATGAATGTTCTCCTGAAGGCTCCTTTTACTTCTGCAAATKACCTCTGCCGAGAAATGCCCTGTGTTCAACACCATCTACAAGTAGCCCATCTGCTTTGTGTTGAAGGCCACACTCCAGAGAACTTCTGAGGTCTGCAGATCCCAGAGGATCTTACAAAGTAAACTACCCAGCTCTTCCAGGATGACAGCAAAGACAGGAAAAAAAGCAGCCCTTAGGAAAAGTCTGACTCTTTGACAATTTGAACTGGTGGGGTTTTATGGTCTATTGGTTTATAAATAAAATGGAAATCTTTTTTGGTTTCACTCTTCAGCAGGGAGGCTTTGATATGATGAGGAAGGGCATCTTTGTCCAGCTGCAGGCACTGGTCATCAACATAAACAAAGAGTCCATAGTCCTTGGGGTGGGACACTTCAAACTTCTCGGCACACTGCTGGCTCAGCTGCTCAGCTGTGGTGTCGTGACGGGAGGCAAGCGTCCTTGACTGACCACCGATTTCCAGAAAGGAGATACAGATGAAATCCTGAAGAGAAACATGAGAAGAGACCTTGCAGTTAACATAGTAACCTGGGACTGAAGGAGGTAGAATTCAGCCTAGAGCTGAATAGAGCTGCCTAGAGCTCTCAAACATCCACCAGTCCTTCTCCAATGTCCTAGTTACTCTCTCCTTTCTTCCTTCTGGCAGACTCTGAACCAGCAAATATTTAAACAAGCACGTTACCAAATAATTAGCACCAAAAAGACACTTAAGTTAAAGTTTTTCCTGATTTTAGTGAATATCCTTAGAGAATGGTCTGCAATGATTCATTTTCCCATYATTTTACAGCTCCCGAAGAAAGTATATGCAAAGAAGTGACAGACAAGAATAACAGACAACAAATGTCAGAGATCTGACCTGAAAACACCCTGCTTCCCAGAAACAGGATAGAGATGGCAGTGTTGTGACCTTGTAACTTCACAACCACCCAAACAGGAGCTTGAGAGTGTGTCCTCTGAACTTCCCTCCATCAGCGAGGAAGTAGCAGAAGTTGTGCTGAGAAGGCTGCTTAACTTACATCCTGTTTCAGGCAGTAACAACTGTTGGGACAACTTTCGTCTTGCCAAACACATAAGGAACAGAATCTAGAGAGCTTTTGGTCACAGTGCAACCTGTGTGTTCAATTTGTATCTGTGAACTTCAAAACAAATCCCACCATTTTGCTCAGAAAATACTGAGGTTCCCTGGCAGAAGTGAAATCTCCAAATGCGTGGACTGTGGGCTTCCAAACTGCATTTATGGAGTATTGCTASTGTTGATTAAGGCAGGGAGAGGGATGGACAGAGGCCTGCTGAACACATCAGCAAACTGTTTAGCTCTGCCAGAATGGGCTTGCATGTCTCTGATATTACCCCCTCATTCACTGGGATGGAAAATGGCCCTTCAGCTTCTGGAGGTGATGGGAATCTTCTGGGAACATGCGTAATTTGCTTGCTCAACTATTATGCTCCATGCAAGGTACTTCTGGAGCAGCACCCAGGGCTGGATGGGTRTTTGCTGTATCTCACCCACCATTTACAATTTCTGAGAACACCAGGAACTGGTTTGACTGCAATACGGGAAAGCTGTTCAACTCCATGCTTTTACACAGCTACATGGACTACTCCCCCCCGCAGGAGACTTTCCCCTGGCTTTTCCCTTGGCTTGCACATTTTCAGYTCTGCACTGCGAAGGCGCGACAGAACCTGAGACGTGGCCTTTGCTGCCTCCTTGTGGGTGACAATTTGATCACAGGACATGGGGTTGGAAATCCTGCCCCAGATGCACTTTTCCTTTTTAATGGCGATTTCAATTAATTTTGTTTTAAAATAATTACCATTTTAAAATTTTCTAAGCATTGAGAAGGCATGCATAGAATATAATGCCAGCTACCTGGACTGACGAGCGGGAAGCCCGGGCCTTGTTCAGCGTTCTCCGTCGCTCCCAGCGGTGGATGGAGTCCTGAACCTCCATGCTCAGCTGCCGCGTGACAGTGATTTTGTCATAGTTCTTGATATGCTCCAGGACCCCGTAGGTAGTGGTTAAATAATAAGAGCCTGCAAAAGGTGAAAGTCTTGCATGAACATCCCACCTTCATGGGCCGTTCAGTCCCACTCGCACCCGCCTGCGGGTGCCCACACAGGGCGGCTGTGCCTCGCTGAGGGAGTGCAGGGGTCACTGGTGTTGACCAAAGGATGGACACSGAATGACCAGCGCCCTCCTGCCCCTCCTGCTCTACATCAGTGCTGCTGCCAGGACTGCTGAGGCTGYGGATGTCCTGGGAGGGAGCACAGAAAGAGGAAAACAAACACACAAACACAGCCAAGCCACAGGTATTTATTCTTTGGAGCCATCTTTTTGTTGTGCTTGACAGGGCCCATGTAACAGGTTGGGCTCCTGAGCAGYCCCCACAATGCAGGGAAACAATTGTAGAGCGCTGCAGGAGAGGCACAAGGCCTGGATCCAGCCCCCCAGCTCCAGCTACACTACTGGAATATTTGGATCCACRTCTCCTGGGGGCTCAACACTGTTGAGGGATGTCTCAGACCTGCAGGATCACGTCACCCTTTGTTCCTTCCGTTCTCTATTGACACACAGGCAGCCCAGGTTCTCACCTGGAATTTCTGGACTGTTCAGAGTTGCGGGATAAATCTTGGTAAAGCACAGAAGCAAGACAAAGTGGCACAAGCCCTTTTCCCTCAGAAGCCCCTGGCTGCTGCGGCGTTGCTTGCAGCAGGAAATAAATAACCAATTGCAGCCACAGGGTGGCAGCTAGGCCATGGTAAAAACCGGCTTCGAGCCCAGAGGCGCAGTCAGGCCCTGACGAGGCCGGCGATGCCGCTCTGGCTGCAGGGCAGCCCCTCGCCGGGGCTGATGCAAGTGCTGGTTTCCTCGGCTGAGGAACGGGAGGCTCGGGCAGGGCCAGCCTGCAGTATCCCGGGGCGACGGGGCCACCCCCTGCTCCGGTCCCAGCATCCCGGTGTCTGGAAAACGGGGCCAGCTCGCAGCTGCCCAGGGATCCCCGTTTTGACCAAGTTTCACGCGAGTCGCAGGTGTCTCTAGATGGCACTCGCGCATCACCCAACCCTCGCAGCCRCCGCGGTCCCGGTGGTTCCTCAGGCGCTGGTGAGCCCGCCGAGGCAAAGAGAGCCCTTGGTTTAACAGCAGTATTTTTAGAGCACCATTAAAATCTGGTGCAGAAGAGGAGAAACCAAGACACTGCCATTTGACTTCCTCTACTCTGATGGATCGATGAGGAGTGTCCTACAGTTATGGAGGTTTGTGCCCAAAACATTTATTTTTCTTTGCTGTCTCCCACAAAGAGGTGCTAAGAATAGACTAAGAAGCCTGAAAGTGCCACTTTTCTCCTCTTAAATATAGTTACTACCCTCCTTTGTCTGTCATTCAATATTTCTCCTGTTCTGGCTGAGTCAGAGGTAGCTGTGATGGTACCTGGACAAGCTGTATCMCTTCTGTCAGAATCCAGGGAGAAAGATCTCTGAGTCCCCCATAACAAGAATTCATTACCRCTTATTTAAGAATTAGGTTTCTGCCCACTTGCAATTTCTTTACTTCCATCCACTTGTTCCCTGTAATCTGTCCTTGCCTTTGCCCCAGCAGTCAGCATCATCATTGCTATTAAATGAATTCCAAGTATACTTTTCATTTGGAGGCAAAATTTAAGTGATTTTATATATTGACCTATGCAATTTCACAGTTTTATCATTTCTGCTTTACTTTTTCCTTTTAATTTCTGAATTCCCTTTAATTTCTGAATTCCCTTTAACCTGAATTACCTTTTGCTATTCAACTTTGAAAGGCCTAACTCAAGTTAACTTTTGCCAGTTCTACACTTTGTGATCTCAGAGTGGTCTACACTGAGATATTCCTTTTTTCCCCCATTCCTCATATCTGCAGTTACTCCCAGCATCCTTTCTGATGTGATTATTCAGTCAGTTTGATCTGGAACTCCCTCACAGAATTTTTCCTTTTGACTGGAGCACACATTTCACACAGTCTTTGCATCTTTGAGCTAAGAGAACTTCCAGCCAGCTTTGCTTTCTGAGCTACTCTGAGCTCCCCAACCCTGACGACTTCAGTAACCAGCCTGGTACTGTGCCCCTTTGAAATGAAGAACCAGTGTGTGCAGTGTACTCACCAAAACCAGCCTCGGTTATGACCACAAAATGCTGTGCTTCAGCTAACAATTTTTTTCTGCTAGAAAAAGAATTCTTTTCAGCAGAAAAACTAGCCTGTGCAGAAAACACCTTGCTAATATACTGTATTGTTATGAATAATTCTCTTAGTACTTACTTTTGTCCCATTCTGCACAGTGCTGGGATGACATACATAGTTTCAGACTTGTATCCCCATTTAATATAAATAAAATTATTCTGTTGCTGTTCATCCAGGACGTCTTCCCAGAACCTCAGCACTTATCAAAGCAAAATGTAAAATAAACACCATTTTATTAGTTTAGTGACTACTTGATGATAAATGCTCTGTGTTCCTAATTCAGAGTGTGCAATTGTCACTTGGGGAGCATGTGCTTTCCAAGCTATATTTAAGAAACTAGAGTCCCACAGTTCCGTGGGGTATTTATCTCTCTAATAACAAGGTCTTTAGTCACTTCCAAACTCAATATTCCTCTGTAACTTAACTTTATTTTCTCTGTCTCATTATGATGCTCGGTCAGAGAACATTGTCAGAGGATTCCCTCAATTTAAGAGTAGAGTGACCATGAGAATAATGTATGGTCTTAGGCACAAAATACAGTTTAAGAAATGTACTCTTTTCTCATTGGAATAAATAAAAGTATCACACAATTGTTTGCAGCAGCCATTCACTTTTAGCAAAGACCATCTAGCTTTTCAGCCCCTGGTCCAAGGAACACAAGATTTCCCTGTTTAGGTTACTAATCCAGCACCTCAGTTCCTATTTATGATGAGTCCCTGCCTTTCTAGCTTGTGTCTTAAGGCACTGCACTGCTAAAATGAGTTAAAATGTTCGGCAATAATTTTAGAGCTTCAGATTTGAAAAGGCTGGCTAAAGCATTATCCACAAAGTCTACCCAGAGCCCTGCTGCCCCACTTCCACAAACACTGAAGTGAAGTAAATGATGATTTCCAAAGTGAGCAAACACAGTGCTCTTACCTTCTCCTAGCTGCAGAGCAGGGTCCATGAGCTCCATCATGTACTCCACATTCAGAAGGACTTCTGTCAAGTTGCTGCGGGCCAGCACATACATGAGCACTGGGAGGAAGTCATCTGCACCATAGGGCTTCCCTGAGCAAAGAGAAACACAGTGTGGTCCCAATAACACCACAAAACCATGTTCGCACACAACAGTGTCGAATTCTCACACAGCATGTCCCTTGCACACTTTACCTTATCTGAAAAGTTAAAGCTCAAAAGCACCAGCAAAGAAAAAAAGSTGAAAATTGAATGTTAGATCACTTAAAAAGTAACTAAACTTGCTTCAAGCTTCAAAATGTGATCTTGAAAATTAACTGAAGAAAYATAAACTTTATTGATTGCAGACAARTGGCAATTCTGGAAGAGTGCAAAGCTTGTCCCTCTGATTTGATAGAGATAGATTTGTCCCAGATAGATAGATTTGAACAAGACTGAAATTCAGGTTGGCAGTATTACTAGGGAAATTGTCTACCTGCGTTAGGGGTATTTATTCTGTTAGGCTCACTCTATGTGTGGGACCAAAAACCAGAAAATGGAATTTGAGACAGTGGGTTTTAGGACTGAGGACATCTGTGTTGTTTATGTCCCTTCAGAAGGCAAAACATCATGCTACATGTTCCTAATAAAAATGGATTCCCAAGAAATAGGATCTAAGGGGAATCATCTTCCCAACTGTGGTGTCTAGCTAAGAAAACAAATATATTTTCACACAGGTCTTAAAACTAGTTTTTGAAATTGTTGTGCAAACGATTATCGATATTTCCTGTGCTTGAAGCATTCATATCAACTAAGTTGACAAAGTGATCTATTATGCAATCTGTAAGAGTTCTTTGGGGTCTCTGAGGGCAAAAAAAGCATGCTAGCAGTCATCATTATAAATCATTACTACTTAAAATAGAATCCAAACTGAAACTTTGCTGCATAAACCACAAAGAACACAAGGATAACTTTTCTCATTTGAAAGATGCTTTCACTTTCAACCAACATGTCATAAATTCACCATGGAAAACCCACAATAGCAATTTTCTTACCAGACCTATCTTCCTAACATTCAGAGTTGACCGTTCCTCTGAACCTAATCTCCTTTCATTCTGAATGTCTTTCCTCATACTGCGGGGAGTTTTTCCTCACCTGTGCACTTGGATATGTTGTTTCATGTGTGTCTCACTTGAGAACTGCTTGTCTCACCTCAAGGAATCAAAGCTACTCTTGGTGYAGTTTTGGTGAAATTATGCTCTAGCTATTACTGGCCCGTAACACACATGCTCTTCCATGGTAGGGCATACATTCCTATTTCTCAAATGTTCCCACTGACTTATTTCAAATATTTGCCATGAGTCAGATTTCTTTTTTTGTCATTCATAGCTGACGCAGATTCTCCCACTGGCAAAGAAAGATATTCTTCTGAAGCCTCAAATAAACATGAGCTTAGCCCCTGATAAAAAGAAAAAAAAAGTGTGGCTTTGAAATAAACCCAGTAATACATCTAGCGAACAGAGAGTTGATCCAGTTAAAACAAAGTGTTAGAGAATGAGAGATTGTCAAGGCTGTAATTCAGTCTGTTTCGAACAGAGCCCACACATGCCACAACATAGACAATTTATTTGATGAAAGCTGGATTAACGCTTTCAATTCTGATTGCTTTATTATGGTTGYCTTTAGTTAAAAGACACAGCCTTAAGTCTGCTGCAAAACTATAAATGGACTTCATTGTTCCATTAACATCTGGATGGATGTTCTTCTGTCTATTATTCCCTTGGCTTATGTCTCTGTGAAAGCTTTAGCTCTGCGACAGGTCCAATTCATTACTGTCATATACATTACCTTAATACAAGCAGCTTAGAATTACAGCTATTTAATATTTACCAGGAAAAAAAAAAAAAAAGACAAAAAGGAAATATGAAAATGTAACAGAAAAAATGCAGCAAAAAGCCCTATTCTCCTTTTGCTCCAAGTACACCAGAGGCCAACTGAGTTAGTTCTGTGTAGAACTAGTATAAAGGAATACAAAATACCAACGTTTTATTAGGATTTTTCCCTTCTTTAAAAACTTCTTCTTTATGATCCAGTAGTTGCTGACCAATGCCATGGGTAGAATGATTCTAGTTTTCTGAAGACCAAGGGATATCCAGTACAACACCATTAGCAGAATTTCCCCTACTACTTCTCTTCCATGACTAATTCATGTTGTGTCTGATAGGGCATCCAAGAAAGTTGCTACTTCACAATATAATTTCCAATCCACTGGAAAAAAAACAACAACCCTGGGGTGTTTGTTGCTTGTTTGTTTGTTTGGTTGGTGGGTTGGTGCTTTTGTACATGCCACCAAAATAGAAATGAGAACAGGCTGACCATCTAATGCAGATGGAAACAGCAAATTGGAACTAAGGGATTCCATATCCCYATTTATCAACTTCTGGTGTCAACAGAAGTGAAAGTTAGAGGGCAATTCTCAAGAACTCCTACAGAAGCTCTGTGTTTCTTTTTTGTTGTCTGAGAAGTGGTTGTATGTGCAATCAGGCACGGAGTCAATTATTTTTCATGCTGTCTATCTTGTTTCTATAAGCTGATTTAGGTGCTCTGCTCACCAGTCYTTCCTGGTATAAACTTCTCCCAACTTTAATACTTCATAGAAGTATTATTGGACTCCCAGCTGTTTATATGCCTTGAAATATGAAAAACTGATATACAGTTTCTTTTTGAGTAATAAATGCTGAGCAGGGATGTCTGACTGCAATGATGGAAAGAGCACATGTTCCATATGCTATATGCTCACAAACTGCATAAATTACTAGACACCACCTTACTCCATTTGTGGTTATACAAAGCCTGATTTTAAATACAGACATCTGTATCTAAAGCTGAAGTCAGCAGGAGCAGAATCTATCAACAAGAGAAAGGCAAAACTAATCATCAGTGATCTAGTTTTGACTCTGTGTGTTGCCACAAACTTCTAGTGTTGCCAARGGCAGGTCAGGCACAGTATATGGCACCTTTTAGGCATTGCAACAGTTTTTCTCTACTGACTGCACATGGAGCTGAGGAAAAGTGCCTGAGTGGGCAGGAATCTGAATGTCCCCTGCTCTCCTGGCTCCTGCAGGTACAGGGACTAGCTTTGACAAGTACAGCCATCAGACCAAGCATGGCCCTGAGATGCTCCGTACCCCAGTCCATCCATGGGGATAATAGGTGCTGTCAGCAACTCAAATATGACCAGAAACAGGAGTCCACAAAGACAGATGAAATAATGCCTATGAACCAAGACACCTGAGAGGCTGCCTCGGCACTGTATAACCCACAAGTCTACTGTGCCATGGAAGGCACCAGGGTGCTAAYCAGTGTCCAGCTGGGAGCTGCAGCMGGGGTGTTCTCTGCAGCTCTACTTCCAAGCTGGGCCAGAGCCAAATTCCTAGACCTGTGTGGCTTGCTCCATCTGTGGTCTCTCACAAAAGGGTATTTTTGCAGYTGACAGAGTTAAATGTAGCTCTGACCCTTCCACTGGTCTCAGTGTCATTGAGACTGAATTTTCCTGTTCAAGGTGGTGGTGTCCTACTCCGAATATGACTTGCTGGCTTTATTTCCCCTTCTTCCCTGCAGGGTCAGGAAACATTTATTTCATAAATATCTCTAAGAAGCTTAAAATAAGCCTTCTCTTCTGCCACAAATTCATCCTATTATGTTTATAGCAAAGCAAATACAACGTCAGCTCCTGGCTGGGATGCAGCACTTGAATAGATGGGTATTAATTAAATACATGATTTAAAGCAACTGGAATTCTGCCCAAGCCTCCATAAAGAAATTACAGCCTATTTTAACACATACATTTAGTTTCTCTCTGTGTATATTCTGAACACCAGCAGACATGGATGATGTCCTGCACCTTGCTCTAATATTTTACAAACACTGGTTTGATGTCTAGAAGCAGATCTCCACAAAATAAGAATTTTAGCCTCAGTTTTTAACTAGGAAACCTGAGGTGCAGAAAGGTTAACTGATATTTGTTCAAGATCTTAAGAAAAKATTGTGACTTTCCTTCCATGCACGAGCATTTTGTTGTCTCTTATCTATCCCATACCACTTTCAGCAAGGTTTGATTTGTGATATAGTGAGTTAAGCAAGTTAATAGATGCAGAAAGCATGAATACACTTCAAAAATGTATGGTTTAGAGAACAGAGAAATTTGTTCTCCATGAAAAATTTGAACTGGCTCTTTGATTTAAATGAAGAAATTGTGCTAGATGGCAGAAAACCCAAAATCTCTAGCCCATCAGTCTTCATTAAAAGYAACTTAAATACAAATATCCTCTTCCAAAAGATATGAAAGTAAACCTGTTATGTATAGCTTTATTTTCTTTCTCAGAAGTGAGAAATGACATAAACAGTGTAATGGGATTGCTCTGACAGTGTTAGGAGTTTCTAGCATGGGTTCTACACTGGTTGCTGAAGTATTTGAGCCCAGTTGCCTTACCACAAGCTCAGCAACCCCACTGAAGACACCCTGCTTTGCTTTCGTCAACTGCAGAGCCTTATAGGAGTGCATCAGGGCAGCTAATATTCTGTAGGGTGTGACAAACTTCCTTCTAAAAGCTAAGGAAGAAAAATATTCCAATGGGATATGTGTCCTATCCTCTTTTTCCAAAACCAGAGTTTGCATTAGCCATGTAAAGCTATGCAATAGAAATTACTATTAAATCAGATGTTTTCGTTACCCAGCCAATTCCATTGCTAGTACAAACTATCATTTTGAACRTATACTCCAGCTGCCTGTGCAGTTCAAATGGTCCAAAAACGAAGCTTCATAATCTTAGGTAGTTCACAAGTTTGAAATGTTGCAGTAAAAAAATTGTACCTCCATTCTTCTTGAACCTCCTTAGAAATCAGTCTGCCCATCTTTCAAACTTCCAACCTAAACTCAGAGCTTTTCCAAATTTGGCCGGTTTGTCTCACCATTTTTCTTCATAAACCAGTGCCTGTTGCTGCTTTTTTTTTTTTTCATCAGTCCTCTTCCGCAGTGGCAGCTCCCAGGCAGCACCAGGTGTGCTGGATGCTCCATGCACACCACTGCCAGCAAAGGCCACATATATTGCAGATTTGCATCTTGTTTCTCTCTGTCACTTGTGTTTTTGATGAAAAACAGAAATTCTCTTTCTACTCATATCACACAATGTACCTTTAACATTTTGCCTGAGTAAAGCTATGTTTGAAAGATACATAATAATTGGTTTTTTCGATGTAAGACTACAGTGTTTCTACATGAATCAGATATGTGTCCAGTAGTCCCTTTGGGTATTGCAGCATGCCTTCCAAATGCAAGAGCTGCATGATTCCTGCCTCTTACTTTTTCTAATGCACAGAAAAAATAATGCCACAGAAAAAATTCCAGCCATTTTGTGGAGGGGTGTGTTTCCAAACTCTTTCTCCCTCCTATTTTTTAAAATAYGTTTTATTCTTACTAACCACTCCTATTATTTTTAGCAGGCAGATTTTTAGATTGCAGATTATACTTTTGGAGGCAGATCTTGCTGTTATTTAAGTTTGCATGGAAGTTGGAAAAACTCATTGAGACACCTGAATACTATCATAATTATGCCTTTGGTGAGGATTCACTTACTAATATCACTGCCTACACCGTGCAGCTGAACCAGTGCCCCTAAATTGCTTTTATAGCCAGTAATGAATTAATCAATATTGTCAGTGGTGTTTGCCTTGAGTCATCAAGCAGAAAACTCCATGTAGGCAGAGGGATCATCTGAGCTCCATGGACTGACTCCACAGGGTATGTCATGAGAAGCTGGGAACGGTGCCCATCTGTGGCCACCTACAGTGTGATGCAGCCAGAGATGAGTCCTGTCTCAACTCTGTCATGGACCTGTCCTCAGCATTCTCTTGAGAGAAAGGTGTATCACAAAGACTGTGAACTTGCCTTCCTAATTCATTGTGATGAATCAGATCCATGAGCTGATGGCCTCCAGCTTGAGGAATAAATGCTAGTTTGAACCTGTTGAGAATCTGACCCATTCAGTTCTTAGTGTTAAGCATCGGAAGTCCAATCACAGCCAATTCATCTGGCAGATTTTGTCACATAGTACAAATTGTAATCAAACCAAAGATTTCCTCCTTTCTTAAAATGTCTTGATATACATGGAGTCACCAAGGCAGACTTCAAAGTTTCTTTCAGCAGTGCAAAGATGGACACTACCACAGGCACAGATGATTCTGAGTAACCCCATTCTTAGTTTAAAAAAAAACTTGCTGCTTCTTGAAACATCCTAGCCAAACCTGGACTGTTGTACATGAGCCTCAAAATGTTAAAAAACTTGTATTTTCATATTGGTCTGGAAAAAAAGTGCTTGATTAGGTGGTATTTGCACTTTGCTTTGAGATATTAAACCATATACTTAGGTCAGCTCATCCTATGGTCAGCCTAAACTGAATAAAGACCTGGCCTGAGCTGAGAGTTTGTAAATTAAGACAGATAATATAAGTAGTTTCCATGTTATTGAACAGATAATTTTTCTGACAGAGGTAGACTGGTTTTGGTCCTGCAGCAGAGGGAATGATTAGTTTTGTGTTCCACCTGCTCTGATATTGGAAGAAGAGGGAAYTTCTTAATTCAGCAGAGAGGAAAAGGAGCTAAAAGAAAGAGAGGCTATTGTGCAGGAAGCTGAGCATGGCCTCTGTTCTTCCTGTGTGAAGAACACTGTGCTGCCTCATGGCTGGCTGAAAGTAAAAGGGGTCCTGTGCTCTTTCTCTTGAGATAAGCAAAGAGCAGGAGGAGAATTCCTACCTGCTGAAATCTGCTCTGAGCAGCCCACAGCATGCTATTCTGCACRCCACTAGCTGGAATTCCCTGTCAGAGCAATATTTCAGGTTGCTGAATACTTATCTTTGCCAGTGGAAAATGAAAGTGATCTAGGTTCAGTTCATTCTGAGGAAGAGGTTTTACATTTCACTTCTAAGTGGGTCTGCAGGGCGTTTCACTCAACTTCTCTCTGAGTCTGCTGTTTTCCAGGAGATGAAATCTAGCACTCTTCCCCGCTTAGCCTCTTTTCCTGGTCTGAATTCACTGGGGTATATTTCCATAATTCCAGGCCAGTTTTCCTCTGACCAAGCCCTGATATGCATCACTGATCARAAGGCAGAAGGCAGTGGATGCACAAAGGTGAAATCAGCTTCCAACCTACACCGTGCTGGCAGTAGTACTCAGCATGAGAAAATAGCCGAGCTGGCTGAAATGCAGCACTTTGGTTAACGTAGAAAACCCCGGTGAAACCTGATTTCATAAATGCCAATATTTAAAACATGTAGGGGTTTTTGAATTATTTCCCTGACCCCTCATTTCTGTTGCATAAAATGACCCAACAGTATTTCCTTCAACAGAGAAATTCCAGCCCTGAGCTGAGGTGTGATATATGCGTAATGTACCACCAGCATCAGAAGGAGACTGTGTGGGTTTTAAGGCTTGTAAGACCTTGATCTAAATCAAATTTATTCTAAAACTTCACACAACTATTTTAACAAAGTTACAGCAAGTTCCTCACATATTTCCAAATCTCCTCATAATACCCGAAGACAGTGAGGGCTCCTTTCCACCCTGCTGCTAAGGCTCTGCCCTGGAGTGGTTTCTTGYTCTGCTGTTAATGTGTCTGAACTGGTCACTGAACCTTACTGCTTACTATTCAAGAGATCACCTGGAGGTGAGACTCAGCAAGGATATTACAATCCCTGTATGAGTGCTCCAAGGCTGTTCCCAGTACAAAATGCAGCAGAACAGCTAAAATAACCTTTGGCAACCGTGAGTTCTTGAACAACCACAGTTTAYTGCAAATTAATACCTGGCTTCTCTCCAAATTCAGGCATGGCTGGTCATCAGCTCAGAGCATACAAAAARGGCTCTTAAACTGGCAAGGCAGAATGCTGCAGGAAGGGACTTCCTGGTCTATCTGCAAAGATGTATCCTGTCTGCAGGCCAAGGATTTAATTTTTGCATTAGTGGTTGGCCTGAGGCCCATGTTGTGTTTATACTCAGAGCACATACTTCCTCACACTGAAGAAGTGGCTTTTAGAATTTTCTGGAACATCAGGAATTAGTAACAAACTACTCGTATTCTGCATCTCCTCCTCAATTTAGGCAAAACTTTGTGAAGTCTTAATCAAGAGAGTTTTCCCAAAGACCCATTCCTAGAATTTACCATTACTCTGCTACAAGCTGGGACAAAGCCCTGAAGACATTTAGAGAGCTGTGTGAAGGCCTGTGCAAAAAGGATATTACCCATAAAACACACTCTTACAGGTAACTAGTTTTTGGAGTTGTGGAGCCTAAAGTTAAGCGGGTAACATCTTAAACCTGTTATTAGTGCAGAGAACTTCACTGTCCCTAATAATCCCATTCTGAACACTACCTGTGAACAACTGATTCCACCAACCATCACTGCTACCTCCAATGTCAATATTGCCATGCCAGCTGTAWCATATAAACCTTTGGTACACGGAGAAGGACCTGTGATGGACACCATTGCAATAGAAGTGCTGTACCTGGGTTTCCCTGAGCCATGGAGTCATAGATGAGCTTGCAGGTCTTCAGCAAGATGGCAATTTTCTTTTCTGGAGAGTAGGTCTTGTGCATGGCTGCGAACTTGTGAAGGATTTTTTCCAGCACAACAGTTTCAGGCACACTGGTTGTGATGCCCAGGTCAGTGGTAGTTGTGTTTTGGATCACAAGTTGGTTCTCTTTCAGCTGCTGTAAAGATCCATCCTTGGTGTGTATATCTTTTAAGGAAGAATTAATGGCTTCCTTTAGAGGTTTCAGGACACATTTGTACAAAGCCGTCTCAGCAATCACTTCTGCATAGAGAAGGGAGAGCAAAAAAGCACATAATAAATAAGTAATGCAGTACTACTGGTGCAAGTAAAAGTCCTAAGGAAGTATGTGGTTGGCTATTCAAACACTACTACGTAGCTGTGAGAAGGGAACAGAAATTACATCCCAGAAACTAAACCTTTTGTTACCAACACTATCCARAAGTCCTGGATGGGCTGGAGATGAACATCAGTGTGTGGTGTTTGTCACTGGAGCTATAGGAGATCTCCTGCTACCAGCAGTCCCTGATTTTGCCTGACTCCCAGCTGACCAGAACAGCATTGTCAGGCCACAGGAAAGCCAGCTCTGGGGAGAGAAGAGAAACCTGGCTTAACTGTGTTTTTTTCACAGCCCTGTCCTTACAGATGCCCAGATGTGATTCATCTCATGTCCCTTCCGACCTCTCCTGACTTGTTTGAGATGTTCACTTTAGTATCAAATCAAAGCACCCCTTTCTCCTCAGGGATGGGAAAGCAGCTGCAGTCACCAGCTCAGAGACAGACACCAACATCTGCTCAGAAGTTTCTAACCCTTACTGCTCAAGGGACTCTAAAGTACCAATCCTTTAATATACCTCTTACGCCACCTGAAAGGAGGAAATTGTATGTGTGGGTTGAACATTTGCTTAATATTTGGCAGGAGATGAAAGGARGCATAAGAGACTGTGAGAAAGTCTGTTGTCTGACTCCTAGAAACTGAAGGCAGAACTAGAGGGACTGCAAGTTGTTGCTCTGAGGTGAAAAGGTCATTGGCAAAAGAGTTCATCAGAGGAACCAGAGAGCAGTAATATTTATGTATACAAAATATAACTATTTTAAAGAGTCCAGAGAACCAGTCAGCCTGAAGCAGAACAAATTCAAGTGGTGAATCTTCTACAGTGGGAACCCATGTCCTCCACAGAAGAAGACAGTTCTTTCAAGGCTGACTCAGCCACATTATCCGGTTAGGAGCTGTCAGTGGACAGGGTTAGGTACAACCAGGCACATCTGTGGGAAGGTGGTGGGATGCTTGCACACACGCAGCTCTGCCAAACATAACTAGGACACTTCTTTCTTCCTCCTCTCCACCTTTACTAATCAAGATTCCAGACATATTTCTCTGTGCTGCCCCAACACTTCCTACCTTGAAGAAAGAGGTTATTGGGACAAAGATTGCAGGTTTTGCACAAAGTACATGAGAAGTGAAACTGCCTGTTCCCTCTGCTAGGTATGGCAAGGGGCTAGCAGCAGGTCAGCTCTGCTGGGGAGTCTGCAGGATCATGTGAGGCTTTTGCTGGGTGAGAAGGAAATCAGCAGAGCCTGCTGAGACTGACAATGAACTGCCTTTTACTCCTGGCTCACCACTTAGCTGGTTCCCACCTRATCCTGGAGCTGCAGGAACTCCTGGAATCCCTGGTCACCTCTGTGGTTCACACCATATTCTAGATCTTCCAGATCCCAGCTTGTTTTAAGCCGACTTAGGAATTCATAAATAGYGCTGCATTGGTTCTCATGTCCTCCATAAACAGTTATAACTTTTCAAAGGGGAATGTGTATGCATGCATGCACACTTTTYCCAGCTGTGCAGCTTTGATTGGGATAAAAAGTCCTACAGCTCTTTTTATATTCCCTCATGGATGTGCATTAAACAGACCAGTCCAATCCTTAGCAATGAGAGAAGCAGCATGTTTTTCTTCCACAGAATATGAGTGAGAAGAATGAAAACACCTGTAAACAGTTACATACATATATGTATGTCTCACACACACAAACACACATCTCTTCTTAACTCTTAAACTCTTCCCTTTAAAACTTTCATAAAGGGATTTTTCCCCTCATTGGTGTCCAGGTTTTAGAGCAGTTCTCCAAGTGCTGGCCACAGAGCCGATGTCAATTCATGCCCCTCAGCTTTTAGGAGATGATTTATAATTCTGTAAAGGAGAACCTGTGTCTGCATAATTCTGTCTTCCTCCTCACCTTCCCAAACCATGCCCAGGGATGAATAAACCACAATTACCTACCTAACTGTTCCTCGGTGTAGGAGGGTGGGTCTATCAGAGATTTCAGCTCGGTGCTCTGTACTAAGTAACTCTTCAGCTGTGTCATCATCAGCCGGATTTCTTGTAGCATCTCCGTGCTGGAGCTCTGCTTTGCCATTGTCTCTAAACTGTACACTCTGTAGTCCCTCACCAGGTTTCCAAAGTATGAGTCCTTGTCCTGCGCCAGCTCCACTATCTTCTTCTGCAGCTTCCTGTCACTAGACAAGAAGACTGTGAAGACGTTGGACAGGTTGACCAAGGACAGCCTGTTTTTGGCCTTGGCCAAGATCACGGAGCGTGTCTTTTTACTGGATGAACCACTCAGCATCTCCAGGTCATCCTCTGTGCTGCTGGTGGAGTAGGAGTCTGGCTCAGATGTTGATGCCTGAGCCGTGGCGCTGCCTCCCAGGTCCTCCAGGGACAAATGTGAACCTTTCAGTTCGGCTGAGCTGACAGATTTGTGGCCTTGTCCCGGTTCAGTCTTGGTGTGAGTGCAAGTGGCACCTCCTGCTGCAGTAGCTGGGCTGCCCTTGCACACAGCCTGTGCTGAGGCCACAGCCATCTCTCCCACTGTCCTTTGCTTCRTCTGGCAGGAGTTGGGGGTCCTCGGTACCTGGGAAACCCTCTTCCTTCTTGGTGGTGGAATAGGAGGCACCTTTCCTTTCTCAATCRCATTGCTTTGTATCTGAAGCATGTCCTCCTTCTTCTCTGCAGGTTCAGGCTTTGTCTCCTGGAACTGGGACACAGCCCTTTTGGGAACCTCCCAGGGCATTTCTGCAGCCTTTTTGCACAGCAACATTTTATCTCCGCTCTCTGTACTTGTATCTTGTTTTTCTTCCGTCCCTTCCCCTTTCAGTGTTTCACAACTTTCAGAGTTACCCCCACAGCTCTCCTCTGAGGTTCTCTCACTGAGCCGCCTCCGCGGGGGGACAGAGGGCTGGCAGGTCTTCTTGGGGCTCAGCACTGAGGGCTCACTGACAGAGCAGCTCTGCTTCCTCTCTTCCTCTTTATCGTCACYGCCCTCAATTTTCATTTCCTTGATGCTCTTTCCTAGCGGCTTAGTAAGTAGCTTGTTTTCTTCGGAGGCAGTCATGGGGTCCTGTGGGAGCTTCAGGGAAGGTTTTTGAGCAAGTGCATGGGAAGGTGGAGGTGGAGGTGGCCGTCGAGGGGACCTCTTTTCAGTCAGCATGATGGCAGGGGCAAGATCAACGCTCTCAGCCTGGCCTTTAGGAGAAGGTACATCTGRAGGAAAAGGATTACTGCACTCTTCTATAAAAATAGGATTCACAAACCACAGCCTGTCATTTCCTATTGACAGCTCAATTTCACATGAGCAATGGTTTGTGTTACTTGCAAAACACTGGGTAGATCTTAAGCTGTCTGCCTGGGCAGTGCTGAAAGCAGAGTCTTTTGCCGGGTGGGATAAGTCTTGTCTTCTTCTGTGGTTTAAGCAGGAACCCCAGAAATCTGTCAAGAGAAAGAAAAAAAAAAAGACAAAAAGAAAAATGAGAAAAGAAAATTGGAGAGAATTTTAGCTGCTAATGATATGTAGGAAATCCACTTTTTGTTAAAAGAAGTGGTGCACAAGCTGTCAAACCTTTGCACAAAACAGTGTGAAGAAAGGATTGCCTGTTTTATGTGTGTAAAATGTTTCAAGCCAGGCGATAAGCTCAGAAATTTCCCCAGAATTCTCTCCATTGCCAATATTAGGACACCTACCTAGTGAGAATTGTTAATGCTGTTCAGCATTTTCAGTACAAGCAGGAAGGTACAAGTAACAAATACAAATGGCTGTGAAACAGGGTCTGTGCTTATTCAATGATCATTGCCCTCCAAAAGCAAATATCTCTGAATACCTGAGGTGAGGATGTGAAGACCCTAGGCAGGCTGTGTCTCCCTCTTGTTCACAACAGTGCAGGTCTGAGATAGGCAGCCTGGATCCAACATGCCCCAGGAAACAGCAGATGAAGATGACTCTGCTGTGCAGCCAGCTCATGTGGCAGTGTGTTCTGCACAGAGGTGTGATCCTGCCTTGCAGAACAACCAGACCGGAAGCACATGATTTTAAACACCTTCCCCAGATTAGTATTACCATTAAAGACGCTAGCTCTGGATGATTGTTGCCTTTAGAAACGGTCATTTTGCCTTGCACCTTGCCTTGACACTGCCTGTGGGAGTCAGAGGGGAATGATGATGAAAAAGACTACAAAGGGATGATGTATGATGAAGGGCTAAGGAACAGTTAAGTACCTCAGTGCATTCAACTATGACTAAAAAAGAAAGATGGTGTTTCACATGCAAGTAGTAATTTCTGTCAGAAATCTCTTATTATAATTTGTCTTTCAATAACTGTTCTAAAAAAATTTTAAAAGCATTGGTGCATTTTTAAAGTAAGTTCAATATCACATTTAACCTTTTTCCCTTCCCCAAAAGGCAAGGTTTCAAGCCTGCCTTACAAGTCCGATTGCTTACAGTCAATATTAAAGTCCTGCTGATCCAGGATCCCCAATGGAAGCATCAGGAAACAGGATCCAGCAAACCTCATATGTTCTGACCAAGGAAAAGGATATAAACCTCTGAGGTTATTCGTGGGGTGAGGACTGTATAGATGCCCACAGATTTAGGGACAAGGGGAAGATGGGAAATCCTGGAAACACAAGAAAAACAATACCTAAATAACTATTTTAGCATGCTTAGTCCCTGAGCACAGAGATGACACTGGTGGCACACTCTTTGTGGATTTCAGGAGCCACAATGGGGCTGCCACACCATGCCTGAAGCCTGGCCTCTGCTTGGTCTCCCTGCCAAAACTTCACATGCTGGGCCCAAGAGAGGGTGGATGGGGATGAACACATGTGAGATGACCCTCAGTGCTGGGTATGGGGTGCAGCTCTCAGTTCAAGAAGTGAGCTAAAAGACAGTCTATTCCCATCAGGGTAAAATTGCCTATTTGGCCTCTTGCAGCCTAGGCTAGTGTCCATGGCAAATTCAACTTTATAAGCACATCAGCATGTTTTCTTAGGGTGACTGACATTAGAATAGCTTTATTCTCTGATTTCTTACTCTGAGAGGGAGAAGAACAAAGAAGCTTAAAATAAAAGTGTTGCCAGGAGCACCAGCACTCTTGACAACAGAATCTGGGAGTAGATGTGCAAATGCAACCACAAATACTAGCATCACACTGCCAACCCCCTTACATCTGAGACTGGCTGGGGTGCCCTTTTCCTTAAGCTTTCCAACTCTACTGGGTATCAGCAAATGTGGGACAGTGGAAGTTGCTTTAAGTCAGAATATAATTCTGTGAGGTCTCATGGACRGAGAAAATGGTTACTAAACCAATCTACAGAGGGGAAGTTGGTAATTTTTCTCAGTAGTGGTCAGGATAAGGCACTGTGATGAAAATGCAATGCTCCACTTTGGCTGGGAAGGAGCAGATGATGTGTTCCTATCAAGTTATACGGCTGCCTCACACTGCAGGGAATTTCCCACAGCCACACTGTCTCACACTGCAGGGAAGGCCTTTTCATCATCTCCCGTTGCTGTCCTGGACCTTCCCTTAGCTTGCAGAGGGATTATTAAGCAGTTCTTAGAGACTTTGGCATGTCTGTGATGGTATGTGCGCTCTCTGCAGTGCAATTATGCTAATCCTCCTGCTAAAATAACTTCTGTACCAGCCAGGTCAGGACTAGGGGGCCTGCAATACATCCTCTGTGACAACACACGGAACAGCCAGATCCTTTGTGGGACAATTCAGCTTGCAGATAGACRTCTCACTTCTAGCCCCTTGAAACACATTTCACTTTGAAATAAATACAAAGCAGAACATGAGAATTTCAGGCAATGCTATATTTCCTTTGGGAGTGCCACTTTGCACAGCACTTGTTTTTTGTGTACCCATTTGTATTCACACAATTTTGTTCCAGGAAGCAATAAACAGCATCAGTCAGAAGCTGAGCCTGTTCGACTCTGCTAAGACAACATGGCATTTCAGGAAGCTAGCATCATTTCCCAGGAAGACTGCACGCAATGGCAGGTTTTCTTCTGTTGTCAGAAACTTTCCTGGTATGAAATGACAAATTTCCATGACAAGCACCATGACAAATAAAGTTCCAAGCCTCACTGCTTTTATGACCACCAGTACAGGAGAGAAGGAAAAAGGCTACAATCAATATTGCTTTGATGCTTGTGCTTTAATTAATCTCTCCTTTCAGGAGTTGCTGGAAACTGTTGCCTGAATCAAGATAGTCTCTGCTGGCTCAAATTAGACTGAAGATTGCAGATTCATGATACACTTCCTACATTTTAATCCAAATTTCTAGACTTGTTATAAAAAGTTAAGCATGCAACTTGCTATCTCAAGTTGTAAAGTACCTTTTTATAAGCAATAAGTGCTGGCTGGACACTCATATTCAAGGATGCTTTGACAAATTGGAACATACTCAAAATAGAGGATGCTGAAAGTGTTAGAGGCAAATCTGTTGGTCAAATTCAATGAAGCTGCCTGAACTGATCCCAGTGGGGTTTGCCCCTGCCTTCTGGGAGGTATGACGCAGAAGATCCAAAAATAGATACCTGAAGGCTCAGAGTGCTCTAATAAGTATCTCTAAGTGAGCTAACTCTCAATTTCTCCATTGTTTGGCTATTTTCAGCATCTGAAGGAAAAMTGAAAAGCCAAAGAGCATAAAAGTGCTGCAGTAGCTCAAGTGGAGTGTGTTAAAYGGAAAGGAATAGAAAGGAGAACTCCTTTGGTTGACAGAACTGCTTTTCCTATTGCTGTAACTTTATACATCTCATCTAAAATTTGCTTGTTTGGTGCTGTMACTAAAAATAATATTCCATTTTGCATGTGATTAGTGTGAGGTGAGAGAACATGTTGGGACGATACACATTTCTCTACCAACTAAAAATCCTGCAGGAGGAAGCAGAAATATCAAAATTCAAAAATATCCCACTTTCATCAGCATTGCCCCCACACATCAGAAGGAGAAGCTGCAAAGGTGTTTTCCATATAGCTGTGTTTTCCACAGTAGTTCAGATGCCAGCTGCTTCCAAAGTGTGTAAGTTATCCCGAGAGGTCGTGCTGCACTTCAGCTGGTGGAAGCTGCAGCTCACACAGACCGTAGGAACCACAGCTGGACAGAGACCCAAGTGGAGGCTTATGGCCAAAAGGGCAAGTGGCCTTTTTGTCAGCATCCTTCTATGAACATCAAGAGCATGAACATCTTCCTCCGACCTCCTCAGCTATTCCAAAGACATCCTTGTTCATCTCTCTTCCAGTTACATTACGTCTGTGCAAGGCATCATTGTTCTCACAAGTCCAAGTGAAAAATCTGACTGCTTTGAGGGACTTACCTATCCCCAGACCAGAGATAATTTCAAGTTCTTGAAAGCTACTGGCTTCTAATATTGCTTGTGGCAGCTTCAGGGTAAAGGGCAGCAAATCCCTGTAGGAAGAAACAAAATGAAAAAAACAGCAAAAGGATAAACTCCCCTGTTAGGAATTCCAGACTTCACTTTGTTTTAGTGACTGGCTTGGCTCACAATCAGCTCTGTTTTGCAAAGTCGTGGCTGGTAAGGAATCATAGACATTGTACTGGCCTGGGTTGCTCTGATTTCACAAAAGATCACCATCTTCTGTGGTGGTGCTTCATGCCACAGCACTGACTTCATTGCAGTGTCTTAGCTCTGTCCTCTGAAAACAGAAGGAATGCCTCTCACCTCAGGGGAGGCCACAAGGGTTGAAATATCTTCCCATGAAAAGTGAGGGGTTGCAAGTGGCAATTATTTCAATAAGAAAAGCCAATCTCTTTGATGTGGAAAGGATTTGAAGTCCCTCTTCTTTCTATTTACTCCTCTCTCAGTACCCTGMTTCCTCTTTTAAAAACCTGTGTAAGTGTAGGGCATGTAAGGCACAGAGGGATTAGGAAAAGAAGACCCTGCCTGGGGAAGAGTAACCCCTGGGTGAAGGGACACAGTGATGAAGTGCTGCATGACACTGAGAAAACACATACCCCTCGACTCTCCACTCTCAGACTTCTGAGTACTTGGTTTCTGGGATTCAGTATTTCTACTGAGAAAAAGACAGAGTTTCTCCGAGGATGTTAGCTGGCTGTCACTGAAACACACCCTGAGTCACAAGCAACTTAGCACAGCACTTGGTCTGACAGTGAACTGTTCAGGTTTGCCTCTTGCCCAGTGACGATTTACCAAACCTGTTCTTGCCTCAATTCCCATTCTAACAAGGACTAGAAAAGCCAGTCCCTAAAAGATAGCAAGGAATGGTGCAGGATCATTTTACACATAGAAGATTTTCCAAAGTGTTCTACACGGTACAAGGAATTATTATGGAAAAACCTGACCTTATGAGTGGGAGGTCTGCTACACAAATGTACATCCCAAGAATGCACATGACTACAGACCTGGGGAGGCCCTGTCTGTTGACAGATAAATGCAGGGGGCTTGATTTTGACCTTGTTAACTGATATATGCTGATGTATTATGTACTCCATGGGTTCTCTTTCACTGATGAGCACTCTGTTGTCACACTGACATAAACTGGTGTGTTGTGTGGCTTACTAAAATTTTTCATGGCAGATATCAGGTTTAAAAGAGGAAGGGGACTTGGTTATTTTCATGTGTATGAATAGTTCCCTTCTTTTTTAAAAAAAGAAAAATACATTTAAAAATCAGGAAATATTAGGACATTTGCCCTCATAGAAAAAAAAATTAATTTTATTAATGGGGCAATAGCTTGCAGACCACCCACTGAATCAACTGTTACTGGTGGGTAATATATCCATGCCAAAATTTGTTTTGAGAAGAGCCTGTCAGTCCTGAAAAGCTGTTTCCAGCTATTCATAGACAATTTAGTACATCCCTGAGAACAGACCTCTACATTCACCATCAAAGAAAGCTCTTATGAGCTGCCWGTAAATGGTAGGTCAGTGCCTTTTTATTACCTGATTCTCTTAGAAAATTATTCCTTTTTTTATCTTGTCTTTTGACCATGACCTGGGAAATCACATGAACCATCTGAATGTGTATTCAACACTCAGAAATCACATCAATTACAGGAACTAACAGAAGAGCTTTTCTTTCCTTCTCTCTGAGACTCTTTCTCAAGCCTTTTTGCAGGAAAGCAGAAGCGAGCATATTTTCTTCATCACCAGCCATTTTACTAGAAATGCCCAATTCCATTTTGCATTTGGGCTGTTCCTTGCTTTAGTGAAACAGAGATCTTTACATAGGCACAGGGGTTAATTTATATTCATTCTATAGGGTCTATGCACATCTAGCTGGCTCAATGTCTATTAACTGATGAGGATGAGGCAGAGCATGGTCTCTTGGATGAGGGTAGGAGCTGTGGCCCAGCAGTGTTGAACTTGGCGGGCTGCAGAAGCAGCTCACAGAACAGAGGGAATATGGCTGGCTGGGTAAGCTGCAGCACACCGTATCCTACCCCGGATAGACTGATCCTATTGTGTCACCCAGCCCAGTGACTAATGTGGCTGCCTTGTAAACATATCCTGAATCTCTTTCTCCTCTGAAAAGGAAAWAACTGCTTTAAGAGTCATAAGTTTATAAGAGGAGGCTAGAAGTGTATAACCGAGTCACAAGCAGGCCTGCTGTAGCAGGATGGGGTAAGTGGGCTGTGGAGGTGTATAGTGTACCAGGCACAAGGACACAGGAGGCTGCAGGCACAAGGGTTTAATTACACAGAGGGTTAATCAGCTGCTGATCAAACCTTGCTCTAGTGAAAACCACCTTACAGGTCTTTCCCATCTCTGTACCCACTATCTTTGGTATTTCTGTGCTGTGCAAACAAACACTTTGTTTWAATTTTAAATTCTGGCTAAAGAACGTGCATTGTTTCAGGACTACTTTCCTTGACAGATTCCCCATAATTGATTAAGTGCTTGGAGTCTCCCACAGGCAACAGTCCATTAGCAGGTTTGCTARGTTGCTACGAGGTGTGTGTGAGTGTATGCTTAAAGCTGTTTTAAATAAATAGTTCAGCTGGGGGCCGTCTTCCCCCTGCCCTCCTAGCCTCAGTTCTGTGCCTCTGGTGTTTGTGGAATCAGCCCTATGGACAAAGCTTTCAGCTGCAGRGACAGCTGTGCCTGGCTAGAAACTGGGTGATCTGGCCCCACTGTGGATACAAACATCTGAAATATCTTCTGTTCTGGCAGGTTGGAAGTTAGCAGAGGAAACAGACAGGTCTGAAATAGGACTGGGTACTGGGGAAGGGCAGACTGGAGGTGAGGGCAAAATGATTGTGCCGTGGAAGAAATGAATCCAACTCACCTGCTGACACAGTAGAAAGCAATCAGTTTAAAAACATCCTCAAATACAAGGACAGATCCTTCCAGGTACAGGACTGGTGAAAAACAGAAAAGACAGTCAGCAACTGTTTTCTTTGATCTATATGATAAAAAAAGCAGGTGGGTTTGGCTCACACATCTTGTGTTCTGTGACTGTTCAGTAATTGCAGGGACTAATGTGAATAAGCATAAAAAACTGGCTTCAGGTGGCCAAATGTAACAAGATTCTTTAGGGAGACACTAGAGAAGAAATATCTAAGCCTGGCTTTCTGAAAAGTTAGCTAAAGATATCCAAGTGCTGTGACACTAACAGAAACAATGGGAAGAAAAAACTGCCAGGTCACTTCCAAAGGGATCATTACAAGCCCATCTGTCTCTAAGGATGTGCATATCTGCAAGACATATGGGAATGACCTTGTGACTCCCCATGCTGGAATCTGGTTTGTTCTGGATGGACAAAGTGCTTTGAAGAAAAAAAAAAAATTAGAAATTACTGTTTCATTACAACATGTGTGGGCTCTGACCTGGGTCACACAGGCAGTGTGAGCAGAGCCTATTTGTATCTCTTCTGTCTTCTCCCTCCAATTGTGTTATTCAGTGACTGCACTCTCCTTTAAGTGGCAAAATACAATCCACACCATATTGCAGAGTTCTTCAACATGACCTCCTTTATGATGACATGTATTTGGGCATTGTGTAGCCCAAATCTCACGTGTTATTATTGAGCTTTTGGCTTTTAAACTAGAAAAAATTCACTGGCTGGTGGTGAAAGTTTCACCGACTGATAATCCAAGGCAAAGATGTGGATCTGCAGGAGAGACGTGTCCATCTTTGTTTCAGCTTTATAGTTTCACAAACTGTCTGTGCCTCTTTGTGCATGGCACACCACCACAAGAGACCCTGACCCAGGGTAAAGAAATCTGCAGTCGATTCTCAGAAATGCCCGCTTATTGGTGCTAAAGAGCCACCCCCAGAGCTGCCCCAGGAGTGTGCTGGGAGTCCCTGGGGAGCAGCACCAGCTCCCACCCCCATGACACTTCCCACAGATGCTGTACRTCTTCCTTCACACTGTTCCAGCACACAGATCAGAACTGTGGACAAAAAGCTCAGCTACTGTGAGTCAGCTTCCTCAGTGAGCCGTGATTCACAACCCTGTGAGCTGTCTCCAGCCCTTTGCCATGCCTGCCTGGTGGCTATTCCCTGCAAAGCAGGGCCCCCAGCACCTGCAGGAAGGAGACATCCCCCTGCCCCTCCTCTTCCACACCTCTCTGCACAGGCTCTTGTTCTCCAGCCGGCAGATAATCCCACTGGAAGGAAACGCTCAAGATTGTCACTTGTTCAGGTTCATATCTCATTCTCCAAACAAGGCATTTCCTCCTTTTACTTCTCCCTTTGTTCTAGCCCAGGCCCAGCAGGTTGCTATTTTGGGCTGAATACACCAATGTAGGCATTTTTTAAAGACACAAACTCCATGTAATTCTCAAAAGTCATTCCCAGCATCAATTTATGTTGGATCAGCATGAACAGTTTAACCTCAGCGTATGCACCCACACCAGACTGCAATGTGGAATTTAAAACATACTTCAAGCAAAACAATCCCTTTCCCTCACTTTTCTCTCACAACTGGAAAAATCATGTTTGGCAAGTTTTTTCTTTTTCCATAATAAGAATCATGTTTCAGTCAGGGATTTTCATTAAACATCTACCATGAACAACTTCTGTAGTATGAAACCCATCTGCTTTGCAGTTCTGACACAGGAAACAAAAACAAAGACAAAACCCAGTCCTGTTCTGGAGAATGAACCAAAACCCAAGAGTCTCACTCCAGTCTCCAGCAATTAAATAAGGCCCTTTGTACAGTTGATGGTTTCAAGGGAGTTTTTTTTCATAAGAACTGTATGTTCACTTTGGCATTCTGAGTTGCAGGTATCCATAAACGAGCAGGCTGCATCTGTACCTGTTCACATACATAAGGAAATTGCTTGGATTGGGAATATTGATTCTTTCTGTGCCAGGAAGCTCTGCCACTTGGGAGCTTGAATGTTAGACAAAAAAATAGTAGTCCGAGCCCCTCTATGTTTCCACATAGAAGTGACTYGCCACTGCATAGCTTCTTCTCCTCACATACATAGCTAAATATCATAAAACACCACAAATCACCAGGAATTACAACTAAAGAGGACTAGGTACAAAAAGCTGCTGAAGCATAAKGACAGAAGTTTTCAGCAGGTGGTGTATATAAATAGGACTGTCCCTGTTCTGAGAGGTCACAGAAGGCGACAAAACCGAGAATATTTCTCAGCAGGCTGGAATTCATCATACAGAGACCCACAGCTCTCCTGGGACATTTTTGGGCAGCCTGCAAACGAGTAAGAACAGATGGAAGAATCATAATAATAGTGCTTTGGATGGGTCATTACTTGAGGTACTCACACCATCAGGACCAATACTCAGCCCAAAATTTATTCTGAACAGTGGCCATGTCATGCAGCCTGAACAGGGCTGCCATGGCTACTTGGATCTGCTCCCAGCACAGCACCCATGGGGGAAGCTTTGCAAGTTCCTGGGGGGCTTATCTTCCTTGGAGAAATTTTAATACTTTTCTCCTAAGCTGTTTTTGTCCAGACACCTGATGACACCAGCAGGCATCACTGATAAGTAGTACTTTTCTTTTGGGTGGCAGATGATGGGTTCAATTCAGGAACATTCCTTTGGGAATGGTTGTCGCTCATGTATGGAGAACATTATGTGCATCCTGTTGAATCCTTCTGATTCTTGGAAAGACAAAGAAAATAGCTCTGCTGACTGTTGGGGACAATATTTCTCTCCCCCAGAGCCACTGCTGCCTTTAAGACACCCTACTCTGGGAAGACAATTAGGAAGAGGTGATTTTCTCTGGCTGTGGGTGTGTTGTAGGTAGCTGGGGACATTTCATTGACATGAGAACTGCTGTTTAGAGAGGGATCGTGATGCTGCCATTTATAGGAACTCATGACTTTTGCAGAATCTACAAGCAGACATCTGCCAGACTGCTGTAATCCTGATGAAAACTGTAGAGACAAAATTCACCYTTCTTGGGCTTGTAAAACTAGACCCAGAGCACCTGAAGAGCAAGGAAATACCTACATCTCACCATAACAGTGCCAGAATGTCAAGAATATGATCAAAAGCAAGAACAAAAATAGGCTGGGCTCTGTGAGCCAAACATTGCCACAGCTTGTTGGGTTTTACCTGATATTTAGAAGCCCACAGAAAAATGTCACCTTCAAGAAATAAAAGGGGAAATGTGTAGATCAATGGACAATTTTGAGTAGCCTGAAACAAAGAGATAAGAATTAATGGAATTTTTTTACGGGGTGACAGAAGCATTAGCAAMATGAATTAGTGGTTCATTTGTGACTACATTCTGTTTTTGTGTCAGTAAGTGAACAGAACATGGCCAGGTTGTGAACTATTATATATAGTTATGATTGTCTCATCTTGCCCATTGAAACAAGAGCCTGCTCTGAAGAGTGTTATCTTTAGGCACTGTCTGGAATCTGTATTCAAGTTCCCTTTACTCTTTGGATCTCCCCATCATTTCTCCATGCAGATGCAGATGTCTTTGAGTCACACTGTCCCTGAGCATTCTGCCTTCCTTTCCTCTTCGACTTTCCTCTGCAGAACTGTGTTTGCTAGTTCCATTGTTTTAGTCACATGGACAAACCAACCCAATTTCCATCTTACTGCTTACACAGGCTCATGGGACTCAATTACTTCAGCTTCTTCTTCTCTAGGGGCACTGTTAGTCCTATCAACTTGGTTTTTCATTTGTTTTTGGTGTCTGTGTAATCCTTGAGAGACATCTGCATTCAAAGACATGAATTCCTTATTCTGCAGTAGTTATGTTGACTGAGGACTACTGAGAACACAACCATCCCCAGAAGCCCTGCTTGGATGTGCTTAGATGTTCTCATTTTTCCATTAGGTGTTCTGGGAAACTGAGATTTACCATTGTGTGTGTGATTCCACTTTTCTATTTTCAGATTATTAATACATAGTCTCCTAACAAGAGGTATTTCTCTAATACGTCTCTTGTTTGATTCCACAGTTGCTGTGACCTTTGCAGTACGCACCACGGGCCGCTTTGCTTCTGTTCTGCTACCCTCAGTAAGCAAACCTCACTATGAAGATGGGATCACTCCAAAGMAGAGTCTACCAGAATTCCTAACCCCAGACACTGCCATTTCTAGCTGTTGCAGGTTAGCAGTTTCCTGCCACTGGGAAATGAGCCCTGAGTGTTTTAGTGGAGGGCTATCGTGGCTGCTATAGCCCCAGCGCTGAGGTTGTTGTGCCTGTCTTGCCTGMTGCACTTTGCAGGAACGTGTGACAGTGTGATATAATTCCTTCAGGTTATTGTTTCAGTTCCCCAGATCKAGACCTTATTCATACACTCGGCTTGTGATGGTATCCAAAACAAGAGCTTTAACTGGATGTTACTAAAGAAGGGAAATTTAGACTTCATTGGTAGAAATCCTTATTGCAATTAGGGTAACTTTCTGCAGCATCTCTGTTTGGAAGTTCCTGTCTCTAGTATCTGTCTCTAGGATTGTTTCTTGATGACCTTGTGGACTGTATGATCTTCCAGAGCTGTGGTCTTGTAAAACACTGCCACTGTTTATCTATTTTCTCTTCTCAAGGCCTTTTTATTTATTCTGTAATCTGGCGCTTCTTCCACACRATGTCTAAGATGTAGTTTCAGTTTTGGTTGCACAATCGTAGACTGTCCTGGTCAAYCAATGTCTGTTTTGTCTTTCTTGTCTTTCCTAGTGATTCTTTGCTTAACTGCCAGTTGTTTCTGGTTTTTTTCCCTCATTGAGGAAGGGCTGAAACTTCCCCAGTTCAAACTTCTGCCTGAGTCTTCTGTTGTGCATCCAACTCATGCTTTCTYGAAGGATTTCAATTTTATGGCTTCCTACAGAGTTTAATCTTTCTGGCCATGATGAAAAAAATYGCTGCTCGTGGCAGTTCCTGGGAAATTGGAACTAATGAATTATGAAAGTGATAAAGTGTTAATGAGCTTGGTTCTAGAGTAGAAGAGGAATCTATTTTTARACTGTGTTCTTCACTAAATATAAGCCTGTTGTGCAGAACAAAATGTTGTTCAAGAAGATGCAAATCATAGGCTTTTGTATTCTCCCAGGCTGGGGCTGAGTAGCAAGGACACTCTGTAGAGATGACTGCTCCCCTTTACCCCATGTGCATGTTCTGCTCCTAAGAAAGAGAACTGTCCTCACACCTAACAGCCACGGGGGTCCTGACCACTCCACTGTACTTTGGCTCATCCCCCTTCACCCAGCAGATGGGCAGCACCTCAGTGTCCAGTGAGATTTTATGCCTTTAATTCAGTATAAAATCCTGGTGCTGCCTGGTCTCGTTGTCTCTGCTGCAGGATGCTCGAGCAGGAACGTGTTAAGGGCATTTTGTTGCTCTGTTTCCTCCTCACTGAGATCAGTGTTTCAGCAGGGGATGAGAGGTGCCTCTCACAGGTACTGCAAGCACAGCCAACTCAGCTAAAAGAGAAGTGTCACAGTTCCTCTACAGTGCTGYTCTTAAAGGTATCCATGTGGATAGCAGTGCCAGCTATTTCAGGGATGAAGAGCAGAGACCATGCTGGAGAGCAGCTGTTCTCTTTCAAAGCCCTTGCCTTACTTGTTAGACCCTCAATCCCATATCTCTTTCCAGGCATGGCATAAACACAAAGTCTGGAGAAATTCCACCATTTCTTCAGCCAGAGGCTGGGGAGATCCAGGACTTCTTCTCAGGGGAATTCCCAGGACCAGATGTCAGTATGAGATATAGCTGGAGATTGAGATGTAGCCGCACAGGGTCTGTTTTTGCAGGAATATGGGAGAAAACACGGCCTGAAATACCGAGGACTGAGATGGCTCCCAGGGACACCCAGGGGAGTAGGATAACACATTTAATCAATGTGGTCCCTGCAGTAAGCAGCTGAGCAAGAGCTGGGATCATTGCTACAGAAGTGACATTTTTGTAGGTCGTTCAGCATCCACTCGTACCTTGCAATAGCACAATGCAATTTATGTTGCCCAGCTGCCCATTCAAACTGTCAGGGATGAGGCCCAGGRCTGACAAGACAAACTGGATATAGATACTTGTACATTACTCTCAGAAGGCAAATTTCCTTGGTAAAACTTTGTGAAGCAAAAAAAGCATTCAGATATATAAAGGGTCTCCCCTGTGCCTCATGTAACAGGAAACAATGCTGTGATTTGAAATTCTGGGGATTTAGATCTTAGCAACAATCYCTAGGTCACATGGATAATATTGAGAATCAGTCCTTATGTGAAAAATGTATGCTATCACACAGATGTATTTTATTAAAAAACATTTTTCTCCATTTACTTTGGAGAAAAGTTTATTTCTCTGTCTCTGAGATACATCATGAAGTACCACAGTGTTGAGGTTATGCACACAGAAAAAGGAAGTTTGCTGAGTGTTTTCAGGGAAGCCATCCAGTATTCAGAATCACATTCTGCAGGAGAGACTTCAGAAAGAAAGGCCTTTCCAAACAAGACCATTTCCAAGGGTGAGTGATGAAAAGGAATAACCCACTCTGAAATGCCAGAGGTCAAAAGGGTGGACTTCAAAATAAGAAAAAAATTACATTTCTGCTTTCTAGAGTTGCAATTGCACCTAGTTGTCAACCTGGTGAAAGAARCTCTTCTGTTTCCTGCTTCTGAGTGGGATAGATTGCACTGTCACTGACTTTGAGGGTCCTACTCATAGGTTAAAGTGTCAGGTCCTTAATGTCCTCATTTCACTTYGAAGAGTATCTTATTTACCTCATTTAAAAATCTAAACTGTTGTTTATTAAGCTCTATAAGATCTTCAGATAGCAAACACTCTCCAAGGACAAAATTATCGTTTGTTTCAGTCTAACCACTGAGACAAGGGCACTTGCATTATGGGTACTGATTTAGAGTAGCTGTTTTAAAGCCAGTAAGGTTTTTGGGTTGTGCTCAAGGTACTAAGCAGAGCAGGGTAAGACAATATTATCCTAGAACAGCACGCATAGTCTCTAGCTCTGATTACACATAGATTCTGCATCACGCCTCTTGGGAGTGAAAAATAAGGCAAAAAAAAAGCCAAAGTAAGGATTAACAAAGCTAACAAGACCCTGAGGGCTTCTTTCCAACAGGCTTTCCCTACAACCCCGTCAGTTTAAAGCTTAGAGTAAAAATGAATGTGTTTATATGGAGAGAGGGGAGGTAACTCTGAAGGATGAGAGCTTAAAAATAATAAAAAAAAAATAATAAAGCTACCCGCTGTAAGCAACCAGAATGTTTCCAAAACATTCTTGTAMATCGCACAGAAACCTGGCACTTTTACATCTTGAAAAAGCAGACGCACAAGTGTTTTATGTTTTAAAATAAGCAGTGTGTCAAAGTGATGTGGAACACAGCTCAAAAAATGAGCAGGACTCAGTGTGGCTTTCTGCTTTCCCCTGTGCACATCTTCATTTAGAAGAGAAATGATGGACCTGCACAACAGGTTATAAAATGTGTCCTCCCACCATGTTTTACAATATCTCCCAGGCCTGTGGTCGCTGTTCTTGCCAAACCAAAATTCTGGGCTCCTAGTTCAGAGCCGTCTCCTGAAGGGAACTCCTTGGCTCTAACCCTATTTTCAGGGTTAATAGTGACGTGGATAGTAGAGAACTCATCCTTGGCAGACTGACTGATCTTGAGAAGATATCTAGGTTAGACATCCTTAGGGGACTAGAAATCATTCAGTGTCTTATCTCAAATCAAACCACAGACAGCAGACTAGACAAAGATAATGTCTCCTGTGTCCTTATTACAGCCCACACAGAGGTGGCCTTTGGTCTGGTACTGCCTGTGGAGGCAGATGAGATCCAGCAGGAARCAGCAGCAAAACAGCATTCCCAGAGCTGAAGGTCAGGGCTGGGGCAGAGCTGCCCATGCCACGGAGCCGACTCACTCAGTGGGAGGTTTTTCATGCCAAGAAGCTGCGTAGGAGATGGCCGACTTTTCCTGCTAATGAGAAACACGCACTAACAGGAGAAATTAGCCCTGCCGAGCCCTGGGTGATGCAGGCAGATTGTTATCTGTGTCTGAGAGAGGCTCAGCTGAACATAACTAGGGTAGCTCGGCATCTTACAGGCAGCAACAGGAACCACATTAAGAGACAACATTCATCAGTCTGCTCTCCCTAACAGAAAGGTGTCTGCCACCCTGAAAAGAGTCCTTTACTCTGAGGAAAACAGGAGATGAGCTGCATGCCCAGAGGCCTCCTTAAGTGCAGTTAAACTCCTTAAGATGTGAACTTTAAGCTTATCTACATATTCTGCTTTTCCAATCTCCCCGCTAAAAATACATAAACTTTTAGTCACCAATTTGCTAATCCTTGAAAAAAATAGTCTTGGACAAGTTTTGCTGCTGAAATGTATGGTTTGCTTAATTGAGATGGAATCAGACAGTTTTGGGGAAAGAAGAGAAGAGCGATCTTCTGTCCCAAGGGTGTTGATAACTTGTTATTTTTTCCAGCACATTTCTTCTTTTTTCGGGCTTGTCAGGCCCGGAGCTGACAACAGTTTCTTACTTTGCCTCAATCACACRCTCCATCATGCAACAATGAAGGAAAACATTCCTCTTAAGTAAATTGGAAAAATTGACTCTCCACACAGAACAGCAGCAGAGCTGCCTGTCAGGCTATATAAAAAGCATACAAAAGAAGCCTGAATAGCTGTGTTGGTACCTCAGTGCCAAACACTGTCAAGAGCTCGGCAAGCGAAAGGTCTCTCTGCAGCCCAGTAAATACAGCRCTGACCAGGAGCCCTGTTCAGGGCTGGTGATGCACGGCTGGCCAAGCCCCTTCAGCAGCCTGTGCTTTAGCCCTCAGCCTGTAAAATCTGTGCCTTCCTTCAGAAAAGTCAGCTGAATCCAGCTTGGCAGGGAAGGGAAAGGGCAGCTCCTCTTCCTGCTGCCAGCAAAGCTCTGCCTCTGGAGGGTTGGCTGCTATGAGGCAATTTGGCCACAGTTTGGCACTGACTTCCCACCCACCCCAACAGTGTTTGTGCCCTGCCTTCAGCCTCCTCTCCTGGCACCTCTGATGGGCTCCTGTYTCTGTGGTCAGCCTAGAGCACACTGGAGGCTCACAGTTACTCAGCACTATGTGACCTCATCCTTGGTCACCTGATGCCCCTTTCCAACTCTTTCTCAGACCTCTCTCTCCAGTCTGCCATCAGCCCTTCCCAAAGTCACCTTTAGCCCCTCCAGTCCATYATCACCTTCTTTCCAGATACTTCACATAATGCAGGAGCTGGTAACAGCTCCAAGGCAGCAATGCCTCACCCCACCTCCCTGCTTTCACATCCATAAATCCACACTGCTCACTCCTTCCCAGCCATAACCTGCATAAGGCAGAGAAAGAGAGGGACCAGAGGGGCTGGAGGGCATGGACATGTGCTGCTGACAGATGAGGAGTGGCAAGAGTTCTTGTGACAGCAGAGTCAGCACAAAGTTACAGCCTGAACTCACGTAAAACCTGACTCTTTCCTCTCCCCAGGACACGGCCCACACCCTTTTCCATTCACTTCACTGCTACTCGTGGGGCTGCAGCACCTTAACTACTTAGTCACTGGGACTACTAATGTTTTTGTCTTATATACGTAAATATATATTCAGTAAAGTCATATTCTGTGGTGAGCTTGAAGATGCTTATGACCTCCCTGCCTGTAGACAAGTCACCAAAGCAGTTCATGAGGTGGCTGCCAAGTCGGTCCCCTCTTTGCTTTATTGCTGAATGGTGGGATTGGTTAGCCAAAAACCCACACACAACYGAAAATAAGCACCACCTTGATCTTTTCACTCTGTAATGTCAGGTTCAGCCTCGTCTATTCAGAGGAAATCAAAGCTATAAATAGTCTTACCCTGCTTCCATGACTTAGTTTACAGAATTAAGAATTTGTTTTTCCGCTGTTGAAAGCTGCAGGGCTTCCACTGAAGGAGGCCAACTTTTGTGTTTAAAGCGTCCATTTTAAAAAGAACTATGGTACCATTACAGTGATGACAGCTATACCTTCTGATGGGCCTTCTGCATGCAGTCTGATGAACCAGAGATTGTTTTGAGAGGTTCAACTTGGGATGGCTGGAATGTACATTTACTCCTTAGATTGTCCCACATCAAGTGAAATTTCCCTTTTACTTCTGTGCTACAACAATCCAGGAGCATTGCAGTGCTATTAATTGCCCATGATGAAGTCTGTTTCAGCCTGCAGCAAGCTCAGCTTTCCAATATGCCTAGTGGCAAGTGATTATCTCTATGAGGCATTACTTGGCATTTTCAAGTATGTTGAGGCACCTAATATGAGTTAACTGCAAATCTGCACTGATTAAATAGGCTGAGCACAGTCTGTCTTTCCCTATACACARAGAGAGAAGCCAAAGAAAGGAAGGTTATGGGCTTTGAGGAGATCACAGGTGTCACACTCATACAGAAAATATTTGGTTCATTTATTTTTTCACCACAATCCCTCTGTAGATCTTAGCAGTATTTCTCCAAGAACCTGGCTCTAAGAGGATGAGAAGTGCTTTTGCTGCTCTACTGAGACATCCCTTCTGAGAACTGCTATCCGCCCTGAGCTTGCCCACAGCCTGACTCAGTATCATTGGTTCCCTCTCATGGGATCACTCAGTCTGGCAGGGATGCCAGGAGGTCTCCAGTCCAAAAGCCTGCTTAAACCAGGGCCATCTATGAGGTCAAAACAAGCCACTCAAGGCTTCATCCAGACCAATCTTTAATACCTCCCATGAGAASCTGCAAATGCTACCCAAATGAATGTTTTCATCTTACAAGTCAGGGTCAGTTACACCAGCTGATACATCAGTTTATTCACTTTAGCCATGAAGTGAAAGATCTCATCTTTCTGCCTTAGTCTGTACCACAGAGTTCTACCTCTTCCATCTTCACTCTAGTTCATAAAACTGGCAGATTGTCTTCTTATAGGTTGTTCCCCTGTATTTTCTGTTTTCTGAGTATTTCCAAAATTTTAAGGTTTCTCTCTGCATTTGTGATGGTTATTTTTCTTTCTAGAAAAAAAAAAAAAGTTCTGCCTATCTTCACTCTGCTTCCTGATTCCAGGAGGCAGAGTGTTAGCAAAAAGACTTGCAAAACCGAGGAAGCTATTGCAAGAGCTGTCAACACTTCCACAAAAATATTCATGTCACAAAGTTCATCTGCACAACTGGCCACTCTCATTAAAGGAGCTAAATTGTGAGTAGGCTGCAGTAACAAAGCTACCCTCCTATTTTTTCCCATGACCTCATTTGTGCAGAACTTCAGTGTAGTTCACATGGGAAAACACCACCTGACCATACTGTGACATGTTAGCAGCAAGTACTTTAGTCTCTGAGTTCATTAATCCAGCCTCAGCATTAAGTATTAAAATAAAYATTAACAAAATTAAACAGGGAAATCTGCCATAAATTACCATATTTGGCCATGTTGGTTGTGGTGCCAGCAGAGTGCAGAAGGCAAGCCCATTGTCAGCATCTTAAGGGGTTTAGCCAGCAGAGACCATCCACTCAGTTGTTCTTCAATCTGCCTCCTCTTCCGTGCCCTGTGAGCGTCCCCACAGCACAGGGACCYACTGACCCATGCAGGGACACAGGCAGGAGTTTGTCTCTTTCCTGTCTGAGCTCTGCCATCACACCAGGCATGCCCACACCCCTCACCTCATGCAGGCTGGGACGTAAAGACCAGGGCTTTCAGAAGCTGTGTTTTGAGCTAAGCCTGCAAAGTTGAACCAAGTCATGCCCCCGTTGCTCTAATGCCCCTTGTACACAGGCTGCTGCCTGATTGCTGTGCTTTAATTACCATCTGTTACTGGTACAGGACAGTCAGAATGAGTGCACACATCCTTTTTATCCTGTACAAATGGCATTAACCTACAAAAAAAAAAAAAAGAAAAAAGGGATTTTTCCCCATATGTGCTTGGGAAGGAGGAATGGCAGCGTTGAAGTGAGTTGGTAATGATTGATGAAGTTACTCTGAGAGTTAAGCTTGCTTTCACATCTTTCCACTGCATCTATCAGGGATCATTAAGGTGAGGAAGTATATAGTGAAATCTTAGCCCTTAAGTAATCTTTTCCAGTTGATTTCACATTTCCTAACATCCAGAATGGAAAGGAGCACCTTTGCCATCTAAATTTCTGTTTGACCACCTCAGCAAGGCCTGCCTTCCTGCTGCCTCTGTATCTCTGTACCTCTTTGTCCCAATGGACAGAGTTCRCTGGCAGTTGTTCACTGGTGGATGTACAAAGGGTCAGATCCTCACATTCATGGCAAACAGATAAAAGCAGTTAGAGAATCAACCAGGCAGGTTAAACTGCTGCTGTGTTTTACTTGAGTTGTGATCCTTTCCTAAATCCCTACTGTCTCAAGCATTTCATATCAAACTACAGTCTGCACTTTCTGAGCTCAGTCTGACTTTAAGAAAGGTCAAATAAGGTGACCAGGGTAGACATAGGATTTCTTTATCAACATCCTTTTTGCTCCCAGAGTTGCAGTTTTGCAGCAGCTCTCAGTGATTGCTCTTAAACTGCTTTGGAGTGAAGTAATTGCCTGCACCTTTTCTGTCAAGGTATGTTTTGGGTCCTTACCACAAGCTCATACCACATAGCCTGGAGTACAGCTGCTGCCCATAAAACAGAAATTGCGTATAAGCTGCCGTGTCCAATGGCACCGTGTCTCATCCTTCAAAGGAGGTATTAATCCTGTTCTGGACATTTTTGTATTGCTTGGAGATAATTTATTTTGGTTTTCCTATTTGATTTTGCTAAGGTTATTTCAAGACCTCTGTTATAGTCCAGCTCATTCTGAGTTGGTCTCCAGAGAAGCTGGAAGGATCAGAGCACAGAGAGTTTTAATTTCAATCTCATAATTTTCGTCTAATAAATAAAATAACCACACCACAGACAAGACTTCACTACAAACGCCTCCTTCACYTGTGCACTCATCGATTTTGGGGGGCTCAACCCAACCTTGGCCCCATGTACTGTAAAAGATTCTTCTGAACAGTTATGTCTGGTGGGAGATTGTCCCCCACAGCACAGCTTAAATAAGGAACAAGGACAGCAACTCCACAAGAGGGGCTCATTAACTGCCTCAAGAAAATACACCTCCAAGTGAGCAAAGCCAGTTGCAGCAATGTGGGGAGCAGGAGCATGACTACAGGAGATGGGCAGCCATGGCAGGGTAAAGCCAGCCTCAAGCCCCTTAAGACACGGGCTCAGGACTGACTTGGCAGACCAATTTCATTGTTATTTCTATTTTTAAAAAAATCTAATAATATGAACAACATGTTCTTTATTCTGTGAAAATGCAGATACTTCTCTTTAGTGCCATTTTGCTTCCTTGGAATCACATCCTCTTTTTTTTTTTTTTTTTTTTTTTTTTTTTTTTTTTTTTTTTTTTGGTACGGAAGAGCTTGGAAAACAATTACTGCACATTGTGCTGCATTTGTAAAAGACTCCTGAGAAGTATGTGGCCAACTCATGCGTTTTGTGAAATCAAACTATTTTCAGCTATTATTCACTACATTTCCCACAAAGAAAGAAAACATTAACTTCAGTTTATAGTGCTAGAGTATTCCTCTGYAAAAGGACTTTACCCCTATGGCAGCTGACTTCATAACTCTTTGTGAAAGTAAAAGCAACTGTCACTATCTGCATAAATGTGCTCTGTCGTATTCAGATGCTTCTTCCAAGCCCTCTGTATCTGTTACTTCAGAAATGTGCATTTACTTTAAACAACAGATTCTTTCTTTTTAATCCTGTTACAATGGAGCTGAGGTCAGCAGGATGATTTCTGACAGCACATACATGAACAGGAGGGGGAATTAGGGCCTGAGGCTGCCACCAGAAGAGCCAAGGGCAGGAGCCAGCTCAGTTTGTGAGGCTGGGGCTCCATCTCAGCATGAAGCACAAGCAAGGGGCAACTCTGAGAACAGAAAGTGCACAAAATAGTCAAGATTTTAGCAGAGGTTGAGAGRTAGCTTCCAACACTGTACCTATAAATAGTAAGAACCTTGCAACAAGCTTTAGGTTTGGGAAATTTCCATTGTTTTGAGTAAGAGATAAGGGATTCTTTAGACTGAGTGCAAAACCACAAGATCTAAGCCTTTGAAACTCGCCATGTTTCTCAACTTTATGATGAAATATGGTATGTGGTATCTGCTGTTTGGTCTCTAGTATAGCTACTGATGTCACCAGGATTTAACCTTCTTGTGTCTGGAGGAATTACAACCAAAAAGAAAGAACCAGAAGAATATTTTTTAAATCCATTCCCCTGTACTCTCTAAGGGCTACTTCACAGAAGAGGAGAAAATTTCCCACCAAAAAANAAAAAAAAAAAATAAAAGGAAAGTGGTTTCATTTCTTGTTTCTCTTACCTAGTGGGTTCTTTGGGGATTTCCACTTAAAAAGAAAAAAACCACAATGAAATCCAGTCTTCCCATCAGAAAACTGTACTTCCCTAAATATTGCAGCAAATATCAAAAGTTTATATGGGGAAAATAAATAATAGAACAATGAACCACTATTACTTGGCAGTGCAATGCCAAGAAGCTTCTGAGKGTTTTTTGTATTTCATTGAATGGCCATCTCTATACGGAATGCATGGGCTGAGCACAACCTTGGTACCATCATCACAGTACCAGGGAAAACCTCCCCAGATCCTATCTGAAAAATAGGAGGGAATGAGAATGGCTCTACRAACAGCCAAGGACAAGAAGCAGCTGGTAAGGTGCTGCAAAACAGTAACACTGTAACTTCTTGGTTACAACTTGAATTTTGCTGGGTTACAACTTGAATTTTAATTGAAGGAAGGCTCTCCATAAAATCAGAACTATTTATGTCTTAGCATATCCAGATTTCAGTTTACATCTGAATGCATCAACTGTGTATGGAGCCTAACAAATTGAACTGAGTCAACGAGAAGAATTTGTTCCCACTTCTTCAAAACCTTTAGGAGGAGCCAGCTCTCAGAAAGGGACAAACTGCTTTCCACGGGGCACATCACACAGATCATGACTTCTGTGTCAGCTCAGAAAGGAAAGAAGGATTTTCTGAAGTTAAAGAATACATGTCTGGAAAAACCCTGCCAGTCCACAGTGGCCCTCAGGCTATGCAGCTGGGGTGTTGTATGAATTTTCAGGAATCTAACACCAGGAAGTCTAACTTCCAACTTATTTGCATTCCACAGCAAGARAGCATCTCTGGGGGTGCTCAGAGGTCTCCCACCCTGGCACAGAATACCAGGGATGAGTGAAGGGCACATCATTAACCTGAGGCAATTCAGATGCACCAGGTTTCTTGTCAAGGAAGTTCAGGTTCTACATTCTTTTAAAGCATTTGGAAAACTTTTAATTTTATTTCTGGAAAAAGTTTAGAGATCAGTGGAGTAACACAGTTTAAAAGCTTAAGTATTAGTTAATTAATTAATTACCTAAGGTATTAGATTAGATTACTCTCTGCCACAGAAGATTTATCATCTCCCCTTGCACTAGATACAGTTCTTTGGCTTTATTAACAAGAATTCAATTTCTTTTAAACTTAAAAGCCAGGTACTTACCCTAAATGAGAAACRAAGCAAAAGAGTGACCACTTCTGCACCCAGTGTGTTCTTGTGTAAATAGTGTAGGATGGAGAACAGAGAGGCTTTCTACCAACTGACATTCAACACTGACAGAACTCAAGCTAAAAATAATATTAATAACCACCATARGAATGCACGAGCCTCATGGCTGCTGGGGTTGCTGCATGTGATGGCAGCTCTCCTGCTTTATGAATGAGAGATGAAATTTAAGTACCCTCCTCAACTTACTTTGCAACTTTTATGGAAGTGGCGGAAATCGATTTAATTCTCATTTCTATGAGAAAGCTTGTCTCCCGATACAGCCTTTGCATGATGTTAGTGATCAATTCTAAAAAGCAAGCAAGTCTGAAAAGTATGGCAGAAAAATCTCTCTAGATAGGCTAGCTCAGTGACATTTTTGTACTTCATTTTACTTTGTCTGTCCTCAAAGAAACCAGATTTTATGGCATAGGACACGAGTCAAGAATCAACATTTCTATAAATGACTTTTTTTTTAGGATGACAGGATTTCATTTTTAAACTTTTATCCAAAGGAAAGCTTAAATCATCAAAAACCAATTCCCCACCATGCAAAATCTAAGTCCTAGGTCAAGTTCAAATAGCTAAATAAAGAAAAGGTTCCCCTACCCTGCAGCTAACCCTTGCCCTTGTATTCTTAATTGAACACCTGCGGTTGTGGCAGAAGTTTTGCTGCYCCTGCCCTCACATAGGAGCTCAACACTGAACATCTCTGCAGCTGGGTGCTCCCAGGAGCAGGCRGATGAGAGCGAAAGCTTCCCCGGGGGATGCARCAGCCAGACAGGCAGCTGTGCCCTGTGCAGGAGCAATGTTCTGACAGCCTGTGGTCTGGGCTTGAGAACAGAACATCTTAAGAGATTCAGTTGTCCCTCTGGCKTTGAAGTTTGTTTACAATGCAGAGGTATTCGCAGAAACTTGGAAGGAAAAACTTCATTTGAGCAACTGTCAAAATTAATTTGARCAAGGGGAATGAAATGTTGCAACACTGATCTGCAGAATCACAAGTGTTTTGACTGTACATGAAAAGGCATGAAAAGGCACAGGTGCATGAAAAGGCAATGTAGCAAATGTCAGAAGACTGACAACCCCAAAATTCCATAGTTAAATAGAGGTAGAGTCAGTGAGTTAACAAGGCTCAGTCTGCCAATGCTTTCCACTTTCCTCAGGACTTCCACCTGGTGAAAGGAGGCTCCCCTTGCTCGATCAAAGCCCTGGCATCCTCATCTGGAGATGCTTTATTGCCCTCTTGTGAGTCTGTAAATGATAACAGAAGGTGCAGAACCACAGGGGAGCKGAGGCAAAGCAGCTGCAGGAAATATTAACTGAACTACATCATAAAAGCAAGATCTGCTCCCGGTCACAAGAGGAACCTGCTCAGTGCAAGTGAGATTACGTAAACATTGGTGATCACAAGAGGACTCAGTACAATAACCAGAGCAAGACCAAAAAATGTAAAGATCTTACTTGATTTTTCTTCTTTAATGTTGTACTCCAGCACACCAGGAGYCTCGTTCTGCACTGGCAGGCGGACTGCGAGGATCATGTTTTTCACATTACTCTCTTTCCTAACTAAGAATATCTGAAAAAGGAGAAAAGAATCAAGAGCTCAGATACATTATGTGAGCTTCTATATTTTATTTTAGGTCATTGGCAATGTAGATTTTATCAGTACAATCCACCTTTAAATAGCCTTATTTTAGCTTTGTTCCACTCAGCTAAGCTTTATACAACGAAAAAAATTAAWAAAGGGACATTTCATCTGGGTGAAATTCAGACCTGTGAAGGAACTCTCAAAGTTTCTATACAACACTGGTGTCCCACTTATGCCTAAAGCAAACTGTTTCACTAACTGAAGAGTATAAAACTGCACTCACAATTTGTTAAGTGTTGGTCCCTATATCAGTGCCCTAAATCAYAGACGAGTCACCCTAGAATGTACCAGCCCAGCTCTGAAGCCAGGGCATCACTAATGCATTGAGTCAGTAAGGATTTGAGTGTCCATGAGTGGAACATAGGCYCAAAGGGTCTGGTGGCCACAGTGTCCATGGCAGAGCTTTTCCATGGGAYCACTGAGGCTGGCAGGTATCCTGGGAGGACTCTTCTCCAGTCTCCTGGGTGAAGCCATGAGGCCACACCAAGTTTCTCAGGGCTTTGCCTGTTYAAGTCTGGAGAACCTCCAAAGCTGGAGACTCCACAGCCTCTCCTGGCAACCTGTCCCACCACTTACTGTCCTCATGGTGAGAAAAATGCTCCCCTACACTCAGTCTGACCCCCTGTGGTTTCAATGTAGGCTGTTGCCTCTTATCTGGAGATCATCTAGTCCAAGTTCCTTTCTCAAAGAAGGATAAATTACAGCAAAAAAAAAATGGTCTGGCTCAATCCCACCAGGTATTCAAAAAAGATTGATAGGAGGCCCCAGAGTATTTAACTGAAACCAGTGGGGCTACTGGCGCCTTTGTGTCCCACCAAAGACACCAGTGGAATTAACAAAAAAAAAAACAAAAACAAAGAAAACACAAAGAAGAAATAAGACAAAAGAAAAACAAAAAGAGAAAAAGAAAAGAGGGGAAAAAAGAAGAAGAAGGAAAAATGCCTCATTCTTTGTATTGTGTAAGATCCTAAGTGTGTTTCTAATTAAAGCTCATTGTCAGGGATATTTTTAGCTTGTATCTTGGAAATGCAGATATAAAGACAAAATAATCTTCAATTTCATCCACTCTTTGATAGTAAGCTTAGACAGAAGAGAGTCAAGGTAATTTTAAAAAAATGAATTTAAAAATCAAGTTAATTTTGTAGTCTGRATATCAATATTAGAATGAGAAGTGTGAGTTGATAAAATCATTAATCAACTGCAATGTATGGAAATTTACCAAAAACCATTTATTTCTTAGACAGATGAATTTTTAAAAAAGCTTGTCTAGAGGCCAGGACCTTTCCCTGCTTGTGTCCCAGTCATATGGGCATCTCCAGCCACTTTGAAGCATTCAGGTTGAACACACAGCTTTGGGGCAGCTTCACAACCTCTCACAGTGTTGTTGTCTTGGCCTTTGAGTTCAGAAGAAATGGAGCCCCAGGGGCTCAGGTCCACCAGCAGGGCAGAGAAAATGCAAATAAACACTCAGGTATATGCCTAAAACAGGCTGATTCCTAGGGCAGGGCAGYCCCCACCTTGTGAGGTGTCTGCAGGAAGGAGGCAGCTTGGTTTCTGCAGGGAGAGGCTCCCCCTCACCCACGGCAGCACTGTCCCTCTAACCATGACTGTCACACTGCACCATCTTACACTGCTTCATCTGMAATTTAATCTAAGCAACGAGGGAAATGAAACCTGGAAATGAATCACTTCTTTTTTCCTGATCAGCATGCCTGGTTGCCATGGATCCAATGGCTAAAATTGGACTCAGGCTGTTCRGAGAAGTAAGGGTGGGCTTTCTGAGCTGCGCTTAACCCTACGGCCTGAGTCAGGACAGCATCTTCTATTGTCACCACAGGTGGGAATGGTGCTGCCCAGTTTCAGGTGGGCTCAGAGCGGGCAGGAGGTTCTGTCCTTGCTGTAGGACACCTCTGATGCATCGCATCTTCTCCTGCCTGCTTCTGWCTGTGCCAAGGACGCTGTGAGCAGGAGGAACAGAGGCAAGAGGTTTCCCCAAAGGCGCTCAGAGTTGGGGAACTCCCTGCCCGCAGGAAATGGATCTTGGCTGAGGAGGCTCRGGGCCATGCACGGCTACATCACAGCCAGTCACGCACGTCTCCATTTACAGACAGAGCAGAAAAACAAAGAGAATTGTTTGTTCAATGTATTTGAGAAGTCTGATTCGGGGAGAGGTGTGCTGCAGAGCCCAGGCTGCTCAGGTGAATCCCACTGGAAGGTGTCCCTTGGCTATGCCAGCATTTAGCTCTGGGATAGAGTGACTCGGCCCAGGGATGGGTCCTAATATCCCCAGAGCAGGGTGTGCCCTGACAGCAGCTCAGGCCATTTGCACTGTCCTTCCCAAAGGTTCCAGCCARTCCATCTACAGCCTGCTTTGCCTCATCTCTCAGATCTCAGGGAGTAGCTCCCTTTGTCACAGAGATCTTTCCTTAAGCAAGCTTTGAGCTTTGCACAAATGTATAATTTTCTAATACTCAGTTGATGCAAACCAGATACCAATTGTTACAATAAAAGTTACTGCCAGCAGCTCCCTAAATTTAAGGGCCTTTTCTTCACAGATTTTTTTTCCATTGGTCCAGATTAAGATAATCACCATGGGTATGGTGGTGAATGGGAAGCCATCTCCAYGAATCTACATAGTAAGCAGATAAAACCAGAGATTCAATTCCTTGTTTTCCCAAAGCCAGTATATCTGCCTTGTGTGTTGAGAGAGGTAAAGCATCAAATGGTAATGGAAACTGAGAGCAGTCTGCTAAATATTTTTGCTTCCACATAAAAAAAAAAAAAAAAAAACCCACTGCTCTCCTAACCAAGGACAGGAAATGTGGTTGTCTGAACTGAAATCGCTTTAGACTTACCCCTGCTGTTTCTTTGCCAAGGATCGCCCCAGCCCTTTCCCGGCTCATGTTCAGCTGAAGCCAGACAGGACACGTCTTGATGAGTTTGTCAAGGATGCTGATCCCTGGAAGCTGGACGCAATTTTTCAGAGCAATGGCCTGACAGAGATGTGTCTCTTTTCCTTCTTCCCTGGTATCTCCAACAGGGCTGAAACACAGCAAGGGAGTCCCTGGTGAGCAGAACTGCAAGTGGAAAACTTGGGGGCAGGGTGAGGACTGTAAGCGCAAACACAGAAACAGACACAGGGCCACTGAGACATCAGGAATGCTCTTTGAGCGGCATCAAAGCACAGGCACAGTGTTCTGCCAGCAGGCTGGCAGGGTGCTTTGTGCTGAGCTCTGTTGGTTTCGGCTCACCCATCGATAGTGCCCAAGTACAGGTGCCCACAGACACAGGKAAGGGATGCACAGGGGCAGCCAGGGCTGCAGAGGATTGAGCATGCCTGTCCCCTGGATGCCACGCTCCAGCTGAGAGACATTTCATGGCTTCAAAGGTAGTGATGCAGCAGAGGAGTCCCTGCAGTCTAATGGCAGACTGGTGTTAAATACTGGCTTTACTAAAGTGCTGATCTGACAAAGTATTTATCCATGTGCTTAGCACTACAGGCAGTGGARATATTTGTGCTGAAAGGTCTGGTCACAAGAGCTCTACCGGACAAGGACATGGACTCATGGGGATATGGGCTTGTCATTCATTTGATTAATTGATTTTACATTTAAAGAAAATGTAAGAGAACACACACAAAAAATGTTTTACTGCACTGATTTTCTGCTTAGATGTCAGAACTGAAAATTGGACTCTCACTTTTGATTTGGTCATACTTCAAATATTTTTTTCTTTTCCTTTTATTTTTGAAGATACGGATCTTAAGGTTCTACATTTCAAAGAAGGTCAGTCTTAAACTACTAAAAGAGAGTAATTTCAAAGGCCTAACCTAACACAGCAAGACTGCCCCAAAAGTCAGTTTGTATAAAAATAGCTTTTTCAAACCCCAAAAGCAACACAGAGGTTTTATTTTTAGTAGTTTTTTTTCTTTTGCAACCCTTCACAGACAGCTTTCTCAGAAAATACAGGTGCCTCTGCAATTCCGGTTGTAGATTAAGGGTATTAGTTCACAGAATCTTGATTTTAAGCAGCCCTTTTTTAAGATCATAGACAGGACAGTAGGAATGAGAGAACTGTGCTTTAAAAAAAAGCAAATTGAAATAAGTGAAAATCTCTCTTTACTTGTGATAAAAGCCCAGTTTGTCACACAGGTAAGGGAATTTATTTCAGATGTGATTTTAATGTGATTTTAATCAATATAATCTGAATATATAGAATGAAACAAAGGAAGACAGCTTTTGGAAGTTTACCTGATTAATCTCTCAGGGTCTTTTGTGGAAGAAACAACAAAAAAAGCCTAGTAACCATGTGAAAGGAAAACATGTGTTGTATGGCAATATTCATACTCAGTGGTGGGAAAGAAGTAATGAGTTGAAGGGAAGTTGAGTTATAATGAAATGTTCCATAACAGCAAAAGTTACTCCCCTAATTAGTCACATAGACATGAACATAGACATCTTGCCAGTGATGTGTGAAATCAAAAGGAGGCCAATGCTGACAATGTCCTGCTGTGGCACCAGAAGGTGACATGTATGGCCTTAGCTCCAGCTGTACTGAACTTTGTTAGCCATTAATTATGTAAAGAGAGGCCAGCAAAGGAATCCTGTTGCCTGGAGGGAAATGAGGGTTATCAACAAAGCCAGGAAAGTATTACAAACCTGGTGAGCATCAGGCACAGCCCTGGCACAGGGTTCCCACAGGGATCCATCCCTCTGCTCCCTCCCACAGGAACACCATCTGGACAGAGCYCTGCTCACAGYACCAACAGGGGTTTGGCAACMAGAACAGAYTKGTGAAGGGAAATAACACAACTGGCSTTCCAAAACRTGTGGCTGCATGGAGGGTCTAAATTCTAGAGAATGGATAGAAAATAATTCCAAACTCAGATACTCAAGATGAAAAAGGRAGGGCCTGAAAGCGTTTGTCTTAATGGAAAATCTCATTGAGTGTGTGGAGTCTTTCAGTGCAGCAAATTTAGGGCAGTGGATAAGGCTTTTATTTGGCAGAACAGGAGTCCAACRTTTTGGGGGACTTCAGGGATGAGGTATTCTCTTAAAACCCAGCCCAGCCTGAAAGGAACTAAGCAGGCTGTACCTGTACAGAAGGAGGAAAGCACAGCTGACTAAAATGGGAGACTCTGGTGAAAGGAAAGGCAGGAAAAGTCATCAGTGGGATCATATGGAATCAGAGGAATGTTTGGCAAGACGTTTCCTGTCAGTGAGTTGTAAGAGACAAGAGATAAATTCCCAAGAAAAGAGAAAGAGGATTGCATTGACCCAATCTCTTAAAATGTCATGTTTGGAGCAGTAGCACACATTTTATTGAATCAAATCTGTGCTGGCCAAGAAATGGGAGTGGATGACCTCCCAGACCTTTTCCAGCTGTAATGCTGTGACCCATGACACACCAGTTGACGCAGTTATGCCACCGCTGCTTGACTTCTGTCCCGGGCACAGCTGTCACAAAGATTTGGAAGGGGCTCTGGGAGTGCTTAATCCAGCAATTTAATCTGGCTCTGCGGTAGCTCTGTGCTGCACAGAGAGGAGGGAGCCCAGGCAGCTCCTGGGTTCTTGCTGTGCTGCCAATTGAAGGGATTTCCAGGGCCACCACAGTGAGCAGCCGGCCTTTCCTGTTTTGCTCACTCAGAATTCACACGTCAGATGATTTCTAAACTCACAGTTTTCAGAAATAACATAAAATTCTGTCCTTGTCCCACGGTCCTGCAAAACACTTTGACTAATAGAGGCAGGTGCTCATTTTGCTAGGTGTGATGCAAAGCTGAAAAGCTGGCCCCGGAGCTGCCTGCTTTTTTTTTTCTTTTCTTGAGTTCTTTCTGCAAAGTACCTTTAAATCTTGCAGTGGCTCTGCTAAATTGGATTCAGTTGGGAAGCAGGGAGCTGCATACTGACYGGCAGCACAGGGTAATTAATTGCACAGTGATTACATTCACACACCTGCCCCAGGCTGGCAGAAGGTATCAGGTTGCTTGTTGAAGGCAATAATAATGACAACGGTGGTTTGAATTATTGTACAGTGACTGTACACTGAAGTAATRACACTGCCATGACTCATTGCTTTAGCAACCAGGAGCCACACTTGCCAGCTGAATATTCCCAGAAGTCAGCAGAACAGAAAGGGGATATAATCCACCAAATTTTGTGCAGGTGAAGGCCAGGGCATACTTTTGCAAGGGGTTTCAGAAATACTGCTGACCCTAAGGGCTTCCTGGCTGGACTGTATGTGGCTGTTCACTCTGAATTTCCCTGAGGCAGCTGAGACACACAGCAGTTGTGTGAAACAGCAGCAGGGACTGCCAGATTAATTCTTCACTCCTGCACATTTGCTCTGAGAAAGWCATAAGGTGTTTTTAAAACGAAATCTTMAATTGGAAATCAAATGCTCTGTAGTGCACTGATAAGTAATGACAGAGTGCCTTAGTACTGCTTAAACAGACAGATGTAAGAATTAGGAGCTAGTCTTTCATTATTATGTTTTATTGCTTTTACTTCTCTCTCTGAAAATGAGAAGACAACCAGAGAGAGCAAGAACAAGAGTTTGCTGTGCAGTCCTCAAGGAAAGAGATACAAAGGTATATCTATTTTATAGATATTTATAGCAGAGCAGGAACCGCAGGTCTCAAACTGTGTGCCAGCTGGCTTGATACTGAGAGAAAAAGAGAGGCACTCGGTCACCAACTMTGTGTGCCAGGTGATAGAGCAACTTTTTGCACCAAAGCCACCTGGTAGCTGAAGGGAAACCATTTGGGATGAGGCAGCTTGTGACTGAAGCTGACACGTGGAAACCCTTCAAGCGCAGCAAAAGAGGTTACAAKGAGCACCTGAAACAGGAGGAAAAAACAGAAGCTCCTGAAGCCAACACAGCAGTCCTGATGGAAGTAGATAGASAGTGCTCTCAATTCTTGTAGTTAAAAGAGACAGTTGGGAGCACGGAGCTTCATGGAGATGGGTGAGATGAGGTTAAAGAACTGACAGAAGACTCACAARTCTGTTTTACATCCTGTGTCTCAGCCAGCCCAGTTGGGCTCAGTTGCAGGACTCTGAGCCACTGGTAATAGAGGCAGATCTCMGTTTCCCTTTTTTTCATAGTCACCTTCTTCCCTGGTAGAAATAATCACCAATACATGGGTAGCAGCTAAAGCACAAGGTTTCACYCATTGCAAGAAACAGAGCTGCCTATGCTTTCTTTAGTTTGGTATCACTTCTSATTAGACAGGTGTTGAGGAACATTTAATGTAGATAGCTTGGTGTCCAAGTTGCACAGACTCGTTAAAAATCCATGTGCTGTTATTTTCAGTTCATTGTGAGGGAAATTATGCAGTGCCACAGCTAGAGCACATCAAGCTTCATTTTGCTTTCATCTTACAAATGGCCATTTTTAAATGTCATCTACTTACTGTCATAAGCCAGCCCATCTTTGATCACTTTAGATCGAATTAATCTGAGATGGAGAAGTATTAATTTACTCTTTGGACCTGGCTTCAGTCACCTTGCTGGGTTCTTATTTCTTTCTTCCAACAGGTGGTGGAAGTGAGACCCTGAACCAAACCTAGGTGCAGGATGAGCTCCAACATCTTTGAAATTCTGGAGCTGTTTCATCGTAAAACAGACTATTAGCAAGATGGGAYATCAGCAAATTGATCTACTGAAAAAGCCATAACATAAAAGCTAACTTTGTGCAYCAAATGTGAACCCTGACTTGCAGAAAATTCACCCTTTAATTAGTGCATTTTCATAACAGATCCAAGGGACCTGAGAAAAGTCAAACCAATAAACAGAAATAAAATATCCAAACATGAAAAAYCCAAAAATAGAAAGAGAAGTTCTTGGGATCTTCAGGGATCACACCCARCTAATTGTCATCCTCTAGTCAGAAATAAACAAGTTTCTTCTTGTCTGATACACAAAAAGAGAGGGAAAAGATCTAGGCTGTTAAGCAAGCCATCGGAGCTCCCTTCATTGTAAGGTCCTCGCATGCACAGATAAATTGGATAATGTGAGCAGTTTGGTGTGCCCCATGAGGAAGGCTTGTCTGTTCAGCTGTCCTTCTGGCCTTGCAGAATGCTTGTGTTGCTGGTCCACCCTGGTGACAAGTTTATAGCTCAGGAAGTTGTGCTTCTCAGCCTGTGGTCTGCGGGGAGCCTGCGGCTGGCAGAGCGCTTCCTCCTGCTCGCTGGTCCCCTCGCTCCTCCCCTATTCAATGTCCACCCTTTGGCTCTTTGSTCTACAGCTGATGCTCTGCACCTCCAGGAGTTTTGGCTCAGCCAGGRAAGGGCCAAGTTTAACAGCCAAGGCAGCAGCTGTTCCAGCTGCTAAAAGGTGAGACAATCAAAGGGTCTTCAAAAACCCTGACGCCTCATAGCTCAGCAAAACTCTCCATTCCCCACATACTCTACTTCATTAGAGCACCCTCAATATCAGCAGTGAATTTCACACTCTGCAACTGAAGTCTCACTTTTGTGGGCTTTTCTGTACCTGCCAGGGATTCCCAAATGCCCACTTCTGTGAAGYAGTAGGGGTTTGCCAGCAGCTGGGCCCTGATTGCACATGTTCATATAAGTTTGCCGAAGAGGAGCAAGTCATCGCCCTGCCAGGGGGCTCCATGAATGGCACAGAGGAATCTGGTGTGGGACAGCTCACCTACCCTTCAACCACTCACCAATTCACCAAACCCTCACTGCCCTAGTGAAAACCAGCAGAGGAAGTTACAGAAATTAACAAAGTCTACACTTGTAGWGCAAAAAATGTGTTGTGGCCACTTGTGCAGGTGGAAGAACTCCAATTCATGTGTCAGTTTATTAAGTAACAAGTAGCCACAGAGTTTTCTGCTCACATATGACACCAGAYTGGTGTATTTTACAGTACGTGGCTTGGCTTGAAGGTCTGATAGACCAGCAGCCCAATGGTGGAACTTGCACTGCTGCCTGCAGARCACAGCAAGGATAGCTGGGCTAGCTTGAAGGAGCTGAGCCACAGGAGCAGGCTCTGCATAAATGCATGGAGCTCGCTGGCAGGATGGCAGAGCCTGTGCYGAGCTCTGGCTGCTGCCATTACCAGGTTTTTTGTCATTACCATGTAKTTCCTCATTATTTCCATCCTGCAGGCAAAGGATGTGACTGCAGCTTATCTGAGTTTGAACTGAGCAGAGTCTTGTTCGCATTCAAAGGTGAGGAGTCAGGCCAGGTCTACAGAAGCCTTTCTGGATGAAAGCTACTGATGTTTTGAGGGACAGGTAACCACTGCCCCTCGTCAGAGCATAAACCCAGTGTTCAGGATGAGTGGTGGCTCTCTAAGGGCAGGAGCAGCAGGGCCAAGTCACTCAGGAGCGGGAAAATAGGGGTGCCTGCAGTGTTTCCCCATAAACCCCCCGATGCTTCTTCCTCCTAAATCAGTCAAGCTTAATTGTAAGTGCCTGTAAGGAGGCAGCAGGAATATCCCTATCAAACCCTCTTGTTTGACCTTGTCAACAACCTTTCAGCACAAGAGTGCCTTTAAGGAGTGAGGAGCGGCAGCTAAATATTTATTAAGTTTCCAGCTTCTCTGTGTTTCCTAGGTTCATTAAGTCCATCCCTCCATTTAAATACACGAAGGTATGTATGTTGTAGAGAAYTGCATATGTATCAAACCCCAAAAAATGTAAAAGCTAACTCACATTACTGATATATACCAGGTCAGCTTTACTAACTAACAAGCCTTCTCACACACACTCACAGCTGTGGAATGGACAGAAAAAATAAAAAMCAAAGAAATTTCCTGAAGGAAGAGTCCTTTCAAAGCCCCCTCTGCTTCTTTTCCTCCTTCAGTCTCGCCATTTCCTGCATTCCTTAACACTAAYGGGATGTACTGCCTGTGGCCCCACACTGGACTGGGGCTACTTTATCCTCCTGGTGTAACATGTCTTGGCTGATATTCACCTCACAAAYTGTGCTGTTGCCTTTATGCAACCTTGCACATGTGTATTTTGCACTCAACAATTTGTCTCACAAACATCAACTGCCCTTCTCTTTTTACTCAGTCAAAACACACCTCGGCAAGTCAACACTGTTTTGCAGCTTTTATTAGCTCTAYTCCCTTCCTAACAACAGACAGTTAATGATAAGTTGTTCTCCCCCACATTTATAATCAGRGATTTTCAGGACATTTGTCCTTCGCTTGTTTCAAGCCCAAATTATTCTCTCAGGAATTTCAGTGTATMAGTGAAAGGAAAATTTTCTTTGTTCACATGTAATGAAGGATGGTTTATACTTCTGCAGGGTYCTTTCAGTGCAGAGAGCTTCTGAAACACCAGCCAAGGCAGGGTCAGAATGGCTAGAGAATGRACATTTTCTTGAACAAAAAGCTGCAAACTTTTTCTGGAAAATTCAGCTTATCTGGAAAGGCTTGTGCAGTGCAGGAAACAGAAGCAAATGTTGTGAAGAAGAGAAACAACTTCCTAAGCTTTAAGACTAAAAGGAAACCCCAGACCTCCSTCACCCTCCCGTGTCAGTGCTCGAGAGGATCCCAGATGAGCCACAACCTGGAGAGAAGGGCTTTTTCTCTGCATTCCTAAATGCACCAACACCTGAAGTGTTGGAAGCCCAGAGCACCCCTGCTTTTTCTGTAGGATCAGGGTGATGGACAGAGGTTTTGCCCCTTTCCAGCTCATTTGGACAGGAAGGAAGACAGGAATGGAAACCCAGAGAATGCCTTTCTATTTTGTAATTACTTAACAAAGAGGGGAAAAGGAAACGGAAAATGAAGGGGAGGAACAATTTCCAATTCAAACTTCACTAAGAGTATACTGCAGTTTAGGTTTCACAAAGCCATTCAAACCCAAYATATTAAAAGTTATTTTAAATCTGCAGGATGTGTTAGAACTAAAAACTTGGGCAAAATATGAAGAGAAACATCAGACTAGTTATAAAAATCCATGGCCTTGCTCACCCTGTGAGTGAATTGAGTGTAGACATGAGATACCCAAGACATTAGAGGCTAACCACACAAACTTGCATAATGCTGAGCAGTTTTCCTCTGTGCTAAGAAATATCTGCAAACACTTATCTCAGTCATGATATGCAGCTAGAAGTGGTCATTCTGYCAAGGGAAATAAGTCCACTGGACTTTAATTCTTCAGTATCTGAAGGAGCAGAACACAGGGCTTCTGAGGTCTCTCCTCTCAAAAAGCACTGCACAAAGTGGCTTACTTACACATATAAATATTTTGCATAAGATTTCCTTCCAGTGTAAGTGTGAATCAATTTCAATATGGTCTTAGTAAAAAAAAAAACCAACCTAAATCTATGAACCTACTCTTTGTCTTCCCTAAGCCTCACTCAAGCAATTTCATATTCCTCTCTAATTTTGATTAGGCACTAGAGAAATGTGTTTATTTCTTGATTTGTTACCTAAAGAATCCCTGCTTGCATTCACACTGGGGCAAGGTTAGAGATCTGCCTTCCTGAGGGAAGGAGAAGAAGAAAAGGGATTGTTTGGGTATTTCAGGGATGTGGAAAGGTGGTGAAAGGTGGTCCCTCACCACCTTCTAGTGGTGAACACCTCTAGAACACCTAGAAACAATTAGAAACTCAGGCTGGGAGAGGTGTTCTAGTCKGCTAAGTTGAGCAACCTGTCCTGTGGGTGGCCACGGCCCTCATTGTCCTGTGCTGGTGGGGCAGCCTGGGACCAAAAGGATGGGTAGGGAGCAGTGCCACAAACTGCTAAAATGCCCCTGCAGTGGCTGGAAGCTCAGCATGTGAGCACAGAGCTGACCAAGCACCAAGGCAAACCTGCCAGCCCTCCCAAATCCCACCAAACCAGTGCTGGCACCTCACGCKTGCTCATTTCACTGTGTTTACCATCACTTGGTCACCGGGGCTACCATGTCAGTCAGTCATGAGGCACAGGCTGTGGGTTCATGGCAGTCTAAGCCAATCCATACATGGTTGTGTGGGTCATGTCCTGCCCAAAACATCCGTGCTGCAGCCACGCCCACGTCCAGGCTGGGCTGGCACTGGGGCACTGTGGCTCAGGGAGCCAGAGCAGGGAAGAATGTCAGTGCTGGACACAGCTCTCGGGCCTGGCTTCCTGCTCAGCTTGGTGAGACATGAGCAAATACAAGACTTGAATTCAGCCCACTGACACCAATCACCCTGAATGGCTCCCTGGAGCTGCTGCTTCTCCMGTAACACCAGAGATGGCCATGGGTGTGCAGGCTCCCAAAGGGGACACAACATTTAAACAGCTGAAGCCAGGCAGGGTAAATCCAGCCTAGAACCAGACAGCCAGCTCTAACAGCAAATGGAGACAGCAGAATGCCAGGCCAAGGGCATCATCCATCCCTCATCCATCCCTGTCTCAGGCTGCTCTTCACTGTGCCCCTCCTGCAAGCTCTGGTTTCCCAGCACTGAGGACCCATCTCTGCTGGGAGGGTAAAGTAATTTGCCTTTTTGGTTGCAAAGGTTACCAATGACACCCATCCTAAACTAACTACTTTCTAATCCTAAGAAAGGATTAGAATGRGAGTTCAGTACAGAATTACACAAAAACGTTCTGCATTACAAATTTGTCCTGTAGACAGAAAGGAAAGCTGCCCAAAGCCAAACTCTTTCCCATGTGTTGCTTCAGCAGGAAAAGCTCTGAGCTTTGCCTGGTTTCTTGTTTTGTGGGGGGTATCCRGAGTGGCAAATTCCTTGAAGAGAAGTCAAGGGGGCAAAAAAGGAAAGGGAGAAGTGAGAAATTATTGGCAGGCAAGATGAAAGGTTGGGCCAGGTCCCAGGCTGTCATTTAGCCAAATATGCATGACAAACTTTTTTTTTGCCTAGAAGTCTGCTAGCAATTTGCAGAACAGTGATGCAGGTAGCCAGCAGTGCTGTCAGTCTCCAGACTCGCTGTTTGTTGGTCTCTCTCTGTTTCCTTGGTGAATTTTTCCAAGAAGCAGAAAATTTAATCCAGTTCACAAGGGGCTGCAGCTGCTTTCTGTTCTGCCCAACAGCTGCTTTACAAGAGAGAGACTTCAAAAGACTGGCTTTCTCCGGAGGGCCATGGGAGGGATGTACATGAGCTGTGTGGATTCCCTATATTTGGCAAGGCTTTCCCAGCATCCAGAAGGTTGTCTGTATTCAGTTGGTTTCAACAAAACAGTTGAAATTCCCCAACAATTCATTAGCCTCGCAAAAGCAAGGAGAAAGTACTAATTGACATGGTCAGGAGAGAATTTCAAGCAGTAAAACAGGGCTTCCAACCCTACCAGGAGCAGTGCTGACWCACAGACCCCCTAATGACATTTAGGGCAAATCCCAGCAGCCCCACCCTTTGCAGGAACATTATCAGAGCCAGGATTGCAGAGAACAACTCTCAGGGTGGGGTTTCATGCTCCTCCTCACCCAGGGCAATGGAGGGTGCTGCAGAAAGAGCACCATTTCCACACCCTCCCAACACTCCACTCTCGCTTCAGCTGCAGAGGCAGTGTAAACACTGAGGAAGCTGGTTCAGCTCCATAATCCAGCAAAAAGAAAAGGCTTTCTGAGAAAAGGATTCTGCTCCTAGCATCACCCCAAGCTTAAAGGAYGGTCTGAGGAAGACCAGGCTTTCACTGCTTAGCAAGGATCCAGGGGATCCAAGGGGATTGGGCTGTGAGGAAAGGGACTATAATCAAATCAGCTCCATGAGTTCGTGCCTCTGTTTCCCTTCCTACGGAGACCGTACCTGTCTTCAGTTGGTTGTTGGGAGATTTAATATCCATGAAATGCCCAGAGATCCTCTCATATACACAAAGACTTTATATTAATCACACAGTGTGATTACAATTACTGAAAACACTTTGTCCCTTTTAACAGTACCAGTAATGCAGAAAGCAGAAATCCTTTACTCAGACATAAATACATTCCCTGTTTAGCAAAAAGCTTATAGAAAGTCTGGGAAAGGCACACACACATAGGCATGTATATATTATTCTGTTTGAAAAGGGCTGCATTCCATAGCACTCCCTGGCTCGCGTGCATCTAACAGAATATCTATTTAGGAAAATGTGACTAGCACAACCAGCTATGCAATGCTCACATCTGCTAATCCTTTACTGCTCAAGTAATCATCTTCACTTGCAAAAAGATTTATACTATTTTGGGTGCAGGCAAAGAGGAGCTAAGCACTTCAAAACTCTTGCAACTGATTATCCCGAGGGAAGCACTGCTTTTATGTTCTGCTCCAGCAGGGTACAGAGGGACCTCGTTTGTGGAGTAGGTAGAATTAATTTAGATCGCTCAGACAGGTAGAGAACAGAGGAAAGGCTTGTGGCTGTAATGTTTACCATACTGGGTGATGCTTGCAGTTGCATTTCATTTGCACAGGTTGAACAGSACTGCTCCCTGGCCCACAGCTGCTTTGCAGCACTGCCTTATCAGGTGTTTTCACAGACACGTCCCCTCACATTCATGGCAAAGGACACCAGCTGAGAGCTTGCCTTGCCTCTCTGAGAGGCAAGCACCTGACAACCTGGGATGGATTCTGAGCTCAGCCAGCTCCAGCTCTGGAGAGTTGCTCCAGACTGACACCAGAGCGTGGCTCCAACCAAGCCATGTGCCTCTGTGTGGTTTAGGAATTCCCTTTGCCAGGGTGGGAGGAAGGGATTGGCACTTGTGTTCCTGCATGGTATGAGCAGATCGGGGATGCCAAACAGAGAGGTGGAGGGAGAATGGGGTGCCAGGAAAATACAGCCTCCTTAAACTCTCTTCTGCACTCAAACACAGCCTCCCTTCATTCCTTTTTCTCAGTTTTGATCTAGAGAAGTCTAAAACTCTTCTTTGGTAGTGTGAATACTTTAAAACTATTTTTTTTTATAATGATCAAACATCTCAGCTTTATAGCTATTTCTGCCTTAATTCCTCAGAAGGATTTAAAGACTCCAGATCAGCAAAATGATCTATGATTCAGCTGCTGCTCTGAACACTGGGACTGCTAAGAGCRGGTCCATCCCAGCACATCCCATCCCCTGTGACTTGAGGACCACCCAGAAATGATGACATTATAGCAAGAGGCATCATAGCCTCTCTTTGGTCTTCTACAGAACACATGCTAAACATGCTTTCCTCTGGGTCATTCTAATCCTAAATCTAATTAGAAAGAATATAAGGACTTGTTAAATACCTAAATTCACTTTCATTAATCTGTAATTCCTYACAAAAGGCAACTGAAACCATCACAAACATACAGACAGCCTTCCCCACAGAGAGGGAATGCCTTTTGATAYATGTKTGAAAGTGTGATAGATTTCTGGGACACCAAGGGCTTTCAATGACCATATCTGCACTCTATCCACAGATCCATCTGCACTAGAATTTGACCAGTCATTTCAAACTGCTGTCTTTTCTTTCTAATTAGCCTTCCAAAAGGCTTTTCTATTTCTTTCTATTCCCAAATGCAGAAAAACCTTCTCCCTTCAAATTATAAAGGTTGAAGGTCTGTGATCGGCAATATTTTATCCAAGTTTCACTAAGGCACTTTGATTTCTGTGCTCTTTAGCAATCAACCCAGACAAGTATTTAAAAGTCTTCAGCTGCTTTTTTTTTTTTTTTCCCCAATGGATTTGATTTAGGTATTTTTTAATGTCTATTATTCAGGTAATTTGGGAAATTCTTCTGAGTCTCACAATCCTATGTGGTTGATCTCACAGGAACTATCTATATTTACTGATGAACAAGTGAAAATAAAGTCCTACTGTCATTTGGAAATATGCTATAAGATAGCTAATCTCTGAGGTGCCTSACATGTACACATGGTTTGATAAGGGATGGAGCCAGCCCAAATTTGCGTCTCCCAGCTGGCCCCCAGGATCCACTGCTTTATGTGATACCTGTGCACACAGAACAAGGGAGATGTGTGCAACTTTCATGCACAATTTTCAGCCTGTGTTGCCTCTAGGCTGGAAAGCCAACAATACAAACCAGCACGTAGCCATTTAGGACAGGAAGTGAAAAACTATATTTAGCTGAACCTGTAGCAGAAAGTAGATGATCAGGATATTGCTTACATTTGTGCCCCCATTCCTGTGTGCACTGGTTTAGGACGGTCTGCAGTGAGGAGAGGCTCCTACTGAGGGGCAATATTCCCTGTGTGCCCTGTCCTTTAGGAAACAATGGCACAATTGCCTTCTCTGCTACCACTGGAACCAGTGTACAATGTCCTCCAAGCATCCACCAAATCTGGTACAGATTCACTTACTGGAAGGGCTGGAAAAATCATATAACCAGCCAATGTGGTTGTAAACATTCTTTACAGTTAAATGAATTTCAGGAGATTTTTGTCTCCCCCCTACCAAATTCAGGTAGTTTTGCAGAGCACCTCCTTCTTTGTTTCTTTATAGTGATATCCCAATCTTGTTGCAATGCATGTTGAGCACAGACATTTCCTTCCTGAGAAGAGACATCCCCCTCGACTGGAAAGCTTATCCCTTATCAGAGCACAGACAGACAGCAAGGATTTGATAACACTGATTTGTTTCCCATTACCTGGACTCTTCCTTCCCCATTAAAACATTGCATCTCACWGGTTCTGGGTGGAAGTTTTCTTTGACAAGCACTTTGCATTGGGTCCAAGGCTTCCTGAGATCAACAGGCCTTGTTCCACTGATTCAAAAAAATGTGAGATTAAGCCTTTTACAAATGATGGCTCTTGAGCAGTTTTTTAAGATTTTTTATCTTGGTTCAAACATGAACCTGGTAAAAGTTGGTATAAGATTTATTTACTGTTGTGCAGAGACATACTGTAGCCTGGGTAGAAGAATCCCTCAATTACAAAACTCTCMTAGCCAACTCATGGTCATGGGTTTGATACCTTTATGGGCCATTCACTTAAGAGCTGGACTCAATGATCCTTGTGGGATCACAAAACATCCCATGATTCTGTGAAAAGCTCCCATTGCAGCAGAAGTCATGGGTTTCACAGCATGCTTGACAGGATCTCCTGCTTTCACAGGAGATCAGACTATTTAATCTAAACATTCCCTTCTGAAGCTTAAGTCTGTGAACCTATGAGAGTTGTTCAGGTTACAGATTCCTCCAGCTTGTCCTCTTTATGTCTACATTCATCACATGGAATCTGTCAGCTGTGATGGTGGGTTTTGTGCCAAAGACACGTCACCAAAAAGAGGCACAATCATTTCTTCATTAGGCAACCTGGTGTCCCAGAGATGAGAAGCACTGTAACCCATCCCATTATCTCAAAGGTCTATTCAATATTTGCACATAACATCTCTGTCTCAGCTCCTGTCTGCTCCACTCATCATATCCTCCATACCTTTGCCAGATGCTGGAGTGAAGGCACGTATCTTTACATGAAACCATGGTCACCAAAGTCGGGCAGCTCACATTTCTCCAGATGTTTTGTGATCTCACCACTTATTAATGTTCCTGGGAGTTAGCCTGATTCTAGGTCAGAATTAATGGTTAAATTTCCCTGCTTCTCTCCCCAAGCATTTTGGAAGAATTTGATTAGATTGATTTCTATCCCACCCCTAGCTGCACTTCTCCCTGATTTCTCTCTGCGTAGCTACTAATTCTGGAGGCAGAWTTCTCCCCAGTGTCTTTCTGACATTTCACAAATATAAATCAGCAAAACTTCCTTATAAACTTGCTTCATGCAGAGTAGAACCCAGTTTCCTCTAGGAATGTATACAGGGATATTTCCAAGTTGCTGAGGTACTTCCATAATAATATCCACTGCCATAGTTTCTGTGCAGGTGAATAAGCTTTCCCTTTTAACTAAAGTTAAAACTCTGGYGAACAGAGGGGCAACCTCAGCAACTGTTCATGTAATTTTTGAGCACAGAATTTTTAAATGAGGTCCAGATTATTTATCAACACCTGGTTACCATTTCTTTTGAAGTCTATGAACTCTAARTACTTTGGGTAATTCATGCCTAATTCAGTGTGACCATAACAGGAAATCAGCTAAACACCATTTAGAAATGTTTCTAATTTTGTAATGTGTTGGAAGCCACAACATATGCATGCTGCAGTGTAATTTTGAGCATCTTCAGTAATATTATAGCACGTAAACAGCAAGAGTTAAAATAGCTTTTAAAACACCCAAATTGCTTTTTATGGGTGGGAGCTATATTGAAAATAAAGACRGTCAGTTAATGAAATAAAAGGTCATGTTCAGATGCTCGAAAACCTATGAAGAATGCACACAGCATGCCTGTTGATGCTTCAATATTACTCCAACAACTTGGTTTGCAGTCCAAATCAAGAGTATGGCTTGTTAACTTTCTCCTACAACTCTAAACTTAAAACAAACCTTTGCAAGCATGTGGCTCCCTTCAGAAAAGCTCAGAAAGAGATAAACAGAATATATCCTCCAATTTATCATGGTACAAATGCAGGGAGTATCTGCAATGTGCAGATTCTTTGGTTTACCATACAATAAGTTCCTCTTGCCAGTCTACAGGGGTTGGATGCTTTCGATTTTCCCTTATGGCTGTGTGATCTTTGCCCCTCAGTGTTTAACATTACATGGAACTGAGGAATTATAACCTGGAGACAGGAGTGGCATTGTTCCACTTAACTCAAACAATTGAACAGGRCAAAAGCAGTGACAATTGCAGTGCCGGGCTCTCCTGCCATGCCCTGCACTCCACGTGTGTATTTGGGAACAGTGCTGCAGTGACACCATCACACACTGGCCCAGCAGCAGCACTTTCACCCCTTTTTGACTGAGTGTGTTCTAAGAATGGCAGCACCCTCAGCAACTGGAAATGCAAATATCCCATGTCTACCCATCCACCCACACAGCTTTTTCTATGGACCCATCACAGAAATACCTGGGAGCTTTTATTCATGGAAAATATGCCAAGTGTGTCAGACAGATAAGGAAAACTCCTGGTATCTGGTATTATAATGGTTTTCCAGGGGGGGAGGTTGGAGGGGGGAGGGCGGGTGACTGAAGGTTTCAGCAGCTATATAATTTTCCCCTGATTGTTAAGAAACAGAAATTCCCCACTTCAGCATGAGCTTTATGACACAAGCAAGCCTTGGGAGGATTCCAGCCTTATCCGGGAATTCCAGTAGCTAGCTGACTGCCCTCCCAGTAAAAAAAACATTTTCTCTCCTGCTGTTTTCCTGGGGCTTGGTCCTGCAAGGYGCAGTGTTTTGGCCAGAAGCAAGGAAAGCCTGCAGTCCTTCCATGACAGAAAGTACATTTGAAGTCTCCTGGGAGTCTGGGGACAGGGTTTGTGTGTCCCTTAGCATGCAGGAACTGGAGTGACCATCAGATCATAAGAATGAGCCCTTATCCACTTCTGCATTTGAGCAGAAACAAAGCAAACCTCCTAGAAATGTTTTGTCACATTTCCAGAACCAAAGAAGTCCCTTTTTCTGTCCTTTGCACCAAACTGCAGCTTGGAATTCATCCTTTTCCCTTAAATGGCTATGGTTCAAGCCAAATAAAGGTATTGCAGTTTGTTTTTAGCTGGAAATACTGTATGTCAGTATTTGTCTGCTAAAGGAAATACTGTAAATTACAACACAATCATGCCACACCATTGCAAATGTGCAGCTGGTAACTCAGAAGTCAGCTTACAAATGCAGCTGAGAACTCTTTGTTAAGTGAGAAAAGGAAAGCAACAGTTATTAAAAATGAACAGTCACTAAAGATTCAGGACTTACCCTGAGTCATCCCTGGCTCCCTTGTCTCCTGCTGATGTTTTCATCATTACAGCAAACTTTAAGACACTTTCTGTATCACAGTGGCTTGAGAGTTCCTCGGTCAGAAAAGCAATTCCYTCCCATCGCTGAGCAGAATCTCCACATCCTCAGGTTTTGTGCTGAAGATGGTATTTCAAGGGCGTGAGGGGGAAGATGTTTAAAACCAGCTTCAGGCTCAGTAGTATCAGAGGGCAGAGGACTAAACAAGCACTGAAATGAAAGCAAACTACCAAGAAGATCCGATTTTAGCCTCTCTTATTTCTACTTCCTGTATTTATATGAACGGGGGATTTCAGGAAGAGGCAGTCTTTGGTGGTCAAGGGTGTGTGTGTGTATGTGTGCGTGCGTGTGTGTTATAAAGCTATATTTAGCTGTGAAGGCAGGTTAACGTTTTTAGAAAGAAGGGCCTGAGACTTTCAACTTATTTGTTTCTCTAACCTAAGTAAGTTTCAGAGGAAATTGTTTTGCAGAGTACAGGTATATCAGGAGGCAATGGAGCATAGTGAACTTTGTAAAGGATTTTGTAAGGCAGCAAAGCAGTAAGCCTCCGTCTGCAAATTCCTGAAGCATGTGTATTTCTACTGCTTGAGTAACTGGAACCAGATGGAGCTTGGAAACCCTTATATTTACACAGGACCTGAGAAAATGAAATGTCTAACACTGGCAGAAGACAGCTTCGCAAAAACACTCCCAGTTAAAGCAAAAGCTGATGATAAGGTTGTGTGAGTGCTGGCAAATGAATAGCTATCCACGSCGGGAAGCTCCAGTCGGTCCCAGAGCACGTTTGACCCGCAGTTACTGCAGCGATYGAGGGTTCACCGTGCGGGAAACCCGCCCCGGTACAGCCCAGATGTGGAGCTGGGGGCTGACAGATGTGCTGTCAGGCAGGGCTGGTGGCACTCCTGTTTGGCAGCTCCATTGCTCCAGAAATATTTGGTGTTAGGAGAACACATAATGGGAAAAAAAAAAAAAAAAAAAAGGCAGAAGTTGGAAGAAGAGGCAGAGAAAAGCAATTGGATGGAATGGAGTGGGAGGCAAATTTTTAAATTTTTGCCCCTTTTATCTTTATAAGGAATTTCTCAGCTTTCGAAAAACAGGCTGTGCCACACAGTCCACAGCAGAAATGCAAATGCCAGGGAGCTGGCAGTGTATGGGCAAGAGGCAAAGCAGACCTCAGTGTGGAACACAGAGCCAATTCTGCTGGCACTGAGCAAGGGAAACTCAGGCAGGGTTTTGCCATCACCAAGTCACACCTTCGATGTAGCACAAGACAAAATTTCCCTCTTTTTTTTTTTTTTTTTTTTAATTAAGACTGCAACTTCAGTTTACATTAGGAAATTTTTCTTCTAGCTTTTAAGGATTTATCTTAGAAAGTTTAGTATCTTAGAAAGAGCCTTACTGAAAGACTGCATGATGGAAAATTCACCATCCTTCTAACTAAGGTACCTTAGAACTTAATATCTGATATTATTTAAATTCACACCTTGTTTATTTTTGCCTTATCTAATTTTAAATTTTCAGCTACTGTGTCTCATAATGCTCTTTTTCACTTTATTAAGGATCTCCTTGCTCCAACTCCTGGAGTCATTTTCAGGCAAAACCAAACCCATTCAATGAAAAATTTAGTCCTCTTAGCCAAACTGGCTGGTTGAGATTCTCTCATCCCTTACTGTAGACTTGTCAGATCTCAGCTCYGAATCCTTCTGTGGATTCTGGGCACAGAGGTCCAAGAAAAAAAAAAATTCTAGATTTGTTCACCTGCTGGGTACCTTTGAAATGCACCTTGTGTACTGGCATGAGAACAGTCTCCTACTTGCATCACACAAATTCAGCTCTATCCCAATTTYCACTTCCGCCCCCTGCAACTGAGCAGGGACCAGGCACACTCAGCATTTGCTGTTGCTTTGCTGGAAAAAAGGGTTTGCTGAGACAAAAAAACTACAGTTGTGCTGCTTGCATGGACCTGCTCACACAGAGAAAACTGTTCACACAAACAGGCAGCTGTCCTAGGCCAAGACCTATTTGCAAATACAGAATACCAGACAGTCAGACAATTCCAATGGCATTTTTAGGGAAGAAGGAAAAAAATTGCAAGGACTAATTATAAAGTCCAGGAAAAAATGGCAAAAATACAGAATACAAAATTCCCGTCTGCTGGTGCTCAGTTTCATGTGATTTGAGTGAAATCTTTCATATTATTTCCAATTAAAAGAATGCCATTTCAGAACTTTGAAGTTTTGAAATTTGTTTTGTTAAAGATATTGGCCCAATTTAATTAAAAGTCCCATATTTTCTTCAAAATACTCAGAATTTCTGTAAAACTTTTAAAATTTGAAAATGAAGACTAATTTGGTCCAATCTTTACTATGTGGTTTTTTTTTTTTGAGCCAGAGATTTGACATGTTTAGAATGTGACAATGTATTTTAGTATCAGGCTTTGTAAGTAAACAATTACACAGAAGCTAAATGACAAAATAATATCCAGTTACTTCAAATTGACATTCCTTTGTTACAAATCCAAGCCAAAAGAAGGAGTTCATGTCTTTTCTAGGACTGATTCACCCTTTCCATATTAAGCTGCAGCATCCTGCAGCCCTTTTTTTTGTAGTTTTATGCAGCTGGGTTGGAAAGGTTTAAAAATGGCTTATGGGGGAAGCCATTAAGTACAACGAGCACTTGAGCTACAATAAAGTGCTTTCAGAATATGCACAGATTACASGACAGTTGTGCTTTCCATACTGTAGGGAGCGGCTGCATCAATCCTAGGGCATGGGATAGGAGCCCTTAGGAACTGCCATGCCCATTGTGTCACTAATCCATAGATTATGTGCCTTTTATAGAGCCTATTACATAACAGATCAGGATGGGTCACCGTGTCAAGGATGGAAGGATTAAATGAAGAGGTTTTCACATTCAGATTCTGATTCTTAAAAGTTAATTCTGCATTGAAGGAATCTTTTCCTTTCCTCAGCTTAGAAAGATTTAGCCTGGCATACACTATGCAAAATCCAAAGAAGGGTTTCTTTTCTCCACTTCCATGAGAATTTTCTGTAGATGCACAAAAGCTCACAATGGCTAATGAAAGGTTTATCCAGCAGTAGGGATTCCAGTCTCATGCGCAGTGCTTAAGAAAAGTAAGATCAAGCTTTGTTTTAACTTGAGTCTCCTGACAGGAAATTGGTGAAGAGCATTCAAAAGAAGACTCTTGTCTGATGAAACTGTTAATACACCAGTCCATGAGATGGAGTAAATAAACTCTTGGCTCCTCTTTTCCCAAGAACTGCATTTAAAGYTTTTTGTGAGCCCAGCACAGACTGTGCCACACACTCCATATGATGTACCAGGAGTCTCCACAGACCCTGAGGTAGATTACAGGGATGCTGGAATGTGCAATCAAGGGTAAGAAGGAGCATCTCCAGAGCCTAGGGAACTGGGAAATTGTACTGTGTGGCCTTTGGACYTTATTTCCAGCCCCCGTCAGCATGCAGTACTCAGCGTGAACCTGCTGGACACCAATATACTGAGGCAGCCAAAATGCTCTGGATCGGGGATTTTTCTGAGGCTGCCAGGATTGCTTCTGGACCAGTGCCTCAGTGGAGAAACAGAGTTCTCAGCAAACTGAGTTCTCAGTTTTCTAGTCCCAAGAGCAAACTGTGTGTTTCAGAATTGCTGCAAATCAGACTGATGCACTTAACTCACTCCAAATAATGGCCTGATCCAGGCAATACTCCCTGGAAAACACAGAATGCAGCCCTTCTGTCACTCAGTTCAGCAGGGTTCAGATTTCACCGAAAATGTGAATGCACATATCATATTTGGGTCCTGAAATTTTAGATTTTCAAGAATACATATGACAATGTTTCACATCTACTCATCTCATGAGAAAAAAAACAGCAAATGCTCTTGTTTATATAATTTATTGATAGTGTACATATTTTTATATAGTGCATTATAATACTGACTGCTATAATCTTTATAAATGCTGAGTTAACTATTCTTTAAAATTCTCACAACAAAAATAATCAAATATCATGCCAACATTTTGTAACAAATTATCACATTAAATCCATTTGGATTTCATGACATATTTATCTGTACAATGGACCCCATATCACAGAGCATTCACAGTGCATAAGGTCACAGTCATTGAAAAAATAAATAACATGAGAGATTTCTGTTATTTACAGTTTACAAACCCATCCCTTTCTGTTTTCAAAGTAAAGCAGTTCTAGAAAGTTTTCAGAATATTTAAAGAGGTATTGCACCTCTGAAGGGTGCACTGCAAATACCTGTAAGTATGAGACACAGGTTTTTAAAAGGTTCAGAAGTTATTTTAGAGACCAAAAATTATTTCAAATAATTTCTTGCAACATTGGAGATACCATGAGCCAAATTCTMTGCTTAGTTCCACTGATGCTAATTTGTGGCATCTACCAGGACCTTAACGAGCACTGGCATCACTCCCAGGCAAGAATTTGGTCATAACTTTGCTGTAGTGACAGCCACTGAAACACAGGTGTTGCTGGGGAAGCAGATTTACAAGTTTTCTTTGCATACATAACTGCTGTATGAATGAAGGCCATAATCTTTCTACAAAAACCCTCTGAAAGGAAGAATCTCAATCGCTATTGATCTTTCTAGAGATTATACATGATTTTCRTATATTCTGATACCTTTAGAATTTGTCACCATGCCTAGCACTATAAAACAATCTTTAAATTTGTCATTCAAGTTTATCAAGACCATCTCACTGATAAGATGGCAATGATCACCTACATTCTTYGTGCAAATAAAAAAGAAAAATAAACGGGATTAAATTCCAACTGGCAATTCTTCTAAGAAAATATCCAAATGGCATTAATTTCCCATAACCATCATTTCTGTCAGACAGTGCACTGTACGGTAGGAAGCAGAATCATGTGATGAACAAATTGCCACAATCACTACACATCTCAGCCTGTGGAGAAGCAGCTACACACATCTCATGTATCAGGGCAGGCATGTACAGGATTGAACAGACTTCTCTGGGGAAAAAAACATCAGCACCTCACACATGGGAAACRGGAGAAAAGTGTATGCTCAACTTTCTCATAAGGAAGATTTTAAACATGTACACAGTAGGGCAGAAACTGGAATGCATCAGCTGAAAGACATTCTCTTCTTCAGCAGGACATTGATCACTCACATACAGACTTTTCCAAATGGTTCAAGGGAATGATAATGAGTTTGGTACAGAACTGCTGGAACTAAGGACTGTCATTTACCTGTGTAACCATCACATAAACCTCACCACCCAACAAAAGGAAAAGTATGGCATTCAGACTCATAGAAAGAAAATTGTGTACCAAATGCATGAGGTTTTCTTCTGAGTATTTAAACACAAATAACAGAGAAATCTGAGGCTTGCAATGACAGAACATTATGCTCAAAGGTGATGTACTTCGATCAGGGATATTCTTTGGTTKCACCTGGCTATCAGAGTTATTTTAGTCTCTGTTTCATATTACATTAGGTCTGATCTTTCCTTGGCATGAATAATCAGACAGTATTTCTAGAGATTAAAGAATGCTACCAAAACCAGCTAACAGTAGGACACAAGTAAATGGCATTACAATTGCAAGAAATCCAAGAAAGGAAGACAACAAAACTCATGAGGCATTTGTGCAACTAGAGCAGACACATAATAGAAACAAGTGTAATTAAAGCAGAGTCACAAGGGAAATCAAAGACAGAATAGAATCTTCTCTATAATTGCTAAGTATTAGATTAGTGAAGACCTTCGACATTTGTTTACATGTTGACAGAAAGTTTACAAATATAATCTAAATCCAGAAGCTAACTTTATGTTTGTAACAGCTGCAGCAAGCATATAAAAACAAAATAAAATTGGCACGCCAATGACTGAGCCAGGAGAAAGAYGGCTGACTATGCTGTACCTGTTGGGAAGACTTAAGGTGTTCTTCTAGGCTAGATTCAGCCCAGAGAGAAGCCCTTAGATCATCAAATAGACATTAAGATGACCATATCTGCAGCTTCTTAGATTTAGACATGCACATCCTGAGCTTGAAATCTTTACTCAAGCAATACTTTATAATGCAATGCAATTGTTACAGCAAATAAACGGAATCAAACTGCTGAACTCAGTGGAAACACTCCCAGTTCCTTGCTACAGACAGGATTGCACTCCATGGGTCTTTGTGGGACTGTGCTACTCCAGGGGAACTGCAGCACAAGAGCTGCTAAAAACCCTCCTTGGCCAGCTGTAACTGAGTCGTGATCTTGCTCATACACAAGGGCAGAAGCACAGAAATCTGAGACAAGGAACTAATTCTTTTATTCACAAGAGTGGAAATCCAAAGTGGTGTCAGCAGAGCAGAAGTCTACAGATTTTGGTCAAACCTTTTAATCTGAGAAAGAAATAAAATCTTTAGACTACAAATCCAATAGAAATGGAAAGAACTGAATATGATAAAAAAGCCAGAAGCCATGCTCCGCTGTCATCTTAGGACACAATCCAGCAAGGCACTTGGATAGATGCTTAGCTTTAAAATGGAATCAAACCTATTGAAGTTAAGCTTTGCTGGATATGGAATATCTTCTGAGTTGTGTTACTTCTCAGTGTTAGTATGCTGGCCAATTTCAAATCACACTAACAGTTTTCTCTCTCACATCCACCAGCTTTCTTTTCACTCTTGAGCTGAACATTAACTTGCAGAACATTGTGACATACATTCCAAACTCAGCCAGCTAACTTTTGCAGTRGTTAATAAAACCAAATGGTTACAAAAATTTATAGATACAATCTGAACAGCTGCAGTATAGAACTGTGCTAAATGCAGGGAGCCAAGCACAAATCACTCCTTTTCCTGACTAGAAAATGGCAACATTTGTAATGGTTTCCTGACCACATAAGCTAATGTTTTTCCTTTTTTTTTTTTCTTTTTTTTTGAATACATGTGAAAGGCACTAGTCTGTTATTACTCAGCAAAAGCATTCTGAATTACTGATACATTCTGATGTGAGTTTATCTGACACAGAAATATTTGTCAATCAGACCTTTCTTGGACCATTCAGTTCACCTGCATGGCTTAGTGTATCACTGTTTATTTTAGCATAAGGGTAATACTTAGGGACTTCTTAAACTACTTCATATGATTATGTGTTACCAAGGCCCTGATACAGCATCTCGTAATTCTTTGGCAAACAATGAATCCTTGGTCATGTGGTGGTGTCAAAGGAGAATCCTACCAATGTTATTTATAATGATAAGCATAGCATGGTACCTGTCTCATACCAGTAGAAGCAGAGGAGACCACCGCATGAAATTCAGCATTAAAYTCAATATAGACTGTCCTGCAGTGGATCTGTGTTTCAGGGAGAGCTGTAGATGACAGGACCAGCCACATGATGTAAGGGTAGGTCTGGATTCTGAGACTGTTTCTTGCTAAAACAACATTCTGTTTTTCTGGAGCAGGTGATATTCACTTTAGGCAGAGTAATTCTAAGTGATGTGTGAAGGACTTACAGAATTAGAAAACAAAATTCATGCARATTTGGGCTTAGAGTCAGCTGCTACAGAAAAAAAACAGGTACTCATACTCTTCCAAAGTTGCCCGGGTCAGAAATATGAAGGTACAGTACAATTGCTAGATCTGGCAACATGAACTTTGATGACCTCATCTCTGTCAACTCAGCTGATCACTAGGCATTCAAAACCAGATTTTGGAACTACTCTTCTATTATGTAAAGACAACTGAGCTGCCTCAACTGTGCACAGCAGAGCAAATGTTTGCTTGGAGACAGCTCTCCAACACCACACAACATCAGAGCACAGGAAAAAAACATTTACTCAGCCAACTCTCTGCAACTTTCAGTCTCAGCAGTAAACCATCCTCCTGAAAGACAAGCAGGGGAGAGAGCAAGACTAGAAAGGGATGGTCCCAGAGTGGTGCAGCAGTGTGCTGCATTTTCACAGCCTTTCTGCAACAGAAGACTCAAAGATGAACACGAATTCCATCTTCTCAACTTTATACTGCAGCAAAAATGTCTTGAATGCCTGGAAATGGGGTCATTGGYATACTTGAGATAAAATATGTTTACTGCCATTCTTGCCTATTGAAAAAAGCATTTTAATAATGCTGTATTTGTGTACATTTTTAGATCTTAGTTTAAYGACACAACTATTTAATTAAGGTAAGAAACCCTAAATGGATACTAATACTGACATTTGTAACAAAATGTGAAGCGAATAACATATGCGTTGCTCTTTTTTTTTTTTTTTTTAAGAATTACATTGAATGGACCAATTCTTTAAAAGAAAAATACAGCAGTAGAATACACTCTTTAATTTATCATAAAATAATTTAAAAATAGTTTCAATTGTAAACTCATTGCCTGGTGTAAACAGTACTCTGCATGTCAGCTGGCTAACATAATTATTTGTCATACTTGTTAAAAGGAGGAACTTTCTGAGTAAGTGCTTATTTGCTAAGTTTTTRTAGTATATTCTCATTGACACAATTTTTTATAGATACTCTTAATGGAAAATATTAATATATTTAAAAATGCACCAACCATTAGTTGATAGGTTTGGTTTATAAACATTAAAAAATTAAAAAAAATCTATGTATAAAGGTAACTGTGCTTCTTTAGAAACTTTATGTGATCATTCACATACAGCTTCAAAATATTTTTTAAATTTAGTAGCAATTCAAAATATGCTGTCTCAGTGATTTACAATTATATCACTGCTAAAATGTGGAATGTTACCCACTATTTTAATACTCTGGACTGGATCTTGCTGTCAATTTTATCCAGAATAATTCCTTATATCAGATCTATGCTGGTGGAAATGATATCAAAACTTGGCTTCTACTTGGGGTTAAAAAGAAGTATATCATGCTTCAAAACTTGCATGCAATCAAATCAAGGACCATATTCTCTTGACAGACTTGCTTTTGTCAGGGTGAATCTTATCTGCACTGCTCCATGTCAGACACTCATCTTCATGAAGCTTCTGGGAATAAGAAAAAATGGTGAAGAATACACCAGCTTCTTGACTGATRAAGTAAGTTTCTTCCTCCCACCAATCAAACTGAATCAAACCAAATCATAATCAGGGTGGGTTTTGTTGTCAAAAAGTCTGGATTATGTTCAGCTACTACTCCCAGCTGATAACAATAACTGATAGTTACTGAGCACCCAGTTATATTTTATTTGTTTCATTTCTTCTAAATTTACACAATGGGCTTACGATGGCCAATGCAAAGTTTTTCTTGTGGTGTACTATTCCAYAAATGTCAGTTTATATTTATGTATACAGCATTCCTCATTTACAATAAAACATATTTTTCAAGTATGAATTTCTGCATGTAAATTCTCTTCTTCAGTATGCAGATACTCTGACTTCTAGTGTGCATCATCACAAATGATACAACATACAACCATTTCCTCTTCTTTCTCTGCCACATTGTTCATAGAACAGAGTGATAAATATCCAACACTGCCATCGAAAACTGTCACTGCAGTTTCTCTGTAAGCAGAGCACTTGAAGGGGGAAATGATGTCCTCAACAGTGCATGCCATGATATGTGCCTTGGACTTCCTGGTCCTGTAGTTTAAATATTCTGACTGAGCCAAGAAAGTTTCTGAACTTGCCTCTTATCCTTCCATGGAAAGWAAATGTCAAAAAACAAAAGAACTATAAAGATTTTTCTCCCATCCTCTTGCTAACCTTGATGGTGATAGTTGATTGTCTGCAAAAGGAGAATGAAGACCACAACAGAATGCCCAGAAATGCATCCTTTTAGAGTTCTGCATAAGATCCACGTAGCTTTATGACTGAGCAGCAATATCCAAAGATGAGGAAAATGCTTTGGTTGCCTTCAGCTAGCATGTTAAAAGAAAGGTATTTTTCCTTCCATATAGGTAAAAGTGCTTGCTAGCTGATGAAGCAGGAATGACACTCAAATTACTGATGGAAAGAAGGTAGAAATGTGAAATGCCYCCAGTCATTTACAGCACGTGTAATCAGAAGAATTTCAGTCTCYCTCCTCGTTGTGGTTTAAAGTTCTTCTCGGCACATAGGGAAGTTGACAAAGGTGAAGACATTGAACTCTATCATTATAGATAAACACAGGAAAATAGCATAAAGAAGCAACACGTAGATGCCTAATTTCCTGTCAAGTTTCCACTTATTTACATGGATTCCAAACACCTGCAAGCAAACAGAGTGTCAGTTAATTAAACTCTGAAGGAGACTTTTGGAAACAACCACTGTAAGCTRAAAATGAGAGTCTTTTGAATTAGAGATCTTGTAGGAAGATAAAAATATATCCTCAGTATTTTATAGATGAGAAAGGAAACATGTTGTTGACTCTGCTCTCACTCTCAGTTGTCCTACAACTGTTTTACAAAATATTTAATGAACTAAACTAAATTAATGTCCCTCCCTCAAGTGTTTCCCTTTATGTCCTTTATGTCCAGTAGAACACCAGCAACTAATGACCATTCTTTCAACAGCTTCAGAAGAGGTGCTTTCCTTGCTGATTTGCTGAGCTCCAGTACTAAGGGGAGTTATAAGTTACAGGTAGCAAAGCAATGAAGTCCTCATAAAGGCATCTGTTTTCCATGGTATTGAGTTTCTCTAAATTATTATTTATTTTGCTCAAAATTCTCCGCTGAGTTTGCTGAGAGGGTCTGTGCAAATCAGGGTATTCAGCAGAGCAAATGAGACTGTAATAGATGCCTCAAACTCAGGTGATCTGGCTTCTGTTATGAAAAAACTCTTCAGAAAAGCATGAAGGGCTAGCAGAGTTACACATCTGCATAATCCTCCCTTTTTTTCCCAAAGTGCTGATTAACAACATGCATGCAGCAACATCAGATACAAATGTCTATAGAACATCTGTGTTGTTTCACAGGCACTGTGCAGTACGGCAGACTGGGAATAAGAAAAGAAAAGAACACGCTCTTATAGATCAGATAAATTAGGAAGTTAATWGCAGAGTGAACAGCCCTGGCCATTCTGTCACTTAAGTCATGCACATGTGATGTGAAGCTTTCTAAGACCTAGTCATGCAACRGTGTGAAATCTCCAGTGATGACCCCCTCCTCTACAAAGCCTACACAGGCAATCAGTGAAAGATKTTAGTATAAGTGGATATTTTTATACCTTTTTGATTCCTTATACCTGATTCAATTCTTCCTATAGAGCACTTCCTGGGAGTCAAGCAGGATCAGACCTCAAGTACCAGCAAAATTGACTTTCCAAACAGAATTGCTGTTCCACCTAAAGAAGTCATGTGTTGCAATGGTGTCTTATGCTGAGAGTCATTTGGCAAGTGATTCCTGGGGTTCCCAGCCCTCACAGACTGGTCTTCATTAAGGGTTTAGGCTACAGCCCTTGATTAGTCCAAGCAGGTTTAGGAAATCAGAGACAGAGACAAAAGATGATAAATCATCCCAAGTCTTGCCCCCRCATAAAGCGGACACAGGCCTGGGGTATGGACACAGGACCACAGAAGTACTACTGGATTTAAAAATTTCAACACTGCCACTGAAATCCATGGGACCTACAGATACCCAGCATCTCTTGCACCAAATGCCAGATTTCARTCGTCACTGAGGACAATGGTAGCTCTTCAACTCATGGTATTGCTAGAAGAATGACATTCTACAAGCATCAGTGCTAAGTAAAATTTCTATTTTACCCTTCTGTAACGTGAAAATACCTAATAAGTATTTTCAAATTGGAACACTTGTAGATCATCTGATACTTACAGTAAGTGCCACTGATCCTAGCAAAAGTGCAACTGAATAAACCAATCCTTTGCTGTTTATTTTAACCTGTGGAAATAAGAAAAGACTTTTAAAAAGCTGACCACATAACTGTGCTTTGGAGATAAAAATAAATTTAAAAGTCCACCTTTTAGAGGTGGATTTAAGGTCCACCTTCTGCTTTGAATAGTGCCTTACATATTTTAAACTATGCAAAATCCGTAACAGATGTATCCTAATGAAGAACAGGAAGATTAAGGAATCAAACCAAATGTAAAGTAATCCCATCTCCATTAAAAAAGAATGAGCATTTAKAATGGATTTTATGTTTAAAAATCCTCCGAAGAGAGAGATATGCTGTTATTCAGATCTTAGTGACAAAAAAACTAAAGTGCATAGAGACAAGTTTACTGGAATTTGCGTAATAAGAAAATGATGGAGCCATGAACCATCCATGGCAATATTTTTCTGCTACACAGTATAATGCACTCCARTTGAAAAACTAGAAATTAGTTGCAGTTGTGGAAGAATTGCTTCCTTAACTTTGGGTTCCTTGGCGAAGAAATAACACCTTATTTAGCAACTAATAACATGCTCAGCAGGTTGGGAATTTAAAAAACTTATTTTATTTGCATGCTTTACTTTTAGGATTTTTAAAATACAGAATGAAAGTGCAAATGAAAGCTTTGCCAAGTATACGTACAGTTGATCCATAATCGATGGCCATGGTCTGCAAACCCCACGGAACACCGAGTCCCACCAGAATGTCAAAGACATTGCTCCCCACTGTATTGGATACAGCCATGTCACCAAGGCCTGCAGAGAAGAAAAAACACAGCAACTCCGATAAAATCAAAGTATATGGCCAAGACTCTGTGTACTGGAGGAAACAGTGGAAAATAATACCATTAGATCCTTTTCTTATTCTACTGCTTTACAGAGGATCACAGTGTCRGCTTTAATGTTTATCAACAACAGGAAGAGATGTTGCTATCGGTATTTTTCAAGTAAAAAAAGGAAACATAAAGAAACTTAATCAAAAWTTAAAGATACATGAAGCCTTTGACAATTTCAAATGGACAGCTGAGGAGAATGTAGCTGTCAGTAATCTAAAATGCTTTTGAGTGCATCTATTCATATGTTCCAAGGAGAAAGAGGTCTGCATTTGGGTGACAACTCTGCCTGGAGCAACATCACTTCTGCCAGATCTCTTAAACTATTTCACTTCCTTGGGTTTGAGAGGTCTTCTAGAAAYCAGTACAAGTTTTACACAGAGAAGTGCTGATCAGTATTTATTCTTCAGTGTAATTTTTTAATAACTGAAATTCTAGCTTTGTCTATGATTTTTGTCTCTTTATCCTGATACTGACTAATACATACCATACATGGAATATCTGAGTGTTGAATTACCTTCTRGAATGCTAGAATGCCCAGTCCCAATATGCAAAAGGACAGGGATTAATTTTTTGGTTCACAATAATTAGCAAAGTGTTTTGGCTTTCAATGAGGTGCTGAAACAGTAGAAATAAAATAAAATAAAATACAAAATAAAATAAAATAATAAAATTGCATTTTATGCAGTGTATGGAGGAAGCAAATCACAGAGCATGTATGTGGGATTGCAGCTATGCCTCAGCAGACACAGTACCTTGTCTTGCTACGATTAAGCTGGCCATGCAGTCTGGGACGCTGGTTCCTGCAGCCAGGAAAGTAATGCCCATGATCACATCAGGTATCCCAAGGGTGTATCCAATCACAGTCACCTGAACAARGAGGAAGGTTGAAGATGAACTTGTCATATTTGGAAAGTCTCCTCATTCCAATCTGTGGGCTTGGTTTTCACGAATGGCAGGATTCTCACTGGTTCTATGCTCAAAAGGACTGCAGTCAACATTATATTGTAATATAATGTAATATAGTGGCAGAGATATAAAGAACTTATTATAACCTAATATGAAGAAGGAACTAGTTTCTTGTGTGATAATATAATCCCAAAGTCAGCATGTCTGGTTTTATTGTCCCCTGATATTCCAGATACAGCTTTAAAAAAGCTTGGGGAATCACTGAAGATTGTAGCAGAGCTCTTAGAAAGGACAGGGAACTGTATTTAGATGGAACATCCAAAGAGGTCTGAAAAAGCATCTAAGAAAGGCAGCTAAAAAGGAAATAGGTTTGTGAGAGTGAGAGAACTGAACCAGAGACAGGCAACTGCTTCCTTGCTGAGACTGCTAAGGATGGAAGTCTTCTGGGCTATGTGTTGTTTTCTTGAAACAGTTTGCCAGTCTATCACATGAAGAAAATTGGACCCTTCACCAAATAAAAGGTGTATTTTAGGAACCTTATCTTTAGGGGCAAGCAGARATAGGAGAAATAGGAGTGGGTATGATTCTCCTGCTGAGACTGGTAAACAAGGTACTATGGTTCAGTGGCCTCTTAAAACAGYATGTGCTGCAGCCTTAATGAGAGCCTCTCTCATTTGTGAAGGAACCAAGGGACAGAGCATGACCATCCACAGGACATACAATATGAAATAAATGTGTGGCTTTGGCTGGCATATGAATTTCTGATACACTGTCTGTGTTAAGAGGATTGTCTTACAATGCAAAAATTATATAGAAAGTTGCAAAAAGTACATAGAAAACACAATCTTTCATGAGCGGAAACATAAAACTGTTTTCAAACACCCGGCAGGCATTTGAGGAAAGTAGAGATGTTCTCCAGTACTTTCCTGTACCCTATTGGCCCCTACACAGTAAAGGCCCAATTATTTCTGTAGAAAAAAGGCAGCAGAAATCCAAAATTATAATAATTACAGTATGAGCTATAAGAGACTGCACTCTGATTACACGTCTTCCTTTAACAAATGCACAGAAGATTTTGAGATGCACATTTCACTCCCTACAAGTCCTGCTACACAGGACTTACGTATTGCCTGGTGTAAACACTTACCATCCACACCATGAAGTAGGAGAACAAGGCAATCCAGAGAGTGGACAAGATGAATGTCAGCATAAACCACTTCTCCCAGCGTGGTTTGCTACAGTTTGGAATTGTGGTAAAGAGCACGAATATCAATGGCCATGTTAAAAGCCATTTGATTTTGTTCATTTTTCCATCTGCAGGACAAAGAAAGAAATGAAACAGTTTAGCTTTCCCATCACTATCCCAGGACCATTTACACCTCCTTGAGCAGAGCAGATTATCCCAGAAGGATATTTACAATTGTGCATTTCAGCTCATTTTCCAGTGTACTTTTCAACTATACTTGGCCTTGTCATCTCAGCCAAGTTCTGCATGTACATCCAAAATCTTACTGTTATGCCTGCCAAGTTCTGTGAAATGGAAGAATTACAAGGATTTAAAAACACAGCTGATTTTAAAACCAAAATTAAGTTAGGTTTGGTGCTCTTTCAAATGTATTACTACTGATCCAGAATTTTTTTTAAAACCAACAACAAAACCAACCAAAAAAATCCCACCTTCTCACCCCAAAGAATATAAGCATATATATAAGAATACCAAAATCGAAGTGGTGAAAATAACTTGTACATGCTGTGCAGCAAGAGAAAACAGAAGCACAAAACTTAACCTATGTACATGGCAATTTTGCTTTCACATGCCTCATTGTTCTAACTTGGGCACAATTTTAAATAAACTGATACTTAGATATCAACTGATATTTGCTAAGTCTCTCCATCTACATACAGCACCACCCTGAGATGGTAAAAGAAAACTTCTGGAAAAGGAAACAAGGTAGTGACTTCCCTCGTACAGCCCTCTCCAAAGTCAATCTGGGAGAAAAGCCAGAGAACTGTCATCACTGCAGACAGGTACACACCTTGTCTTTTTAAAAAAAATTACAGTATTACAAATGTAATCTCAATACATAATCCAGAATTATTTCATAACTGGGCCACACGTAAATGGGGTACAGTTCATGAGGTATCCTTCAAGTAGGATAACAAATCTGCCTATCAGCTAAGTGCATCACAGCCAACATTGTGCCTATTTWGGCTTGGGCTTTCTTGACATTGTGCTAGACTTATGCTAGAATTAAGTAGGGGTTTCCATCATTAACTCATAATGCAATGCTTGAGATCCAGGAAAATATGCTATTTTGAATAAAACAATCACATTGAAGAAAATTATCTGGTACATCTTCCAGTGAAGTTATTTAGCTACATTATAAAGAACAGTTGATAACCAGCTCCTATCAATTTCACCAGTAATCTTCTTTCAGCAAAGACTTTGGGATTTAAGTTTTGTTAACAGGAATTTTGTTAGTGATTTTAATTGGACATTGAACTCAGTCCTCTGGACCACTGCATACCAGGATGCAATGAAATTTAGTATTAAAAATACAAAAATTAATAATACTTTTATCATTTATGAGGCTACTTATTAGYCTAATTTAACTTGATGAGTCCAAATGCAAGTCTTTATTTACTTTTGTATGTATTCTAGAACTCAATTTTCTTGCTTGAGTCATGAAACAGCTTAACTTGAGATTTCCTTGTGAATTCTGAGATGCCATCAGCTCACCAAGGAATCTTAGATTGAGCTTTGCTTTTTATTCCCATTTATAGRTGGCGGCTGTGGAATTTCTAATGCATGAAACTGTTGAAGCCTCCCAGGGTCAATTCTAATTCTAGAATCTTACATGTCATTGATGATCTATTACAGATTTTACAGGGAAGACCTTTTCCCCTCTGGTTACAAATACTGCTGCACAGATGTTTTTTAAAACAGTTATCTTCTGTCTGTTCTGTCCAGAAAATGACACTTCTTGGCTCACTTCTCTCTTTAATTGTTAACAAGGCTGTAAATATTCTACGAAATATTCTGTGATCATTTATACCTCCTCTACCTTAATTCGTTACAGTKTGGATTATTTAAAGATTCCTGGATAGTTAATTTGTACTCTTTGTCTACTCAAGCTGCTAAGCTTGGTTCATAGTCCAACAAGCCAGCATGGCCTAGGCCAGTAATAACTGCAGCAGGTAATTCCAAATGCAGGGTCAGTGGATGACTGACTRGAAAAATTACGGATGCAATTCTGATCTGTGTGGGTGTAATCTGATTGACTTCGGTGCTGCTACACATAGGCAGTTCCATTTCTCTTTTCAATAACATAAATAAAAGAAACAGAATTGCCTGAATAAAGAGAGAATACATGCAAACAAAGAGAGAATAAATGCACTCRGCCTCTGCTGGGGAACATGGATCTTGTCAGGGATCCCATCTAGTACCCTGAATTACTCAAACAAATTGAGAATGCTTGATTGAGAATGCATAGTGCCTTACCACTGGCATTGCTATGCTTGCTCATTTCCAGGAAAACCTAAGTACGAGTGGAGGAGGACTTGCCTTTCCATTATCTTTGYTGAGTTTGAATGGATGTGTGTCAGATTAAAATGCCTGGCTCTATTAGTGGTGATGCTTTACCCACACAATGTCTTGAGTTGAAACTGCTTTTTCCAGCTAGAGGGTTTGTGGGAGTGACATGTGCATTCATTACATGGCAACTGAGACTGTGGGGAACAGCTGCACGCAGTTCTGGGGTTTGCTGGGTTAACAATAGAAGCTGAGTCGCCATTTGAAGTTAGCCTGGAATAGTTTGGAACCACTGGGGCCAAAGAAACTTATCTGACATATTCTACATTGGCTTCTCCTTCTTGTCAGGGTTTGCCAGCTTTTATAAACTTTTATAGAAAGTCTTAAGTATATCTGGCCTTGGTTTTGCCTCAGGCCTTTTTATTCAGCACCTACTATGCTGGGTCATGGAACTCGTGTGGCACACAGTGCTAGAGAAGTCTACTCTTATGCTGCACCTGTCAGTTTTTTAAGACTTTAAGTACATTTAGCAGCCACCTCAATGAAGTGAGACTTCCTCAGGAAACTGATGACTTTATTCATTTCACCTGGCTTAGATGAATGCACAATCAATAAACAGTTTGAAGAGGGAAATTATTTTTTTCTCTTGCTGTTCTGTTGTTTTGCTTTTGACCACCCACTCTATAATAATCATTAAAAAGATTTAATGATAAAGATGCTTTAGTGAAGTATGCTTGTAGCTCATGACAAATGGTTTTACAGCTGTTGAGTAGCTCCCTTGTACATCTGCAAGGAAGAAAATTATCATTCCCATTAAGGCCATTATTCAATACACAGCAGTTCTGTTCCATTAGTAGACCCCAGAGTAGTTGTTTTAATAGTGGTACCACCCACTCCTGTGAGCCCTGGGTCTAAAGGCTCCTGCAGCAACCCACATAACTGAGGAAAGGTGTATTTTGCACCCCCATAACAATAATGAAAGAATATTGCTTTATTACAGGATGAACACTGGCCTACGTTCTGTTCACATTACTCTGCTGTAAAACAGGAAGATGGGTTTGTTTGGTTTTTTTTTTGCAATAAGTTGTTTTCACTACTATATACTTCCAGTTTTTCTGTTTCCACAGATATTTGGGAGCCAAGCATGCCAAGTATTTCAGTGAGGTATMATTACAGAAGAGCTTGATTACAATGTTTCAGAAAATGAAGTGGCAGCCCTACAACAAAGAGCTCTTTGCTAATTTTCCATACATTCCCGGGCTAGTCATSTTTCCAGATGTTTTGCTCACGATAATTACATTCACATACGGATAGTGTCCTGGTAAACAAAGACAGCAACATCCATCGCAGCACTGAGAGAAATTAACATTTCCTTAAGGCCCCAAAGAAAGCATCTTTTACAGAAAAAAATACCCTACTATCAGCAATATTCACAGAGAGCTGAGCGGAGCTCARTATAAAAGTGAAACTATATTTGCGTTCACCTTCAGACCAGCAGTGTACTCTTGAGGCAAATGTACTGATTGACCCCACTGAGTGTTTTTTCGTTTGCAATTACTCCGTTTTAGTCTGCAACATGAAGCAGCTTTGTATCACATCAGTAATATTCCCTTGGTACAAAGGTGAACCAGAGGCACAAAAGTAAAAGTGCCCCAAGTAACAAYAGGCATTTAGTCCATGGAATGAAGCTGAGTTAGTCTGAACCAGAACCTCCAAAAGCACATACTGCAGACAGCCCACATGTCCTAGTAAATAAGCTGCAGAGAGGGAAAACAATTTTTCAAGTCTAAACAGACTGGAATCTGTAACTATGCCATCAGGAATCACATCCAAGTTATTGTAATTAGTTGAATTTGATGGCTTTTCCACTTAGTTTTCCCTTTAAAAGCATGGCAGCCAAGCACAGATCTCAGCTCCATACATTAGTTACTTCAGAGCCTGCCCAAACCTTCCCAAGTGAAAGAAGCATCTCCTTTTACAAAACGGTGATCAGYTGACTGATCTAAAAAAATTGCAACATCCCTGAAAGGCATGAATCTTATTGGCACACAGGATTGTCGTAACTGTATTATAAATCTCTTACTTAAGGGARCTTGAAAATTGGGAAAGGTATTCTAAATTAAAATGAGAAAGGCTTCTGAAGTTTACTATTGATTGCTATTTTTCCAGGGTTTTTTTTTTTGTTGGTGATAAACTTAGAAAAAAATAAGGCTTGACTAAAAAGATTACTGCTGCAAATCTTTTTCATGTTCCACTTAATCTTTGTTTAAACTTTTTAAAATTCCTTTTTTATCTTTTTAAATCCCTCTATCATTTTTCATTTGGGAAGCAGAAAACACAACCAACCAAACAAAAAAAAAATCCAACCATTGTTTTCTTCAATTAAAAATGATTTTCAAACCACCTGTCCTTTTCGTTCTAATCAAGCTTTAGATTTACTAAGATGCATTTACACCCACMTATCATCATCAATATCAATTCAATTTTCAGCCTGAAAATATGTAAAAGTAATGCACATGCCTCTATACTAGAAGCTTTGTAATAACCCACATAGCAAGTAAATTTCTTTTAGAAAATGCTGTTTAGAGTTCAGACTGATTGGAAAACTTCAATGTAAGTAAATTAGACAATCTGAAAACTTAATTGATTTCTAATCTAGTGCAGTACCCAAAACACAACAGACGTACAGATGTTTGTCCCAAGCATGGGCTTCAATATAGAAACAACTGAAACAGATATAACAAACTAGATCGATCATGAATTTTATATCACATTTTCTACAGAAAAACATTGGTTGCAAAATAAGAAAAAAAATGTCAGAAAACGTCTTTCAAATTGTCATTAGGAAAATGAACACAGCAGCTGATTCTCCACCTTCTTAGGAAATTCTTATTGATTTCAGCTCTGCAACTTTCCTTAGGAATTGTGGAGGCAAGAGACTCTCTTGAGTCTCACACTAGAAAAAGGCTATGTAGTCTGTAAAACAGTATCCAAAGAGGTTCAGTCTTTGTCAGCCTTCTAAATGGGCAGTAGACATATTAGAATATTTTTATGGCAATTCTCCTGCAACAGACCTTTGAAAATAATTTTTTTTTCCTTTGGAAAATACCAAAGTTTTACTTCTCATCCTCATCCAAAACAGACTGTTTTTCAACCTACTGATACTCTTCTTGGGAGTTTCATTTCCCAGAATATAAATTCCAAATTCCAGACTTGGAAATCTGTCCCAAACAACTCAGATTTCTATTTTCAGCCTGTGCCTTTACCACATTTTGTAATATTTGAATGTATGCCAATAATTTTCTCTTAAATACACATTTTTGATATAGTGGAAACTGGTCTAAAAAAAAAATTGCTCCAGTACACAGAAACAAACTTTACTCTCCGAGTTACAGTAGGCTCACACAGGGCAGCATTCAACAGAATTAAGCTGTAATTGTACAGAGGTACCCCCCMTTATCCTGTTAGACTTGGCTGGGTTTTGGGCTGGGTTTATTTTRTATGGTTTAACCCTGCTGTCTAACAGAGACATCCTCAGTGCTCCAGTGAGGTGCACTGGGTTTGTCTTGTCTGATAAAACAGGACATGAGGTGAAGCCAGCAGGAGCCTGGCAAGTTCAAAGTAAGTAAAAGGCTCTTCACAAAATCATGAAACTCCTTCCCAAAGGATGCTGTGGGTATTAAATGTTTGCAAAGATTCAGTGACAATTAGACAGGTTAATGAAGAAGAAACACACTAAGGAATTTYAGATCAGAATTTTACACCCAGTCCAGGAAGTTCCTTGAGGTGAAAACAGCTGAACAATAATATTAAAGTTGTCCTGTCTCATTCTTCCCCAGGCGTCTTCATAAAATCATGGCTGGAGTCAGAATATTGAGACAAACATTTGYTTTGACCAAGTACAAACATTTTAAATATTTTTAGTAGACACTGTTATTTTTTTTTTGCTTCCATCCTACATGCTATCTTTGTATTTTGGATCCAAACAAAAATGGATAGGATTGCTAATCTCCTTTATTGCTATCTCATTTTAGCTCTAGGAATTATTATTCCTGTTTTAGCTAACACCATCATGACTTATATAAAGCATCCATGCTCCAATCCTGTAAGAGAAGTAGTTCTTCATTCCTGTGAAATGATCAGGAGCTGAGATCACAGAGTATTTTAAAGGGTGCTGAACATGTGACAATGGAAGGGATTTAAGCATCCATTAAGAGCTGCACAGAAGTGCTTTTCTGAGTCTGGGCTCTAAAAGACCACTGAGCTATGCAAGGGCTTTAACGCCACATTTTGTTGTCAACATATGCCTGCCCAGTTTCGTCCTATTTTATCCTGTGGGGTGTTTTTTGAAGTTTAAGGCCTGTTTTCAAACAACTGTAGAGCAATCAAATTGTAAAGCCTCAAATGAGCCTTTCTCTTGGAAGATAATCATCACAGTCTAAAGGTTAAGCCAAGAAAGAAATTCCTCTTTTAAAKAGAATGTGTTTTTCCCCCTCAGAAAGCAAAGGCAAAGGCTGCTTGAATGATATCACATGCAGTTTCCATAAAATTTGTAGGTTGTCTCCTGTTTCAGGATGGGCCTGAACCACCCAGGAGTGAAATCTCTCTGGATGCCTGACAAAGGGGATATATACTGAAACAGTTTGACACTGTTCTCATGTAACAACTATATTCTCTATTTCTGCTTGCTAAAGCCCTACACTGACTGCTGAGCACTCCTGTTGACAGAGGATAAAAAAAGAACAAAGTGAAAACTTGAGATGGCAAATAATTACAGTGAAATCGCTCAGAGACAAAATTTTAAACTTCACTCACATTTACTTGTTTCAGAAAAAATCCCAAACTGCTCTTGCAAAAGTCTCTAGAATATGCAATTTGAAGAAAGTCAAAACCCAAACTAGGCTAAAAATGTGACTACAAAACAGCTGGAAAAAAGGGGTTGGGCCAATTCAGAGCMATTGCAGTTGCAGCTCCTAAAATACCAGAAGGGATTTTTTGCTTAGGACACTGTAACCAGTTGAATTGGAAAGTCCTATTGAAAATTGAAATCCTGTTCTTCATAGAACACTTTACAGAACTGAAAAAGTAACTGAACTTCTGATCTTTGGAAAATGTATGTGACTTATTCCTGGGCTGAAAATATATCAAAGAAAACCAGAGGGGATTCTGGGAAACTGTCTGAGAACTACCTTTTCCCTGAAGCCAGTTTGAAATGTCAGGATTCTTTTAGGCTACTGACAGTGCCACAGTACTTAAACAACGATAAAGCATGATGCTGGGTCCTCACATTTTCTCCAAACTTATTAAAGTGGTGCTTTTGAAAGCAAAATAGAAGAATTCTTGCTCAGAATATAAGAGTTGAGCAAGGAGAGCCCACCAATAAATAATCACCTGCAGATGACAGGAGTGGCAAAACCTGAAGGTTTCGCTGAGGATTTTATACAATCACTTTACCACTTTTACACACTCTTTTGAATTCATGTTGAACTTTTTGCTCTGTTCAGTATGAACTGTATCATCAATGGTTCCATTTTATCTTTAAAGACATTCTCAAAAATGCAGAAAAACTGCATTTAAAGAAGACCAATGACATAACTAATGAATCCATCTTTAGCTCAAAGCATTTTTTCTATTGTGATGTCAAACACTTAGGAAGCTCTAATCTGAAATCTATGTTTAATTCATAAAAAAGCTGTCTGTAACATGAAGAAATGCACGATTGTGCTACCTTAATCAAAAGTTGCATTCACAACCTTAATGCTTAAAAGCATCTCAGTTTAGAAATCTTCTTTGCCAACAGATGCAAGGATGATCAAGGTTTGTAACAGACTGCTAATCAAAGTAGTGGAATCACTKCCTTGGCAGCRTTCAAAGAAATTGCAGATGTGGTGCACAGCAAYATGTTTAGTGGTGGACATGGCAGYRTTGGGTTAATGGCTGGACTCAATCTCAGAGGTTTTTTAATGAACCTTAATGAACCTAGGATTCTATGATTTTTAGATGTTTTGGGAAGACATTTTTCCTTTTCAGAAGTTGTTTCATAGTTTCTGTTGTTGTTATTATTACTATTATTATTATTATTATTATTATTATTATTAATGCTGTTGTCATTAATGTGCTCATGCGCACAGTCATATTGCTGACTTGGATCCTGTTAGTTCACAGAAAAATACAATACATTTTTTTTCCCAGTATCTCATGAATGATCAGAAGCCTATCTAATGGGCCTATCTTCAGTGAATTAGTTTGCTTCCAACCCATAACTGCTGACTGTAAGAAGCTCCTGTGGAAGCACAGCAACACACAAAAACATACACTATCATCTAGTCTTCACATAGTATGCTGCAACACTTGTTCAATCACAAACATCTCTTCTAAGKTGATAGTATCTGAAGAAATGGGATCTCTAAGCAGTTAGAAACAACATGGAAWATCCTTCTTTTTCACTGCATGTGATATTTATCTATGCCAAGCAATACTTGTGTCAAACAGTAACTATGTGACAGACTACCTGTCTGTAGGGCTGATCTAATCTCTGCTGTCTGATCTCCAAAGCATTTGGCCAAGAGTCAACCTGCAATGTGCTAAGGGCACAAGGACAAGAGGTTGGTTCTACATAGCCTTTTGCACTAAAGAATTTTTAAAACATTTCAAATGGTGCATACTATTGCATACAGCTATTTTAACAATTTTAAACACTCTTTCTCCCCATAAATATTTTTTCCTTTTCATCCAAGAAACCTCCTCCCTACAATCACTAAATCAATTTATTATATATTTATACTCCAAGGTGTCTCTGCCTTAGCAATTTCTAGCAGGTCATTATTAACTGTTGACTTCAAAATTACTAGTACTGCAGCRCTCATCAGCTCAGTCTGACATGTTTTAATAGAAAATTCTTTTCCCGCTTTCCTTTCAYCTCTGGCAAATCAGCACTTCTACTATGGTTGTCCATGATGACTGGAAAACATTTTCCTAAGATCTGCTTTTAGCCATGCAGCCTCCAACCCAGTTTTGCTGTCAGCAAATTCATCCTTCAGACAATCAAACTCATCCCTTTCCTCCTCTCTCCCCACATCTGCTGTCTTTCTTACAACCCAGTATTCAGCATTTAAATTATTTTCCCTTTCAGTACTATAATCATCTAGAAAGTAAGCCTTACCTGGCACTGAAAATGGAGTTAGACTGTCCTGTTCGTTTTCCTCCTCTGGGTTCCCCACAGGGATGTTTCCATTTTCAATATTCTCTTGTCTCCTGTTCTGAAGTGCTTTGCTTGAGCCATTGGCAGATTGGATTAACCGCTGACGCTGCAGTGTCAAAACACAAAACTGTCAAAGTGCAGAAAATATTTACTTGGTGAAATCTAAGTTTTGCTCTCTGTCACACAAGTGAAGAAGTTCTCCTAAAAGCTTTCCTTTCAGTCAACAACAAACCTGTCAGTGGCCCACCTGTCTTCAACAGGCATCAGCTTCACTAGGTTAACCATCCACTTCAAAATTACTGGCAGGAGTCTTTTAAGCCATGATGGAGAATGTTGGTAATATTTGTTCTGCCACACCATGTTTTAATCAATGTGGTTATTCCAAAGCACTTCTTGCTCAACGGTTCCTACTCAAACCAGCAACAGCACCATAATCAAGTGGTAACACTCAAGACATCTCTGCACAGTTAGTGTTGGCTTATGAATGATTTATTATCCAAGAAGGCTCCTTCTCAGACCCAACTCTTCTCCTTCCTTCTCATCCCCATTAATCGAGGCAAATGTAAACTTCCTACTTTTAATCTCAAGAGCAAGACTTAYCCCTGTTGCCCTTGCCTCAGTACATGAAGCTCACAATGGGCCCTGCAGACRTGTATAAGAACTGCTGCAGTTCCAATAACAGTACAACAATTACAGGGACAGGTTTTAAACATCAGCATATRTACCCATTAATGCTCTGGAGAATGTTACATGTAAGTTCTTACTTTTATAGAAAAAAAAATTAGTTTGTAAGATGAGGTAATACAGGGTTGATAAATGTTCTCTTTTCATGACAAACTTGCAAATTCCTAAAAAGGGCTCTGAAGTGCCTTGAAAAATAAAGTTTTTTGCACAACATGCAAAAAAAAAATTCTGAAAGCAGTATTAACACGCTATAGGGAAAACCAGAGACAAATCCTATCTGAATACTTTGCAAGACTTGTGAAGCTATAAGTGAGAATATGTAAGACCATAGATCCAAAATGCTCAAGTTTAGAGAATGTTTTTTGCAGATTGAAAGAGCAAGTATCAGCTTTCTATCAACACAGCCATTAAGTATTTTTCTCTGATCAATGAATGGACTTCAAAGATTATGGAGTCAACTGTTGCCATGTGCCCTGTCTGATCTTCTATTCCTGACCATAACACCTTTCACTGTTTTACTGTTMAATTGGACTTTCGTTACACATATATTGATGGTGCTTTCTTTTGTTGTGATATTCACAAGGCTGGCCAAACACATGAACTGTGTTATGATTCTGAAATCTATTTACTTGCCAGAGTAAACACCTCTCATATTTGATATTGTGGGAACAAATTATAAAATCTGCCTTCATATATCCCAAGGTTGGTAGGCCAAAGATTTCACCCCCAGTACTTCACACAGGTTCAGAACAGCCTCACTTGCCAAGTCCTGTCACTTCAGCTCTAGGGGATGGAACAAGCAATATACAGTTGTGACAATATATCAAGTCAGAGATAACTGAAACTGTCCAGGGCAAATTCCCTTCATTAAAGTATTTTGGTCCATTTTTATTTTGAGCTGAGGACTACAGTGAATACTAAAGAGGTAGGCAAATTTCTGAAGTGATCATGAAGTGTTGCTAATATAAGAGCAGTTCTTAAGAATTTTGGTTGCCCTGTTCATCCTTTTTTAACCTGAACACTTTTGTAATAATCAAAACCATTTCTTCTACTGCAAATAAAATCTAAATGGGCACATATGCACACACAYACACTGAAATAAAAATCTTCTGTCAGGGACATAAGGTGGTCCCTTCTTTTTGACTGTTCTCTCATTAAAATAGGCAGCATTATCAGCTGGKAATCAATCTTCAAATCTGTTCTCAGTTAGCTGCTAGAGAAAGACATAGGGACATGGGAGAATCTAAATTCCAGAATCACTATGAGCACAACTCTTTGGTAATCCCTCATGGTCATTTACTGTTTTCCTAATGAACATACCTCATTAATGATGAGTCGGCTTGCCATCCGCATTCTGGTGCGTGGTCCAAATTTATTCGTAATCATAATCCGTAATCCAGCTTCGGGGAACCGGTATTTGGGAGGGCTGGAGCAGATGATCTCATCCACCATCACAACATTGTTTTTGCCATACTGCTGTATCCCCTTCACTAATGATCACAATGGACAGAGTTAGCAGTGTAAGTGATCTTGCCATGCATCCCATCATCCAGTCAGGTCTTTTCAGGCTCAGGTGGGGCAATACTCATCTCAATGCCTGAATTTATGAGTTACTTTCCTCTAATATTTCTGCAGCCTGGTGAATCTCCTTATCAGTTGGGTGCTTTGTTTAGATCACATGCTGGAAAGGGATTTCACTCTACTAAGGTAGTCACCAAGCCGCTGTCAGTGAGTGGGAGCAGTTTTTATCCAGCGTTCATGCTGTAGTGCAGTTTTCTTCGCTTATGTCCCACTAGGGTTTTGTACCCCTTCTCTAAGGGCATTCACACTATGGCAATGCAGACAGCACTCCTGAAACCTCTAAAGCTATTCCATTGGRTCAAGGTGCTGCACATCCAGAAGGCCCTAATGTAGAGCTCACTCCTTCTGGAAATCTTCACTTGACCTTCCCTGAGTATTACCAGTATTTCTCACATGCAAAGATGTGAAACGACGAAAAGCAACAATTGTCAAGAACAAATCTATGCTGTAGGTAAGCCTTTGTGAATATAAAGGAGCCTACACCAAGGTTAAGATTTCAAAGTTAACGAAGTTCTACCGTGTTAAGAACATGTAGAGAGAAAGCTTTATTGGAAATCAACACAAGTACAGGCAAGGATTTCAGGAGCTCACCAACAAACCAATATTCTCACAAATGCTACAGACTACACACAGCAAGCAGAGCAAGGCTCAGCAGACAGGAGACATACCCATGTGGTGTTAGAAAGCAGGGCAGGAAATACACACATGACTGTAATAAATATTAATCATTACATRTAATAATATGAACAGAACAAAAATTATTTGCTGCTTGTATTCTGCTTTGCTTAGCTTGGCCTCCCCCTCTCCCTCCCCTTTTGCATTGTTACTCACATTAAGAAGAGGAGGAGAATTTAGGAGGCAGAAGTGAAAGATAATTAGTGCATGGTTCCAAACAGGAAGCAAAGGAAATCTAAGAAAACATTCAACTCAAAGAATGGAATTAAAATGGACCTGTTCTAAACACCCAGAAGCCTATATTGTTACTCTTTAGCATTGTTACAGTGTTGAAATATTTTTSTTTTTCAGGAAGAAAACTAGATCCATGCATGCAGTTAAATCACATCATGCAATAAAGGTTTTGCTGTCTCAAGCACCTTCTAACATATTTGCTGTTGAAGAAATACATCCTCCAAACAAATCAACAAGAAAAACCTAGGAGGTCTGTAAATCACCAATCTGTAACTTTTACCCTTCAGCACTTGTGTGTCTTGCCTTGTTTCACTAAAATGAGTTCAGTGAGTACACTGGGGTCACCTGAAGTGTCATAAATAYAAGATTTCTGGTTTCATGAAGAAATGTGCCCCACTTAAAGAATCCACTCTGCAATCTTGCTTGAAGCTTAACATCACTAATACATAATGGAACTAATAGTAATTTTATATTTGCTAAATGTAAAGGGGGAATTATCCTCCTCCATCCCAAAATCTAAACCAAATTAACCTCGCTGAATGCTGCAGCYGAGGATGCAAATAAGGAACACATCCATCCCAATGACTCTTGGAGTGTAGCAGCTTTGCTGTGAAGGAATGTRCAGCCAGACAATTTTCCAAGGAATCAGTCCTCACAGAATAGGACTCAACCACGTGAACTTAATATTTGCTTTAGTTAAAGAAAAAGAAATGCTTGATCACAATGCTGGTAAGGCAAAAAGGGCAGATGTTAATCAGATTAACTGCTCCCAAGTGAGTTTCTCCAGAGAATTATTCAAAATGCTTCATCCTACAGTGTCATAAAAATCATGAAAGCACTGAAGTTACTCTGAAACTGTTCCTTAGAATCCTGTGGAGAAGTAAGCAAACATTAAGCTTTGAGAAAAGTACCAGGATTGAAAACTCAGCACTGATGTAGAATACCTCATGATAAATATATATATATATATATAWAWMWMTATATATATATATATATATAACTATAGCTATTTTGACTTACTGCAGCACATTGATCTTATTATTTTCTTTATTTTCAGTCTGACTCCTTATGCCTGGAAATATACACACCTTAGCCCTATATAGTATGAACTCCATCTAAAAGTTGTTTTAAGAAGTGTGATTTGGAGAAAAGCCTTTTGCTCTTCTCCTTCGTGATAATCCTTCCAAAAAATCTACTGAGAAACAGTTTTTATTTCCAACAACCTTATTGCCCACCACCAAAGGTTCATCACCAACAACCCTGTGAAAACCAATAGAAAGATTCTTGATGACTTTAGATGTGATTAGGTCCCCAGAAACCCACTTTTGTCCAAATTTCTGGTTTCATGCAGGGGTCAAACCATGCCACCTGGTGGAAATTTGGGTCAACATAATAGAAGTCAAGGCCAATATGTATTTGTACTTTGAAAATTGGAGCACTATTCACAAAGTACATCCATTTTGCCTTTACCTGGGTGTGCAGAATGAACCCTTGAAATGGAATTTTTCTTACAGTGAAAAGCTCTCCTTTTTTCTTCTGAAACTTGAGTGATGAAGGGTTTTATAGTGTACCACAGGAAGCTCTTGAAAGTAATAAAACTTAAAAGCATAAAAGAGCTTTACAGTGTGTGAACCTGCCTTTTACCTGCACCCTGAGCAACAGGCTACCCTTGGTAGAAACAAAGATCCTCACCCAAAGCAACTGTTCCTTTGTGGGAAGTAACCAGGCTTTCCTCCTGTGGAAAATCAGATTAAGGTCAGACCTACGCCAAGGGAGGTTTTTTTGGTGGATCCTGAAAGCTGCTAACCAGTGCTTGAAGGCAAAGCAGAGGCCAGCTCTAGCTCTYTCCTTGCTGTCAGCAGTGCTCCCTTCTCAAAGCTGCTGCTGGGGAAGATGCAGCTCAGCTTGTGAAGCCAGCGTGTGCCAGTGAAGAGGGAGTCACTGATAGGTCATGGCATATTTTGGGAGAACGGGAGGGAGAAGCAAGAGGCAGCCATGTGACAGTTTTCTAGGACAGCATCTTGACACATAAAGCAGCTAGGCTAACACTGCCATCTTCTCCTCCCACTGCTCACTCCAAATCCTTAATCTTTTCTCCCTGTACTTTCTCATCCCAGGCGTCTTTGCCTGTCACACTCTCGCTCTTTGAGCAATGGTCCCTCCAATGCAGCGTGGATTTGTGTAAAGGGTGCTGGAGAAGGAAAAGGGAATCTGACTGAAATCAAAATGTCAGTGCATCTTTGAGGGAAAATCAGAAAAGAAATCTGCTGTGGACAGTTGATAGTGGAGCTTTCTTCTTTCTTTTCTGCATGTTCTTCGCAAGCACTCAATAACCTACACATTTCCTTGAAAAGGAAAAACAGGTGGACAGGCAGGCACTTGATGCTATCATCTCTTGACCACAAGGGCTAGAGTGGAGAGCCTGCTGGGGGATGACATCAGAACCCAACAAACGCTTCAAAAGTAAAGATCACTAATATGTTTGGTGTTTAACCACATGTCTACAGCTGGTACAGGAGATATCTGTGGAACCCTGCATGGATACGTCCACATCCAAGTGACAGACTTCACTGTATCATAGTCAGTGCTCATAGAAGTTCATTATAAAATGAGGTGAAAGTATTTCAGTATCACCTTCATTTAATTGTGCTACAACGTGCTGTGAGAAATCATTTTAAATGAGTATTGTCTAAACAATATCTAGGACCACAGTAGCAGTGTGCTGTCATTGTAKAAACCTTTAGCTACCTAGATCTTCTTTAAAGAAATCTCAGCCTAAACACTAAAAGCATAAAAGAGTGGGATTCTCTGRGACTGCTCTAAATTCCTGTTTCTGGCATTATTTGTTATTACATGGGGATCTTTCCAAAGCTTTTGACATTGCTGATGAGCTCAGCCTCCTAGAATGGGAGATATTTGCAAAGTACAAAGTGAGGAGACCTGACTTGTTAAGGGCAGCCCAAGTGCTCACTAAATTACATGGTTTGTGCTTTGAAAGCAGGATGATTTTGCTTTACAGAGAATGGAAGAGAAGAGGGATAAGACAAAGATAAAAACATGGTTAGAAAAAAAGCCAAAAATACCCAGGTATTTTTGCTTAYTTTAAGTACCAGAAGCTGGGTATCATCTTCTTCTCTTTATGACAAAGACACCAACAGCAAAGAGCCTGCATTTTTCAATTTTATGTATGTGCCTGGCAATGTATACAGGCTATTTAGGCATGTGAAAAGCAGTCTTCTGAAGATCTGAACTCAACATGTAATCCCTCTTGCCCACTGATCTGCCCATATCCTTTCCTTCAACATCCATATCTCAGTGTCTCATTCCAAAATTATTTTTAAGTGAAAACTGCCTTCTTCCTGGTAAAAAAAAAAAAAAAAWTGCTTTCACAACGTTGTAGCTCATSGCTAAACAGGAGATAAAAAAGGAGCAAAACTCCCAATGTGCAAAGCAGCTTGTTTTTAGAATATTAAAAAATKATTTAATTTTTTTTTTCATGTGGCAGTCTGACTGCTGAATTATCAAGTTAACCCTGCTTACAATTGAATAGTGATGCCGTTTCGATTTGCATTAAAAAAATAAAAAGAACACCCTGTGAACTGCTCTTTTTCCAGGTCCTGTCTGCTCAGCCTTACCTTTCAGCAGTAACGGAATGGATGGGTCATCACAACTAGAAGCATAATATATATTACCATCTTCCAGCTCATTGTTGACTGTGTCACCATTTCTAACATTCTTGCTTTTAAGGGTGAAGAAATTTTGCATCCTCACATTGTACCTGAAAGAGCAAAGGAAAGGGGTGAAAAGGCTGGATTTTTCCYTTTTCTTGGCAAACTTTCAAGCCTCTGAGAACAGCTTATGCAGGCAAGCAGTAAAGACTAGATGTATTTTCTCTGAAACTATTAGGATGTGAAGAAAAAGGACTGTCCAACTTAGTGGCAAGCTGACAGGAAAGCAAGGACTGCACCTATCTCTCATGATGTACAGCAAACTGCAAAAAGGCACTAGAGCAGATTGAGTGAAGGCAAAACACTGGAGCTGTGGATTTTGGAGCCAGGACATTGACTATASAGCAGCTTCTTCCCTCCTGCATCAGCTCGCAATTCACCTCACTGTTTYGCTCAGTATGGTGTTCCCTGTGGGCGTTCTCAAGCATTTCTGGAATTGCTGACCATACCCTTCTAAAGACAGCATACATCTATTTTAGCACTGGAGTGGGATCTAAGAGGACTGTCAACAAACTCTGCTAAGACTTGATGTAGGAGAAAAGGGAGTTCCAACGGGGTGATTTGTGAGGGGAAAGCACCAAGGGGTGTAAGTCTAAGCAGCTTGCAATAGAAGGGTGGACTCACAGACACTTGCAGTAACAGTCAGACCTCTGACTCTCCTGTCAGAGGCAGTGACACAACAGAAGATGTCAGTATACAAGCTGGTATGAGATGGTCTGAAGATAAATACATGCTTAGCACTCTGTCTAATGTTCCTTGACCTTGCTCTCCAGGGAGTACAAAATATGTGTAAGAGCTGACACGATGTGTGCTTACAATCCAGAGCACCCCGCAGGCTCTTTATATACACCTTTGTATAAGTGRCATTTTTTGCAATTTTTTCTGAAAGCTACTTTACCTCTGTGCACTATGAAAAGGATGCATGAAAGTATTTGTTGCTGGCTGAGTACAAATCTAGAATTAAACTGGTTAAGCACAAAAACCAATAGATCTCACACAGAAACATGACTGGCTGTATTGTCCTCAGGCAGGAAGGCCAAGGACAAAACAAGAATGAAAGAAAGGTGGTGATTTAACACCTAAAGGGCATAGTGAGCAGAAGTACTTACTTCATGATAAGGATGTAGAATGAATACATAATGATGAGTACCAGGCTTTCCCACCTCAAAAAGACAGAAAGAAGTGTTAGAAGGCCATTCAAACAGCTGTATGCTTTACAAGTTTTATGTAGGAGTGTGCCTTAAACATCTGGCACGAGTCACATTTGCGCACACAGGACTCACATSATTAAGATTAGATGGTGTCTCAGCAGAATGAGGAGGGAAGCAGACTCTCAAGTTTCAATGAACATGCAAATAAAATGCAATGCATGTATTTCAGAAATGTGCTATGTAGACTGAAACCACAGCTACTCTCTGAGGATTGTAATACCAAGGCCTTTTGTCATCTCAGTCCTGAAGCACTGAAGCAAAGGCCAGGAACTCTGAGAGCACTGTTACAAGACACGATCTTCCACTGGGATTCACAATGGAGTGTTCTTTGGAACATCTGGCACCCCATAAATGTTAACAGTAAGAATCAGAGCAAAAGAGTTTTGGTTACCCTCTCTRCACACAGAAATCTTCAGGCCTTACAGATAGCCTATTTACTTCCTTCATGTTTCCAGATACTAACATTTTCTTATAGTTTCCCCTGACCAATGTAAAAACTAAACCCAAAGAAAAAACACAGGATTTTTTAGTGATCAAACCTATACTCTCAGTGTATAGAATTAAAGTCATTTACACTACAACTCTATTTACTGGTGAACCTCAAGGCAAATACAGGACTGCATGGAATAATTTACTCAACTTACCATTCTATTTTCTCRTCATATATGAACTAGAAAAAGGAAAAACAGGAAACACATAAATTGACCATTTCTCTGATCTATCTCGAAAAACAGTCAAATTTCTTTAGCAAATATCAAACATATCTAGACAGAGCTAATCAAGTTTTGACCCCTTCTGACCCGAACTTCCACTGTATGGATTGTGCCCCTCACGAAACACAAACTTTGTGAACAAGGCTTGGAGCCCTGTCAGTGGCTGCTGCAAGTAGAATTCAGTGAAACAGTGCAAGCACGTGAAAGACACACAGATAAGCATGCATGTACCCGCATGCTGTGCTGTGCAAAGGAGAGCAAAGTCACACATTCCAAAAAGCCTTAACTCTTGAGTCCTTTTAACAGCTAGACTAGTTTTAGCAGTGCAGGCAGCCGTATTACCTCTCTGGGGCCAAGTGGTTATACACATTTCATTCCACCCTGTGTAACTGCTGTTRCTGAACACACAGCTAGTGATCCACAGGTATTACAAAATACAGACTAAGTGGATTCTTCCCYGCCTTGCCACCAGAAGCATCAAATGTGTACACTGAGGAACTACTACACTCCTCTAGGTGAACAAAGTTGTATCTCATCTGTGCTCTACTTGGAAAAACTTACCCAGAACCTGAAATAAAATTACTGTGTAGAAGCAAGAAACAACACCTTCCCTATTTAAAACAGAAGTGTAGCTGAAAATTTTTCACCTCCACAACAAGCAATCTCCTCGGACAGAGGAGAGTGCTATCTGAACTGCATTACAGTACCATGCTAGCCTGCAGAACTTTACCACYCCTAGGTGTAAAATGGACACTGATGGACATGATGGGCACATATTCCATGGGCCTGTGTAAAATGTTCATTTATACCACGACCTGAGGCCTCCAGATCCCACTAGAACTAGCTAGGAAAATAATTACTTGCCACTGTGTATCAGTAGTTAGCAGGCTGGTGCTCCAAAAACTCAAGCAATGAAACACAGTAACTGATAAGAGAACTACTTACAATAATAAGTATGATCACAGATATTGTGTAGTATACAGAATCTCGGAATACAGCCCACTGGGTGAGACAAACCACCTGAAAAATACCACRCATTCAGCCAAAAAAATTATGCAATTTCAAAGACAAAAAAAACAAAAACAAACAAGCCCCTATCTTAACATAGCTTAGATGCATGAGCAGAATAGTTGTTATAAGCAATAGCTCTGAAACCAAATGCAGTTTTATGCAACCATGAAGACCTATAAGTCTGTTAGACAATGGATCTATAATAAGCATCAGTAATAAAATCATACAGAARCTTCAATTAATGAAATACTTTTCTTACTAATGATACTTGATTTGGTCACAATTTCAATTGTAAAGTACAATTCATTGTACTGCAGCAAATCAATTGCTCCTCATTCCTTATATTTGTGGATATATTGGACTTACTACCTGAAAAAATATGATAAACAGTGAAACAATCGACTGCATAAATGGAGCAGGTTTCATGCTTGTGTCCCAGATTCTTTGACCATCATCAGCACCAGGAAGGAGGAGCAGATGCCACTGATGAGTTGATTGCAAACACAGTATTGTATGAAGAGGAACCAGTTTCCTCAGTATGTTTCATGTTCAGAGTGCTGAAACTACAGCTGAACTTTTTGGAAACATTTGCTATTGGTTTTGTAAATTCTTTCCAATTTTTGATGTTTTTCACAATATCATTTTTGTCTGTGATTTTGCCTTTTTTTTCCAATATTTGCTCATGGAAAACCCTAAATTGTAAGCAATTGAACTATGTAAAGACAAGTGTCTTACTAACCTGTCCTGCAAACAGTCCACAGACACCAACAATGCAGAGGATATTGAAAACTGCTGAACCAACAATGGTCCCAACTCCTACATCTCCATGAGTGATAAATACACCTGTAGAAGGAGCAAAACATACATAATTRTCTCTGTCATTTAATTTCAGGTCACTCAGAACATCTATGACTTGAAAAGCAGAAGACTGATTCAAAGATTAAACAAAATATGTTTCATAATTAAGGCTTGCTTCTCTGTGTATTAATTTGTGCTTTTAGTCAAGCTAACACCTTCCCAGTTTTGGCTTAAAACCTCTACACGTGCACTTYTAGTAAATAATTTCTGAACTAATTAGTTGAACAGTAAGTTCTCTGTTTCACAGCTAGTTGTTAGTGGTGCAATAATCCATTCAAATGGGTTTAAAACACCTGCAGTCACATCAGAAGCATGGGATTTATTTAAAGCACAGAAATTTTTCTCCAAGGCAAGCAACCAGATAACTCTTTGCTGAAGTTACATGATTGCTAAAGGGAGCCTTAAAGGCTTATGTTCAACTGCTCTTCAAGAAGTTGGATGTGAGGTTACGGTGAATTCCTTTGGACAGTATTTCCCTAAAGTTTATAAAAATGCCAGTCAGGATAAAGCCTACAAAGGCTTTACTAAAGATTTAAAGCTACAAACTAGCTGCCATTTCTGAAACTTGGCTGGACAAATTCCACAACTGGAGCGCTGCTCTCAGTGGCTACAGGTGTTCACAAGGGACAGCTGAGGACAGAGCAGTGGGTGCTGCCTGTGAGGAAAGGCTGAGGGAATTGTGATTGTTCAGCCTGGAGAAGAGAAGGCTCTGGGGAGATTTTGGTACAGTCTTTCAATGTTTAACAGGATCTTACAGGAAAGATGGGGACAAACCATTTAGGATTCCTAGGACAAGGGGTAATGGTTTTAAACTAAAGGAGGGTAGATTCACACTAGATAAAAGGATTATTTTTTTAAAAAAATAAGAGATTTTTAAAATGTGAGACCCTGGCACAAAGTTGGCCCCACGACTGGAAACATTCAGGGTTAGGCTGGATGGAGCTGTGAGCAGCTGTATCTAGCTGGAAATGTCCCTGCTCACTGCAGGGCAGCTGAACTCGATGYCCTTTAAAGGTCTCTTCCTCTACGTGGGGTCTCATGACATTGGGGGCAGAATCCCCKCCCCAATCTGCTGGTCACACTGCTTTGGGTGCAGCCCAGGACACAGTTGGTTTCCTGGGCTGTGAGTGCACACTGGCTGCACACTGACAGATCCTGATAAGCTTCTCATCATCCAACACCCCCAAGTCTTTCTCCTCAGGGCTGCTCTTAATCTATTTCCAAATATATCAAATTACTTCTCAGGGGACTTCAATAAATCTCTTCTTTTGCATCCTGTGTTCAGAATCAGACATTCCTCTCTGTGTTTTGAGAGGAGATTCACAGTTTCATGAGATATTTTGAGTAGTCAATTATACCATGAACCACAGACTGGCTGACAGCTGCAATTGCTGATTATAAATTGACAGAAGAATGGGTACCTGTGCTTGATCTGCTGCTGATTTTCTAACAGCAGATCTCAAAAAAGCCTGTGTGTGGGCTCCATACCTATAACAGATGCAAACAGTTCTGGGGTGGAACTCCCTGCTGCCATGAATGTGGCTCCAGCAACATCTTCACTCAAATGTAGTTTCTAGAAGAAAACAATTGGTAATTTCAGCATTGCTACTGCATTTACATTGTGGAATTCTATAGTTGTATGTAAATGAATAGTCAATTGTGGCTCACATGGAGCTGAATCAAGTATCTCTGCAGATTCAAAAAGATTCTAAGCATTTCAAATGGTTTTCAATAATTTCCTTCAGGAACTCTAAACACAATCATTTAATTCCTCAACTCTTAGTGCTTCTAAAATTTGAAAATAAAAACACATAAAAGAAAAACATAACCTTTGTGAATAAACCCTACAAACAGCAGGCTGGAGTCTGGCTTCACTTTTCAACTGTGTTAATCAAAAGTGAGTCCGCTGACACAGATAAAATTAGTCCAATTAGACTCAGAGAAGCCTTTGTATGGTAGAGATCTATTTTGATGACAGTGTCTCTTAAGCTCTAATAGGATATAGATAACTTAAGAGTTTTCAGACCAGCATAAACATGTGCAGGTCCACAAGTGGGCTGCATCACTTTAGCAGTTGGAAAATCTTTCCCTTGAACTATGAAAATGGCTTTACAGAGGAGCTTTTTCCTTTTTGAGAGTCTCTAGGTTCACCTTTAATACGTTATTTTTCTTCCAAGGACAGAAAAATAACTGGTGACAAAAGGAGAAGTAAAAAAAATCCTRCATTTTTAAGCAGTTTGCTTGAAAACATCTTAAGCTGATGACAATGGCATCCCATACATCTTGACAAAATGTAAATACAACTATGATCTATTAATAGTTATACTGCTGCAGCAGCTCAAACCTGAGTGTGCTATCTGAGCTCTTCTTAGCTGTTTAAATGTTCAGCAGAACATGAAACAAGACATAAAGATTTTATGGAGGATCAGTAACTAGTAACTGGTACAAGCAACAGGTACAACTTAAATATGGTGTCTGAGGTGCATGCTGAATACAGAACATCTAGAAGGGAAAAAAACCCATCTCCATTGAGTATTTAACTACTGTTGATGGCCTTCCTCATTCTTCTATTTGTTGTTCTACTGATAAGTGTAATTTTCTAACTGAGTAGCACTAACAGGTATTTAGTACATTTAGCCATAGGAAAACAGACTTTTTAACTAGCAAAAAAAAAAAAAACCCAGGAGTTTTTCAGAAAATGGTTGCTCTTGTTTTTGTTTAAAAGCAAAGGAGATGGAATTTTCATTTTGCCTTTAAAAAGGAGTTAAAATCTACATTTGTATTATGTTTTCATTTTGTTCACCAAACTCATACTCATTGCAACGTTTACATGTCAAATATAAATTCTACCCTGTCACAATGAACTCAGTGAAAGTCCTACATGTAACTGCAAAGTCTTCTCAAAAAAGATATAAAGGCAATATGTTTATTTAGCCTTTTTTTAATGGCATATAAAATATGTATTCTCATTCCAAATCCAAGGTACATACTTTTCCCATGCATTTTCCCTTTTCTCCACTTCATTCTAGGACCACATACACTTCCTTTCTCCTTGCTGATAGTGATAGATATGCAATAAGATTTGCATAGCCAACACAATTTGTCTATCTATTAACTTTTTACAAGTTACTTTTAAAAAAAGGAGTATAATCATAAACCAAATTAATCTATAACCCACACCTTTCCTCGCTACATGCTTCAGGTTTTGCCATTATTAAATTGCCATTATTAAGTTCTTTGATTTTTTTCTGCTTGAGTGTGGCCAGAGGATCAAGTGTGCAAAGACCACTGGTGCATGCTTTGATGGAAACTCAAATAGTTTGAAAAGGATCAAGGCCCAAAAGTTGACAGGAATGAACTCTAAACAATGACAACGATAACACAAAATGTTTGATTCTTCAAATCATATTCTCTAAATAAATTTTTTAAAGAGTAATAAAGTTCTTTAACATACCTCACAAATTTTCTCCAAGGATGGAACAAAGAAGTCATCACATACTATGGCCAAAGCATAGAACATATAAAGAGCCTGTAAAGAAAACAATTTCAGGGAACATGTCAGATTTTTCCTGCACATGAAAAAAGGAAAAAAAGGCAATGCTACTTTTATTAAATATTTCTGCATTTAGCAGAAATATATAGATTCAATTTTTATTCAATTCCAAACAAAAATCTCCCTGTTGAYAAATTTATGAAACCAGATTTTTTTAATGCAAAATCTCATTTAGAACAAGACTGTTTGCCCATGAAAGGTACCACATTTTGACAGAACAAGATGGTGCAACAGATTTCATACAATGAAAAGTAACAGGTAAAGATTACAAAGTTATGTAGTCATCCTCTATATTTTTAACTAATTATCAGACCAAGTAATTAAATAGAAAGTACAACCAGGTTGACTAACAATATTCAGGAAATAATTATGCCTGGAAATAAGTGGACCCTGGATCATATCCATGGATCAGTGCACCAAAACTCTTAGGAATGATCCTGATTCCCTGAATAAATGAGATTCTCCCACTGCCCTATGCAGTCCTATGTGCTGTGCCCATGCAGTGGGCCTAATCCTGCTGTTGTCTATCAAAMACAACTCCTTTTTACATTCCTTGCCCTGAATGGGAATAAAAAACTGGAGCCTGCAGGCCTCCTTTGTTTTTTAGTACAATAAAAAATAAACTCCACATGATATTTTCTATATTTCTTCAGGGTTATTTTGGTTTTTCTAAATTATAACTGCATCTCTTGCATAGAGACACAAAAGACAAGAAAGACACTCAAGAATCTTCCCCATCATGTTCGATGTCATCAAGGAAGGAATCCCAAAGTCTGTCTGTACAAGATGAAGCACAAGCAGCAGTCATGGGATCCATTCTGCCAGGATTTTATCTCCAAGAGGATGAACAAATAGGCACTGCAAATTCAGACATGCATCATTTTGTTAAATCATAGAGTCAAAGAATCATTTCGGTTGGAAAAGACCATRAAGGTCAGCATGTCCAAGTGTTAATCTGACAATATCAAATCCACCACTATACCATATCCCGCAGATGTCACCTTTTAAGCAATTGCACTCAAATGCACATATTAGAAATACTCAAATCAAAGTATTAGACTTGTTGATATATACACAGAACTCTACTTAGTAAGGTCACTATGATGATTAATATCTTACTAAAGATAAAAGTAAAACAAGTAACATAAAAGGAAAACAAAAATGAAGCACATTAGAGGAAAACTTACAGCAATGATATGAAGCAGAATTCCTCCTTGCTGACGTTCTTTATTTGTAAATATATCTTCAGGAAACTCATTAATGGCTGAAAGAGAAATGTACTTTTTTTAAAAAAAATGTACAGCTTGTATAAATGGAAGAATGAAAAATAAGGATGCATCTGTAGAAACATATGACCAAACATAAGTGTCTCTTCTGATGTGCTACATTACAGCTTGCCAGTTCAGAATTACTTTTCTGCTCTCTAATWGTGAGACATCGTGTAATCACGATGAAGTTGACATTCTTACTCTTACAAGATCACAGTACAGGAGAATTCACAAACTACTGGTCAAGATGCAGCAGCATGCATTGCTTTAATCTATTTATATGTTTTACAAAATTTTATAATGCCAACAGAAGCATATATGCATGTAACAGCCAAGTAGGTTCCTTGCAGTAATATACTGCCATATGTGGAAATATAGTAGTATTTCGTACAGTAAAATACCATTCCCTCCATGAGAGTGGAATACTCTCCTGGAATAATACCAAAATACCATCAGTTTTAAGAACTTCTTATCAGTTACCTTAACTGACAAAAGCAATTTTTTTCAGAGAAGTTATTCCCTACCATATAAAATAATGTATGATAAAAAATTAGTAAGCACTCAAAGCATGTGGTTTTTAATAGATCCTGCCTATTAGAAACTAATATTAACTGAAGTGATTAGTAACGAAAAAAGCTTTAAGGAAACTTCTCCCATGGAAGAAAAGACCCAGAGCTACAGCTGCTGGCACCTTACATGATATGGTTGTTGTTACATCACTGGCTACAATACCATGCCCACACAGATGTATTCAGGACACAGACACTACTTTTCTTACTGCAACCCCCATTTTTTCCTCCGTCTCCTTCATTCAAGCTGCGGCTGTGAGAACACACAGGACAGCAAAGAACAAGAGCCTGGGCCTGAGTTTCTAGCAAACAGAACCTTGCACATGAGGTGGGTCTTTTCACAGAATCGGATGCAAAGGTGTGCAGCTCCCATCGCAGGTGTTTGTGCCAGAAGCACCATCCATTTACTGCTACMATGCAGCAGAAGGAATAGATCTCCACCCCCTAACTTGACAAAATGGATGTGTCATCTGGGAAGCTACTACCTACCTTATAATCTCATTCAGTTGACTGTGTAATATTTCACAGTACAACATTAAAACTGGTTAAGTTGGTATAAACTGAAGTTTTAAGAAGCATTATTAAAAACACCATTTTTCTAATCCTTCTATCTGACGTTAATATTACATAGGAAACCAGAAGTTCAGAAGACATCAAAGGTAAGAGTCAGAAAATAAAAATGAGCCTAGGTCTGTCACAAAACAAAAGCAAAGCAGCTTCACTGCAAACTGCCTTTCTTTATAAATACTGATAATAGTATATTCTGGTGATAATAGTAATAAACACCTGTTTGTCTCACAGAGGTAATATTACACGAATTGACATGAAGACAGCTTTTCTCAAAGATAATGCTCCTTTCTAAAATAACCCACGGTGTGCTGTTCCCCTAAAAAAGAGACAATTCAAAATCTTTTTTATAAATCATGGAAATTAARCAAAGCTCTGGAATTCGGTAGGCAAGGTATCTTCCTTCATGACACGGCACCTACCAGTCAGTTCCAAGGTACAATTTGGAGTTTAACAGTATAAACATTGGCTGTCTTTATGGCTTTATTATCCAAATAATGACAGGTGTTGTTTAACTATCTTCTGTATACCTTGTCTACATGCACCCTACTTTATTTACTTGTTATTTTGTGGCTTAAGTATTTTAAACAATTCGTTTTTCTTACCTACTGCTGTGATAATCTGGTTTCTCAGTAAAAAGCTGTTTGGATCCCCTTAGGCCTGGGAAATCAGCAACACATAACTGAAGGGGGCAGTGGCATTCCCTCAGCTGTATGAACTGACAGAGGGAATGTGACATTATCAGTCTGAGAGAGCAGTCTGCCCTCATGGTACAATCTGATATGAATGCACAGCAAGGCACTGTTCTACTTCGCACAGAGATATTTTCTCATGTATGGGAGATGGAGTTATCTGGCTGCCTGAGTGGGAGCTACATCTCCTTGGTTTCTACTGAAAAGAGACAGAACAGATGGGAGAAGGAGATGAAATGAAGAGCAGTACATCTAATGGGGCTAACCTTTGCCAAAAAAAGGAGGGGAACATACACCCATCATCTTAAAACCAGATAGAAATACAGAAATATTTATCCTGCTGGTACTGCTGCAWACTCATGGCTCCTGCAGCTCATCTTATCCAGCACAGATCTCAGGAGGAAGGGAGGGCACCAAGAAAGCCAAGTCTGTATTGGAATTGCCGTAATTCTGTAACTTGTTCCCTTTCTCCATACACTAAATGGGTGGGAAAACAAAAACAGCTTATCCAGCTACGACTTGGAGGGGGCACCACCATCCTTTTCTCTGAGTCATGGACATGAAAAAATGCTTGATTAAGGCATGACAGAAAGGATGATTCACCTTTGATAAAAAGCTCTGGCTGAGCTGTCCGTGGCTAAAGAGCGATAGAAGGCATGCAGACAGTGCCTCAGAACAGAATATGAAAGCATATTCTAAGCTGCCTGCGTGGCTCTGGAGCACAGCCCTGGCCCGCAGCAGCTGGGACAGCCCCGGCATGCCAGTGACACCTGCCTGGATTTAGGCTGTGAGCGGATTACTCTGGGGACCGTGAGAGCATTGTTCCCACATGCCCTGCACATACTCCGACAGGCACGCTGCCAATGAAGTTAAGTTTCAGAATCTCCTAAGCCTGACAACCATCTCCACAACCACGTGGACCTGTGGTTTTATAACCTGCCTTGACATGTGATTTCTTCACCTTATTAGCAGTTGATTTACTCACAACAAACATGCCACCTCCTAACACCTGCTAAGCRTTCAAGCCTGCTACAACTCTTAACATTTTTCCTCACAGGGAAAATGGATCAGTAGATTTTTGAAGGCTATGTGCAATTAGCTCCGAATTTGCAGGAAAGGGGTTAGGTACATGATGTACACAAAAGCTCACTGCCCCTTTTAATGCCTGCATCTTGCTCGTCTGTCCTTTCAAGATCCATGACAGCTATAGATTGCAATTCTTACCCCTTTACTCTGATATTCAGGGATTGCTGATCATCAGAGTTGCCCAGAGCAGAGGGGTAAGGTGATGAAGGAAAGAGAGGAGACAGAATCATATACTTCCACTTTTTCCCCTTCAATAATCATATTCAAATGACAGCTTGAATATTTCAAGTTTGTGTCATTTGTTTGAGCACTGCAAACCACTTTAGGCACTCTGCACTTAAGTGTATTTCTGCTTATGTGCAATTCCCTTTTCACATTGCAGATCCTCATCCTCCCCAGGCCTGGTGGTGTGTTCATGCACATGTAGTTGTGCCTCAGTGACAGTGAATGAACTCATCACTGTGTGCAGAAGTGAGCTTCTTTGTATCTGTCAGGCAAATGCATGCATCATTACCTGGTGTCAGCAGCAAAATGTCAACAGTTTGTGTGACAGGAGGTGAACTTGCAACAACCTTAATGGTACTGCAAATTGCATTAATTTGTAATTCTGTACTAATCTGTTAGAAGATTTGATTGGAACCCAAAAAATCATCACTCTTTCCAAAAACATCTCCCTGAATGCCGGGGYCCTATATCAGCTGAGTTGCAATGAACAGGGTAAGTACATCTTAGAACCACTCTTGCTTTTAAAACATTTGTGACTTTAGCCCATCCTGCTCTTCAAAATCAATTCACTGGGAAGATTTTTACCGAAAGATGGTGAGTGACTTTGGAGGCATCCTCTCATATTCTCTTTACCACAAATATCCAAAGGGTCAGTCCCCTGCCATGGTTCACCTATTGGCTCAGGTGCTGAAGTGGTACAGTGTCAGGACAGTGGTAACCTCAGTACATGCAGRTAGTCTCAGGGAATGAGGTAATACTCTTATCTGATCCCCTTGCACAACCTGTGCACTGTCAATATTGTGATGGTAATTGTGAACTTTGGAAAAGAATGAGCCTTTGCTCATTAAAAAGCATTGACCTTAGTTATGTAATGTAATGTTAACAATGGAAAAAAAGTCAACCCAAAGATCTTACCATCATGGAGAAACTAGTTTAATAAATATAAATTGTGTCATATGAAAGTCCTCCTTTTCAATACTACTTCCCTAATTAGATATAATGACTTTGAACAGTCATTAGAAAATCATGAATGTGTTATAGTACATTAAAGGTGTATGTTTTAAACAATTACAGGATGCCTTAAATAATGAAAAAAATAACATAAATTTCAAATKTAAAAAGAATCCTTTGTAAAATCACAGGCTAACATGCCCTTAACTAAATTGTCAGTGAAGAAAAACGGTACACTCAGCAACTGCATTTAAACATGAAAGCTGGTAACATATAAATCTTACAAGSACCAAAGAAGAAACAAAGAACAATTCAGTGATAATGTTGGATGCCCTCTGGAAAAAAATAAGAATTGCATAGCTTTAAGCTCCCATTCCCATCAGACAGGCTGTTTCCAGTTTTCTGTACCAGGACTACTTGTGGATTTTCCTTCAAATGCTCAGTTCGGCTTCTGCTGGATACCAGCCCAGGCAGCGGTCTCACCGCAAATCAGAAATGGGTTATTCAAAGAAACACACCTTTACTTGAAAAATTCTGCAAGGACATTTCTGTAAAGATAACTCTCTAGTAAACTCATCTCATGGGTTATATTACCTGGGCAGCAATAATCCATCCAAATGAAGTGCAATGAAATTATTTGAAACACCACCCAATTTCTTTGAGAGGCATTTGTGCATCCATGCAAAACTGTGATRCTGAAGATCAAACTTTCTATTTGCAGGCAAAGTACCATCTGGCAGGAGGKACACTAAGCATCCTCCTCCGTACCCCTCACCTCATAAACAGTAGAATTATGAGCAAATTTTATCTCTCTTGTATATTAATTCAATTTTCATTGCTCAACCAAAAGAGGACTGCCAAATGTGATTATATGCGCAATGGTAAAGTGGCAGCTTATGAAGCAAATAACTGTCTCGACTCTCAGCTACTAAAGCCATTTAATACAGGATTGTAAAATATGGTATATTTATAAAATAGCCTTGAAAGCTCTCTTTCCATCAGTATGAGGCTATGAAAATATCTACACAAAACTGGATCAGCTACAATAAAAAGTAAAATTAATACCTTATTAAATCCTGGACTTACACTGAGTTTCTCTTAGMTTTCATAAAGAAGAAAAGTATTTGCACTCATTAAGTCAATGTAAAACAATGAAATAAAAACACATTAAGAATTATCTGTCAACCAAAAAATTGGAAGGCATGTTGAAATCTCAACTCCTGATCTAGGGAGTCAGCGATGACACAGGGAGGCACAAATACTGCCCCATGAGGATGCATCAGAACATCACAGGGCAGCATTTCATGTGTACCAGCCTTTGTGTTAATGGTTTTCATGTGCTGATTATAACTCTAAATGATTCCCATGGTTTGGGATCAGGCTGTTTTTTGGTTTTTTTCTCCCTGGTCTCCAGACCAGTCACACAATTTCTGAATCCATCTAGCGTCTTCTCTTATTATAACACTGATTTCATATAAAGCCCTTATTTTAAACATCAGATTTCTAAACTAGGATACTAAAATAATTTTTACCTTCTCCCTTTTTTTTACTTTCTGACTCATACTGCCTCAGCTCTCTTTACACTACTCTGAGCCTAGGCTGGGAAAGCAGCTCAAGCACYGGCATCCACCAGCACTAGTGCAGCTGATTTGGATATGACATGTCATTTCCCAGCTCAGGGAATAATTCTGGCTCTCAGGACTGAATAAACACTGTGGAATAATGTGAACAGGTTAAAATTGTACTGCCTCTTGACTGTTCTGTGAATTAACCACAGATATCATTTACCAGTAMAAAAATGGTATCTTCTATACGGAATTTGCCTCTGGTTTCCCATTCTGAGCTTCATACATTTGACATTCCCTCTCCTCTTCCTCCTTTCTCACATTTTTTGCTTCCTGAAAGTTTATGGTTTCTATGGTCTTCAGCATCTTGTTCCATTTGAGGGAGAGAGCSCTCCAGCTGTGCAGGGTTTTGGACTCAGTTTGGCTGAGTCCTTTCTAAACACAGATAGAAAGTGATGTTCCTGGCAAGATCACTATCTCTTGGAAAAGGGATAATAACTGGATTGACTGTCAATACTGTGACTCACATAAAAAGGAGTTATAAAAAGGTCAGGCAACTTTTCATCCCTACAGAAAAGAATAATTCCTTATGTTTTTCACAGGCAAGCCTTCTAGCTGCAAACGAGCTGGAGAATTCAAACATCACATTATGAAGTTCTTGTATGATCAGCTCAAGGTCAATGAGGTCTTGTTTTCAATTTTTTTTACTCCCAGTCAGACTCTGAAATCTCTTSCAGAACTAGAGGATGGAAAGTATTTATGCTAATTGTTCAGACTAACCACTTACAAACTCCATTTGCTCACCTCCCAATATCCCCAAGGAGAGGCTGCTTTGTCTGACATGTCAATAGCATCTTCCAGGRGATTTCACCACAGATCTATTCATAAAATAGATCACCGGGGGAAAAATGACAATCTGGTTTCTGTAACAATACACTTTGAAAATCAACCAGACAAGTTGTAGCACTTCCCTGAAAAGGTTACAAAAAGTGTAACATAATTTTAACACACTGTGGACTAGTGACCCCCTTTGAAATGACCCAATCCATGTGGCACAAAAGCACACTTTTTCAGACAGTTGGGATTAACTCCCCATTTTCCTTACTGAGTGCACTGGAGCTGCCCTTACATATACTGTTGTTTTATGCCTAATGAATTGCTTGACAATCAGACAATCAGAGTAGGCCACTATCTCTTCCTTGGTTCCCAAAACTCTTCTCTCAGCAGGTACTGCACAATGAACAACCACCCCAGAAGCTGCCCTTGACAGATTTCCCTACACTAAAGAATTTCATAGAGGGAAGAAAACACTCCCTGAGTGAATATCCAAGCAAGAGGGATCAATTATGTGAATTTGGTCCAAGGCAGAAATCCTCTTCTCTGAACATCTGAAGGCCTCATTTGGCAGAGAGGCATTATTAAACCATCCCATTATGATTCCATTGATGCCATGTGAACAATGGGATCAAAACTGCCCTTCAAAAAGCAAAGCTGGCTACCACTGCAGATCTAATATGAAAGGCAATTACATTTATGGAAATTACATTACAGGATATAACGTCTTTCCTTATAAAGCACCACTGATCCTGTTCCATGAAAATCTCTGCTTGCAAAATTACTACAAAAGTGCTTTTCAGTACACCTAAGTTCCTTCTACCTGCCCTTGTTCAGTGAATAAAATAGGGTGGTTACTACCTCCTTACCCACACTGGAGATAGACCTCAAATACCACAGAATATGAGGGTATTTCCTGCCTGGTACACCCTCAGTAGAAGCGACAACCACATTCAAATGGCAAAATGACCAACAAAATTGACTTGACCCAAATCAGACCACAGATTAAGTTTGAACTGTTGGTAGCCAGAAAAGCTACCAGGTTACTTGAAAACTGAACAGACCACATGTAGAAAACGTTGAGAATACAGAAATAAGCAGCCGCAAGAGCTGCCACAGCAGCTATCATTCAGAACAGAAGTGCACTTTAAATGAAACTGTGTTATTGTGCCTTCAGCACAGTTAATGCATAATAATAGGTTTTTGAATCCCTTCTACTTCAGTAAAAGCTTCGGCATGGCTCTTTTTAAAAGCAGCTGTATTGGCACACACCATTCTTCTTCCCCAAATGCATGGAAAAGGAAACATAATTTAATATTTAAAATATACCCTATGCAAGAAGGGATTTTGACCATCCAGGAAAATTGTGATATTCTCCACTGTGCTAYTCTTCAAGTTGAAAGATTACAAAAACTATACATGGATAAGATTCCACCAGGCTCAGATTAAGTTAAACAAACTGTTTTTCTAGAGACAAGTGGGCATAAGATAACAGAGCAACAGAAGACTTTAAGTACTGAGACCAGAAAAAGACATAAAATGTAGTCAGGCACAGGTATTGTTTAAACTTTCCTTACTTACATGCCTCTCTTCATAGATAAAGAAGGAAAATTGCAGAAAGCAGTTGTAAAAAGACCTATTCAAACATTTATTCTACCCCTGCCAATTTAGGATAGTTTGCAACAATTAGTTTTCCTGTGCTTTGTCAAAAAAACTCATTTAACTAAGAGGGAACAGGTAAAATTCAAAGATGCTGCAATAAGGCAAAGGCCTTAAGGCTATTCATTTGGTGACCTTTCTGAGGCCAGAATATCCAAGAGAGTTCRGTACATGCAAGCCAAGGTTTTCAAGAGCTCAGACACCCTGCCCAGCCATTACAAAACCAGTTGATACCACAAGCTGCGATTTGTCAATTAATTCTTTGAATTTTGCTTTTATTTTGGAAGGAAGTTGAATTTTGAAAAATTGTTTCAAGTCACACATACTAAGCTCTAAAAAAAMCCCCAAGAGTGTTAAAAACCACTGGATGAAGTCCAGTTTGAAGTCAAGTATTTAGTATAATTTTTGGTTCCATGTACCCCTTGGTGCTTTGAAAGACTCATTTTCATATGGAAATCAGAAGCACAACAGTTTTTCCATGTGAGCCACGCTCATTTGGACAGCCAAGTCTCACTACTTCTTTGTAAAACACGTAATATTAATTTTTTCACTTTTTCTGAAAMCATGGTCCTGAAATCATGCAATTATGTAAGAATACCAGCTTTCACTTAAAACAAAAAATCTGCTTCTAGCCTTCGTGTTTGTAGAAGAGGGCCCAAGCCTGAAAATCTAAAGGATGTCCAAAACCCAGAAGAAAAACAAAAGAGAGACCCAGGCTTTTTGTTTAGCTTTTAAACAAATGTCACAATTTTGTGGGGCCAGGAGCACACAGGATTACTGGCATTACTCCTCAGCTCATGTGCTTTAGCTCAGTCACAAATACACGAACATTCCAGCATGCGGTTTCTGCTCAATAATACCAAATGATGTCAACATGTTTCTTATGCTGAGGACCAATGTCTATTTCACCTTTTCCACATAAGCAATCCCATTCAAGGCAAGTAAGATTTAACCCTTCAAGTCCTATATCATGACTCCTTTACTGCATAAATAATTTTTCAAAGGGCAGATTTGCAGAGTTCTCTGCTAGTCCTCCCCAGACAACATCCCTTGGGGCATTTTCTCATTATTCTAGAAACTCAGAAAGAAGYCTTAAACAGCACGTACTGGAGTACTTCAAGAACGATCTCTTTTAAGTTCTAGCCTCTACTACATACTTCAGCATCCTCACATTTGGTATGAAATCTGGTGAGTAAAAATCAGTTTCTCGGATGATCTGGAAGCTTCCACATATTAGCAGCCTATTAAGCAGCACTGGAGATTTGAGGGAGAGAAACTGATTTATCTCCTAAATGCATAGTAATTATTCCAGAATTAAAGTGGTCTTAACGCAAAACAGGCAAACAGCAGGAGACACCACTGCTGGAAAGCAGTAAGATAAACATTACAATAATTTCACAGTCCAAAATAACAATGCTTCTCACATTGTCTTCGACCCCATGGAATCCTATTCCATGACTATGTAGTATCTGTAAATAAATGTTACAATGAAGCTCATACCAATTCACAGAAAGGCRAGACAAACTCAGAGCAATGCTACACAAAGCTGAGTATAAGCCACTGAAGTGAAATGAGCTAAAGGAAAGAAATAAGGGCGAAAAAGGTACATGAACCCAGTAATGTCATAGCCCAGTCATGAAAGATCTGTTCAGGTTTTTTTTAGACTTTCGAAGTTAAGCACAGAAGAAAGAACAGTTTAACACAACACACGTCTCTCTTTAATCCAGCCAGGTCAGCTACAATTAACAGGGGAACTACTGTCACACAAGCTTCAGCTCTTATGGCATAAGCCCAGCTGGAAGCCTGGATATGTAGGTCATAGYTGGAGCTCCTGCTTCACTGCTGCTGCTACTACAAATAGCTCACTTAAACCCAGGTATTTCTCTATTACTGCAAAAATTCTCTAACTGCAAATTTGGAGTGATGCTTTGTAAAACTAGGCATCCCCCTGTCACAATCCTGCGTGCATGAACTGTCTGAAACCGAGTCACAGGRCAGCGCTTCTCATGACAAAGTAGCCATCAATAGTGCAATTTAAAGAGTGCTAGGAGATTTCATTTTGATTTCTTTCAAAACTTCGCTATCTGACAAGCAAATTGATGAGTTCTGTCCAGCTCATTCTGCATCCGTTTACTGCTCAGTATGCATTTTGAGGTAACATTCAGCAGAAAATCCCAAATCTGCACATCAAAAATATATTTGTACCTGATGGATGCTTGCAAAAGGCTTAACAGGCACCCAACTATATTGTCCAGCCTTGAGAAGCAAGAAAGGTACATTTATTTACCTGGACCATCAGAAAGGCACCATGGGAAACAATCACTATCTATAAATATTACTGTGGTAACTATAAAAATAAAGACAGAGAATCATGGAGTCTCAGAACATGGTAGGAAAAGAATCATCATCTGAAAGCTAAGGAAGGCAGAAAAAAAATCAGTCAAATATATGCACTAAATTCTCCTCAACAAGAGGAGAAATAGGAAAATTACACATTCATCTAATCATACCAAACAGTAGCATATACCTAGGGCATATATTATAAAGCACTTTCCAAGACCATATACATCCAATTAAAAAAACCTTTCAGAATGTCCAAAATTTTCTTATGAAATGTCACACCAAGATGGTGCCCACAAAACACATGTAGAAATAGCTCATTCAAGGGATGTATCTTAGTCTGGTCTAAATGAGGCAAGACTCCAGTGTTAGCCACATCACACTGCAGCACTATTCAATGAACCGAAACTCACAGCTGCAAAACATGGAGTGCTTTCACTTCTGCCCATATAGGAACAACACTGCATCAYTGCTCTGTCTTAAAATAAGCTTGTAGCATCTTTATCTCATTGCATYAGGTGGTTCAGAAACTGATTTTGCTCTCACAGTACTAGTTTAGATAAACTGAAGAGGAAACTCCACCTTTCTAACATTTATTAGAAATACAAAGACCATGTATATAGATATATATTTATAAATATTCAGTTCATATTCTCTTTATATCTGTTTAGATTTTCCTCAGTTAGTTGAAAAACCCCCAGCATGCCTAAATGAGATGGTTCCTTGTATTTGTGCCATGCACCAGAAAACATTCATAATAAGAAAACTGATGGAATATAGCTGCAGAAGCAGAAGGGGGCTGAAAGAGTGGTTAGAAAATGAAGAAAAGTGTACTAGGACAGTGAGTACTTAAAGACAGCAGAGCCTCACCACAAATTTCACCTGCTTTCACCTAATGTATGGAAAGCAGAGCTTTAAACTGATGATCTGATCAATCATATTTCATCTGCCCAGACAGCCAAATCTAACATTTCAAAACTTCCTTGTATGTCCATTTTTGATTACCTAATCTATTAACTTAACTTAGAGTGTCACTGTAATACCAATCTTTCACAGTCAGAGGGAAAACAAAATATAGGAAAATGCCTCATACTCTTTGTAACTTCCTTCAAAGCCTGCCACAATGCAGCTGATGAATAGAGCAAGCTGACTGACCTGATTGTGCATTCCCATTTACCTGGACTCAAGGATTTCCAAACCAAAGGACASTACCACACAAGTACCATTTTTCTAACCTTTTGTTCCGTGAAAATGCTTCCTCTGTACTTGACAAACAACCAATACTGGGCATAAAACCTTGTACCTGGTCCGTGAAACAGTAAGGCCTGATAAACCTTTCTTCCTTAATAATGGATTGTGCCTTTTAAAATCCTTAATTCGAGTGTGGCAATGCTTTGATTCCAGTTGGCTAGCCTGTCAGAAAGCACTAGTTACTGCTTACTCCATCTCATCAGCCACTAATACAGTCACTGCAGTCATTCAATCACTATGAGAAGCTCTTGCATTATTTTCCAGTGCAGTTGCTCTCATCGATGTTAAACTAATTTGAGGGAGATCATTCAAATTAATTTTGCAGTGAAGACACAAACTGAATGACAGAACATGATTTCCCCAACTGCCTGGTGTGATGATTAATGCCACAGTTGGGAATGATATGTACCAGCTCAAATTCCAGCAGTTGTTCCATCCACTAGACAAACCTCTTCCCATTATTACAGTGAAAGCATATATTGTGGTTTAACACAAAACTGGGCAGTTAACCAAGTAACAGCTTGTTTTTATCAATTTGGATTTTTTCTTCCTAAATTTAACAGTTGGGAGATTTTGAAATGTGTCTGCAGATGAATCAACAGCTTAAATGGTTCAGTGAGCAAAATAATTGTATGGATTTTTTTTTTGGCCAACWTGGGGAATTAAACATATTTGCACTCTGCAGACATAAATTAGAGTAAAACTCATTTCAATTTTGGTTCCCTTTAACTCTCATTTCTTAACCACATTTTTGCTGAAAAGCTAATATTGAAATTAAGAAGCAAAGCTGTAAAAAAGTTAATGGAGCTCTGCTGACTTTTATATGTTTGAGATTCCAGCCCACATATTTTGCTTTGATTAGAAAGGTTCAGAGGCATAAACAGCGCAAACACTGTACGTGCATGATGTTGCTTTCAAGTTTGAGTTTAGAACCAGAGAAAAGAATTCTGAAGTAGGAAAAATGTTTGGGTTGTACATTTTGAAAAAGATAGAGAAAGTTCTCATGGTGTTTCATAAAAACTATGCAGCACAAATCATGGATCTAGATTCCATAATGGGCTGAGTGCTCTGTCCAACTACGGTCATCAGCAAAAATCCAGCCCACCAGTTACAGAAGTTCCTATTAATATTGGTCTCATTTCAATTTCTCTTCTTATTTTTAGAGTCAGGCACCATTTAAATACTCTGATACAGTTCCTGTGTTGATCTTATTTAAAATAACGCCATCAAGCAAAGGCGTATTTACCTTTGCAGTTCATTTCACTRAAGATGGTTCAAGCTGTAACTAAACAGTAAAACTACATTCTACTACACTACAGCACTATTTACACCAAGAAATAATTATATTCCTATATTATACCAACGATATATTATTAYATATATACCACTGGTAGGCAAAACAGAATTCTACATATTGAGAACATAAGTTGACAATGTAACCATTTTACTCAATGGCACTGATATCCTTTTTCCAATAGACTCACACCATTAAGGTTAACAGCTCATGCAGCCACAGCATCAGCACAGACTGTGGAACAAACTGAGCCAGAACACAGCTATAATGTTCCAAGCCATAATGTAGGGCTTTCTACACAACTGATGGGGAAGAGCATTGAGACATCAATGTCAGACAGGGATCCTTATTCCAGTCTTTAACCTCGGCCTTGTGGGTACTGTGCTCTGCTACTTTCATGGTGAAGCAGCAGCAGCCCTGGAATGCTCTGAATTACTTAGTCACTCTACAAAATGCAATGCCCCACCCAAGGCAAATTTCTCATAGAAAGCAACAGGAATATGTCCCCTTAAGGAGACGAGGATAATGCCTGAGTATTAGAGAACTACAGCCATACCCAGAAACAGCAGCCCAAGCTATTCCTAACTCCTTTTGCTCAAAGGGTGCTGTGGCACTTAGGAATGTGATTGTCAGACTGAAATAAACTCCATCATGTGTGGAGATATTTGGAACACAGCAGATCATCAGAGGACACTGATGCAAGTGGTGTTTCACCCTGCAAGGAGATTGCCCTGGTTTTTGGATGTGACACACCACACTTAAGACTGGGCTGTAAATGGTGAAAATGTAAGGAAATGACAGATTCTGACACCTACAGTAATAACTGAAGATCTTAACAAACACTTGGAATATGTACTAACGACAGAAAAGGCTGCAGCCAAGAAAGAGGGATGGAGTACTGTCCACAGGGCTCCTCTGCCACCTCACCAAGCAGAAGAAATTCGGTTGAAAACCTAAAGAAGAAACCACAGCTTCCAAGGAAAGGAGGATAGCACAGCTGTGTCAGCAGGATGAGGAGGTGTCAGTGGCAGCTGGAAGAAACTGAGGAGGGGGGGGGTGGTAATTGTCTAGAATTAACGTGTAAAGAGAGAACACTGGAACCATGAATAACTGACATGATCAATCACAAGACAAGTAGAACCTCTTCCTAATAATAAATGCAGCCACATAAAGGCATCAGAACATTGACTAACCTTCCAAATGAAGCACTGGTAAAGGTATTAACAGCAAGAGTGCTGTAGGAAAACTAGATACAGAATACAGAATAATGTTAATAAAAAAAAACAAGAAAACCACAGTCTTTACAAAGCCACAATTCTCCACGCATGTCATATGCATACATTTGTTTTCCAAAAACCAAAAATAAACCTCAAACCCACACCAAAAACAAACAAACAAACAAACAAACAAAAAAAAAAACTTCCCATAAAAACAAAACCAAAACCAAACTAACAAAAAACCCAAACAACCACACCCCACTAGCAGAGCTTTGGGGTAAGGGATACAGGGAGGGAAGTGTTTAGAGGATATTCCAAAAACCAGTTTATGTGCATTTGGCTTAAATGTCAGATGCACTTTAAATAAGCCTTTAAATACTACCATACTGACATACTAGCAACATGAAAGTGAGATCACAGGCCTGTATACATTAATCTATAAAAAAGTCAAAGTATAGCTTAATTTTGCAAAGAACTTCCTACTATTCAAGTCCAACAAAGTAGAGCTGCTGATCAGTTCACACAAAAGTCATCCCACCATTATGGAATGTTGTCCTTGTTAAGAAAAGCTGAAGTAGTGGATTATCTTCACAGATTTCTCAAAATTCATTATTACATATACACTATTTGTAAAACTTATGTACACAGTAACACAACTAAGCAGAACAGTTATTGTCATAAAACCAAAAAGAAATCACAGAGAACACTACACAGGATTAAGAGATTAATGATAACATAATTGCTACAAGAATAAAAGGTTTTAACAGAAAAAAAGTACATAACAAACCACAGAATCACAAAATATTCTGAGTCGGAAGGACCCACAAGGATCATCAAGTCCAACTCATGGCCCTGCACAGGACACCCCAAGAGTCACACCATGCATCCGAGAGCATTGTCCAAACRCTTCTTGAACTCTGTCAGATTCGTGCTGTGACCATTTCCCTGAGGAGCCTGCCCAACCACCCTCTGGGTGAAGAACCTTCTCCTGATATCCAGCCTAAACCTCCCCTGAYACAACTTCAGGCCTGTCACTGTCACCACAGAGAAGAAATCAGTGTCTGCTCCTCCTCTTCCCCTCACAAGGAAGYTGTGACAGCAATGGGGTCTCCCCTCAGCCTCCCCCAGGCTGAACAGACCAAGTTACCTCAGCTGCTCCTCTTGTAGTTTCCCTTCCAGACCCTTCTCCATCCTCCTGGCCCTCCTTTGGACACTCTCTAACAGCTTTGTATCTATTTTATGTTGTGGCACTCCAATCTGCCCCCAGCACTCGAAGTGAGGCTGTTCCAGCTCAGAGCAGAGTGGGACAATCCCTCCCTTGCCCGGCTGGCGATGCTGAGCCTGATGCCCCCAGGACACRCTTGGCCCTCCTGGCTGCCAGGGCACTGCTGACMCATCCCSGTTCAAATGTCATTGTCCCCAGGTCCCTTCCTGCAGTGCCRCTCTCCAGCATCTCATTCCCCTGTATGCACTGACATCCAGGACTTTTGAAGTAGAAGAAATCAAAGACTTTTTATGAAGATACAAAGAGCTGAGAAAGAGAAGACTGAAACATGTGCAGAGCATACAGAGAGTAGTATAGAAAACAGAATGAGGAGTGGGAAATTACACAAAACATGCACAGTAAGGAATAATTACTAAGAGGCAAAATGATGTGCCATTTTTGACTAAACATTCAGGGATGTGCTAATGAGACACGAGGACATGCAGGAAGAAAAGCCTGAAGATCTGAGAACAGAAAATGTGTGAGAATCAGGCACAGATACACATACTTGGAAATYGACCATCAAAGAAGTTATGATTGAAACCAGCAGAGATGAAGATGTTATTAAAAAAAGCAACAGAAGGAAGAAATATGAATTATGCCAAAAGAAAAATAAAATAGAGGCCAAGTATAAAGCATAAGATATCCAATAGAAATGACMCCAAAGAAGACTGGAAAAAGGAAGAAACAGCGTGACAATAGTATCAGCAGAAATACACAGACAGATGAAGAACTGTCCCAGTGATGTCCCTAAGAACACACAAAGAAATCACAATTACCCTGCATATTTCATTAGGAGTGAACCTATGGGAACCACAGATGCTAAAAACATTTTAACAAAAAASACCAAAACATAAACTCCCGTCAAAGAACCCACAAAAGTAACCAACGTGTAAAGAGCCTGATTGAACTGTATCAGTCTGGTAAAACTTGCAGTTTAGATCAGGTGACCAAAAAGCTTTCAATAWTTTGTAACAGTGATTTCTAAAACACAGTAAATTAAACCCAGCAGTACTTACTCAAGCCCAAYTATTTTCATGGTAGCTTTCCCCTGAAATACGACAGCACATTTTGGCCAACTCATCATTTTTCTTYAGATTTTAGAGCCTTTTCTCTGCTAAAATCTAAGTTAGTCATTGGCTGACTTTTGAACAGTATTAATTAATAAACTGTAACAGTTGGGCTACTATTCTATCCTAAACTCATTGAGGACATTTCTCATCTCATCATTTTGTCACTTTTGATGACAAAATGCAAAGAGGTTTTACAACTGAAGACTTGGTAAATAATAGTATCTACATTAAAGAGCAAGCTGTGAAAATACCTCCCTTGTTACCAAACATAAATATGGCAGTAAAAATAAAGAATACACTTTCAAGACATCTACTGTAATGTAGGAGATCTGGATCATTTAGACGTTTTTTTTAGTTGGACTTGCTATTACTTCAATTCTTTGTAAAAGTTCAGTTATTAATATCAGATGTATGCTAGCTGTGTTTTTCTAGTTYTGATAAATATGTCTATAACACATACATGTTTGTATTATTTAGGTGACTTGATGAAAGTATTTCAGACTTTGGTGATACAAAACATAAAATTCTCACGATTTTGTCTCTTAAAACAGAAACTCAGAAAAGGAAAAAAATATGCTCTAATGTGAGTATATGCTGTGCAGAGACATAAAATAGCCATYGTAGTCTCAGAGAAAATATTATCAGACAATGCTACATTTCATGCTTTGAAGGTTTCAACTCTACCAAGCCTGAGACAATCAGATCCTGTTAGCATTTGCCTTTCCACCAACAAAAATAATAAATGAAGATGCAGAAACAATCCTGCTTGTTATCAGGTGGGTTGAAGCAAACTGACTATACCAAGAAAAAAAATGGAGCTGGATGAAGTGAAAGCATCCTCTTCTACTTTCCTGAATTGCACAGCCAGGTAAAACAGMGTGTTAGCTCAGGTTTGCTGGGCTACCACATACAAGTAATCACCCACTTAACTCGAAATATTAATATACTTTGCTTCCATTCAACCATATAAATTATATAACCCTCCTGAAGAATGTAAAATAACTCACATTCTCACTTTTATTAAAACATAAAGCAAGCAATGTAATGGGTTACCAGAGACATAGAATAATATTGTGYGGTGCTGAATGACACATACTTAAAAGCAATTCCAGATCAAAATGAGAAAGAACACATCACTAGAGGTAGGTGAACATTTTTAATGACTACCAAATATCACTTTCAAAGTTCTAAGTATTAGAAATCTTGTAATTGTATTTATGATGAAGCAGCCACTAAACTCCATGTAAACTCCATTAAAAAACTTCAGGGCGGGGTGCGTGTGTGCGCTTGTTGTGCAGAAGATATTTTGCTTTTTATGACCTGATTCTCCTATATGAGTGTTTGTTCCAGTTCTGTCCTAAAAACAAAGTCTAGATCACCTAATACTTGACTTCCATCCCTGTATTTCTGTGACTGGAGGTACAGAAGGTTTATCTGGCCAATTTATTCAAATGCAGGTGCCCCAAATGAAGTCTGAGCATCATGACCACAGATGCCTATTTCTGGGTAATTACCCAACCTGACCATTTGCTGTCAATTCTTGAGCTCTCAGCTCCACACTTCCATCTTCRCACCCATGCTTACCTCAGCCTCCCACTCTCTGCACCAAACTTGCTCTCAGCCCTTTTTTAATTGCACTTCTAATCCACAGCCTTTCCATCTCTCCAGCTCTCGCAGGACCTTCCTCCATATCAGTCACTTTCCGACATTTTATTTTAGATCCTAATCTTGGGAGCCACTTTAAAGCATCGTTAAACTTGCTTYCTCTAATAAGGATAGACATTAACTCATGTTATACTAAGCCAAAGTCGGGGGCTGTGCTTCCTGTTGAAAGCTGGGGCAGGGCACAGGAGTAAGTATCTCTTTAGGTATCCTATTTGACACCTTGTAAACTTACAGAGATGTAGAAGAAAAAAAAAATCGCAACAGAACAATGGTCAGGTTGCTTTTTATTTATTGAACTAGAACATACTTGAAAGTGGTTATGAAACACAGCTGTAAGAAAGCAATAAAGACACTGCATTTGGGGGCTGGTTTAGGGCTTTTTATTTTAAGAGATTGTTGGCCAGAGCAAGGATATACAACATTTACCTATATATTCTTCCTAGTCTTTTCAATACACAGCTCTCTTTTGTACTACAATATAGCTCCAGATATCTTATAATCGTCTTTTCTTCTTCTATTCCAAACWTTTAAAAGTTCTCAAAAGCAGCAATCTTAAATCTGGTCAGGAGGAGATATAGATGGACCAAGATAAACAGCTTTGATCTCCTACAAGAAAAGCAGTTAAGACAGAAGCATGATTCTTACCATTATAAAACTGCAGCACAAAAGAGGAAAGCCTAAGAGCAAAAGAATGAAGATGCAAGTTTTCAAAGATGACTGGAGGATTTACTAAAATCTTATTTTGATTTTATTCAAATTGTGTTTCCAAATCCCTCACTCRACTGTGCAAATTTCAGCTGGGAAGTTCAGATTTCGTGATACTAGAGGGAAAACGTTTAAAATTCAATTTTCCATGTGCACTGTAATGCAAGATACAACATTAAAGATCTAACAAGAAATTCCATTAATATCCTACTTTGGATGTTTTTAAGTAAAATAACCAACTTAAACCTTTATAACATGCCAATTATCTCAGAATATAATTGAAAATGTCATGTAAAAGGGAATAAATATCTCTAGCTATAAAGCTGCCATACTGACAGCCTAAGAGTTCAGCTTCTAGTATCAAGAACAATCAAAATCCCTGATACAAAAATCAAGGTTCAAGATGAGTCCCTTACTGTTTTCACTATTCTCTTTTGCAAGAATCYGGAAGAAAAAATGAAATGCCAATATACAGTTAGTTTTCCAAAGAAAGCATTAACTCGCTAGGAATAAGAACAGCAAAGCTTATGTATTACAGCACCACCTGGTGTGGATTGCCATGGATACAGATTTTAAGCAGACAAAACCTACCAGGTYATCTAATTTACGTGTCAACCAGTGCAGAATACATCACTGCAACATACCTTCGGTGCTTTTAATTTTGTTTATCATTTTAGATTTCTTGTTTTGGAAGACTTAATTCATATCTAATCAGATTTCTGAGCAGTATTCTATGCAGAAGTGGCACATAAAATTCCRATCACAAGACTGATAGATCAGTTTTAATTAACAAATAAGCTGTTCAAAAACTCCATGACTTCCCACTTCATTATGACTGTCAAGCATGCAGACAACATGCCACTATCTTCCTAGAAATRTAAGTTGATTAAGTGTTGCAAGCAGAAAAATGTGAAATCTCAATGTGAAAACGTAAGGTGGATTAGCAAAGATCAAGATACAAAGCAGCATGACCCCTCAAATCCTATGAGAGAAGATCTTTCTATCAGGTGATGAAGGGGCATTCTGCTGAGATTACACAGAGGATTACACAGCACACTTAATTGCATTGTGCTTACCTGTTTACATGCTTAGCTTCTTGGCAAGCCATAAAAGATAAATTAATTCTTTAATTATTCTATCAATATTAGGATAGACAGCCTTAGCAAAGAAGGTCAGGAACACACTGAAATGTCTGAAGTATGTCTTAAGTATCTGGTATACAGGCATTGCTTTATGAAGCATTCCATTTTCCCTTAGCTTTCTCTGCTGAAGAAGAAAAGTTACTGTATGACACACTTAATCCAAAAAGCAACAGGCCTTATTTATGTCTTCTGTTGTCATAAATAAAGAAATGCATGAAATTCAACAAAATATGAACTGCAATAGTTTAGCAAGAAATCTGTCCCCAAAGCCACTATYCCATCAACCAGACTATTCTCTTGTCAAAGACAAGAAATGAGTTGGTGGGCTCAGCTACATCAATTCTCTTTGTCCTGCACATATTTGAGTGCTTATGTTTATTTTTTGTCCCAGACTATTGRTAGCAAAGTGCACCTCTGGCTAGGTACAGAGCAAGCTGGCATCTGTCTAGTCAAACAAAAGTGCCAAAATTTAACACAGAACACAAATCTTATATAATCTTGCCAAATTTTGGTGTCTAAACATTCTGTAAAATGGATTTTCCTGTACATGATAATCTACTGTCCTCCATTCTGCAAAGGGAAGAGCATTCTTGACAACATGTAATAATAAACTTTCATGAATAAGGTGGTATACCTCACTGTAAATACAAACAAAAGTTGAAACGAACACTGAAGGATGGACACAGGTGCTTTCTAAAACACTCTACAGTCTTGTTGTCTTTGTCACAAGCTTGAATAAAGGCCAAGCAACTTGCAGACATCCCTTTCATTACAATCAGAAACTTGCTAAGTTTCTACTGCCCTCTCAAATTCTGCCAGACACTTTTGGCAATTTTTAAATGGGTTCTTTTGTCATTGCAATGCCATTACAAAGACGAATCTAAGTTAAATCAATTCCTTAGGTTCTGAGTCTGTATGCAAAAAGCTTGTGCACACACCCCACTCACTATCCTGTAAGATAACCCTCTAAAAACAGACTGAGCACCATCACTCAAGCTGAAAACAGCCCAAAGGAATCAGTAAATTTTTTATGTTACAGTTTTAATTTTAAAGATCTGTTACACAAAAAAACACCACCTGCCAAGTTTTCCTGAAATACAGAGAAGTATGTTTTAAAGAAAGAAAAATCATGAATGTTAGTCACGAATACACACTATGCTCAAGTGGCAACTGAAAATTAATTCTGTTGTTTGCTTACCCCCTTCATTTCTAATTTTATGTGTACATAACTCATTAAAGTTTCCCTCAGTACCAGTCTGTGCTTACTTTTTCAGCTTCCTTTCTTTGAGGTAGAAAGTAGGCGTTGCCAAAACATAATAAGCTGCCAGCAAATAAATTAGGTAAAAGAATATCAGGCAATTTTGAATATAATTTCCAAAGAAACTAATCCCTCTGCAAGAAAATTAAGTGAGCAAAATACCTGTAAATCCTTGTCAGTATAAAATGAAAAAACARTTAGGTCTATGCTTTTGATAAAGTAAGCTGACAAGAACTGTTCACCTCTTCTGTAAAATGCAATTTGCTTTGGAAATATCTAATTTCTCTTTTGATACACAAAGCAAAAAAAGAAAAAAGAGAAAATCAAAGATCAAGTGCTCTTGGACTCATGCTAATAAATAATGTATATCATCATTATCCCAACCATAGTAAAAATTTTCTAAATCCAAACTTGCAGTTTGTCAATCAAAATTACCATAAAAATAACTCAAGAATGCTTTTTTACCAAGAATAGTACAAACTGCCTGAAGAGTGGATAAAATTATAATCTCCATTCTACTTGTCTATCAATAGAATATAAACATTTATCTAAAAACATCAAGTATGTGCAGAAATAGGGTTAGAGAAGCCTCATGGTTTTGGGAACCGCACAGGTGGTGCCCAGCTTGCTGKGGTATCATGTTTTGCCTGCTGATGTAAAGTCATCTGTAGGAAACATCCTGGTCACTCTTAGAACAYAGGGATCTTGGAAAAATCCAGCCTACCCATCACTACTTTTGATGTTAGAAGGGAGAGAGCAAGCCAGTTGGTTCCATATTCATATTGCCTGCTTCATTTGTGGGCAGTCCTGTTTCAGAAAGGCTGAAATCTTTWAAAAAAAAAMCAAAAACACTCAACTGCAGTTGTATGCCCAAGAATCTGAAAACCTGCGGTCTTCAAAAGGGAAGAGACAGAATACCCATTTCCTTAGTTACTCCTAAATTTAGTTTGTGTATTTGCCTATTTCCTGAGAACTAAGTAAAAAAACTAAAAAGGAAACAAAATATCAAGCAGTGATTTTTACATGTTGGATAAGATTTTTTTTTACAATCAAGTTTATAAATGTTAACTACTATTCTTCCAAAGAGCAACCAGTGTGGTTTCTTTTAAATGTTTCTTTTGWTAGGGGTTCATTTTTTTCAGTACTCTCCCACTGCTCAAATCAGAAATGCAGTATTGTTTGTTCCCTGAGTATTTCACATCGATTTATCAAATATGCAAAAATCAGTGAGGTGATATCCCAGCACAAGTCTCTATCACAGCAAATGCTATTTTTGTCCCTTTTCCATTTAATTTTCATAGACTTGCACATTTTGGAGCCAGAAAGAACCTTTCTAATCAGGTATCTTAATCTTCAGTTTAGCCTACTGCAGGATAGGTTATGCCAAGAAACCCCACATAATCATTTTTTTATTAATCCACTGGGGATTTAAAGACAATACATTACATTGCTAAGTAATCTATTTTGAAGCTGGATTATGCTCATTGTTAAAACATTCATTTGCTTTTTACTGTGAAATTATCATAGACTAGAGGATAATTTCCATTTCCTGCCAGATGAGAATGCCAGTTTTTCAAGACTWCAGGACAGTTATACTCATTTCTATTAGATAAGGATCTCATATCCCAGGGTGTAGTTCTGMGTCATTACTGCCTAAGACACTATGAGATATAAAACTGCTGGATTTTCAACAGCGTATCAAATGAATTATTTCAAATTTCTGATAAGCATATGGGTATTGAGGCATTTGGTTATGGAACAAGAAAATAAAAGATGTTCAGCTATTTTGGTCAGGTGTGGGTATTCCTGTGTTCCTGAGTCACAGAGGCAGACACAAGCTTATCTCCACAAATAATTGTAAAAAGCAGGTTCTATTCCTGACAGGGGCTTTTGGTAGCTAATATAGTAGATCTGCATATTACAGACACAAATAGTATTAAGTTTGAGTGCTATAAAATCCTGTTACACTAGAATAACTTAGCTCCACACCCACACTTAAACATCACTGCACAAACATAAGGCAATTACCAAATGCAGCGAATTAATTTAATTTTTTTTTAGGCAAGATAACAGTTGAGCAGGTCTTATATACATGAAACAGATAAAATTATCTGCATTCTTCATTGTGTCAGAAGGGAAATTGCCAGGCTCACATGCCCATACCAGTGTATCCTACACAGAGGTAAACACCTTCTGCAACCTGTTCTGTGAACACAGCACCCCACACATCTTTTCAGAACACCCTGAACACCTCAGCTGAGCAACTGCTTCTGATCTGCAGCTCAGACCCGGAGAGTAACCACAGTGAAGTGGGTGCAGTGACCAGGACTGCAAAGAGTCCATGGCKTGCAGCTTCCCTCGACAGGGAGTGCTGCTGCCTACCATGTGATCCCTGTCAGGCTGACCATGAGATGCTGAGTGCCAGATGCACCACTCAGGTGTCACAACTGCAAAATAGTTYATACTGCACTGAATCCATATTGTGAAAAATGAAGAAAATAGCTGGATCCAAAGAACTTCTATATTCAGAGTCATCTTAGGTTGCTGTGATAATGGTACATTTTAGAAGTTCTCATTTTATTAAAAATTCTGCCATCAAGCTCACCAATAATTTTAATAAGGAAAATGTATGTTATATTGTACATCATTAAAAAACTTTGTGTATGGAGAACAAAAACATTTCAAAAGTGAGGATTTCAATGTCAAGAGAAGATTTGTATCTGAATTAGCTAATAGTAGCTTATTACTATTCAATTATTAATATGCATATGAATCAAAAAGATGCACATGTAATATGTGTTTACATGTTTTAGCTGTTTTCCATATCTGAAAACATGTGTTGAATACTGTGCTGAAGTTGCAAGCATGAATGGTAGCAAACCCAGAAAGAATACAGGAAGAATTAATATGGGGAACAAAAGGAAGGATAAAATTAGGCAATAGTGGGGAAATGGTCAAATTCAGCAACTCATCACTTGTGTGTACATTAGTTGTGGGATGAAAAGAGAGTGAAGATGGGAGGGAAGAAGATTTGCTGAAAAATAAAATAGCTCTTCCAAAAACATTTACTGGCATGCTTACCTAATCCAACCCATTTCTTACAGTTACCTAATAATAATATTTTAAAAGTTGYGTTTGGCTACAAGTCATGTAAGATGAAGCAATAAGCCGTCTCTCTACTGCAGCCTCACCAAAGTGAACAAAAGCAAAGTTTGCAACACTTTTGGAGAAAAGACAACTTAGGAGCAGCTTTGTTTTGATGACAGGAAGTAACTCAAAAAGAAAGATATGAAACTTACTGGCATAAGGATGGCAGTGAAGTAGTGAAGAGAAAAAAGAATACCAATGACAGACACCCAAGGATCACTAAAGATGAGAGCAGTAACAAGWGACGTTAGAAAAAAAACGTGAATTAATAGTACTTCAAACCAAGAAAAATGTCATTTATATGTTGTGAGAAGGTCCTTTAAGTGTATAATTTAAAAGATCAATAGATGCAGAGATCTTGCTCTTCATTCCTCATGCACAGGTACCCTTCCCAGTCTCTTCAGCTAGGTGGTTGGATGTACAGGAATGGGTTTAAATAATTCCAGAGTGCTCAGTGAGAAACAGGCATTAGTGTGAAGAAACCACACCGAGAAGTACTTATGGGTCAGAGAGAGAAATATGTAAGTTTGAACAGCTACTAGAATACCTAAACCAGATTAGTATATTGTAGGCCAAGGAAATGTTTGATTCATGAAACTGAGTAGATTTCAAAACTTTTACTTTGATGGAGAAACCCTTGTTCACTGAAATATAAGAACCTACATTTTATATGTAATCTGGCCAATACAGGAAAGAAAACTAAGTGGTCCTCAGATAGAGTAGTAATTTAGTGTTTTCAAAAGAGTCTCTGAAATGCACTGTCATTCCGCAGAAGACAAGAGTTATAATCAGTGCAACAACATACAGCAAAATTAAGAGTTGCATTTGACTGACTTTATTACATACTGTATAGAATGTTGAGCTAAATTGACAGAAAAAACAATCTAATAACCATTTTCAGTGATAAAAAGTTGAGTACCGACACCTGCACATCCCTTTTATTCTTCCATTTCTTTATACACCATTTCAACAAAGAAAATGTGCAAATAACATTAGCTTAAATAATATCTAGAAGCTTTTTTTTTTTTTGAATTGGGCCCTGAGGTGGTTTCTTTCAGTAGAGAAAACCTGTACCTAGAATGAAAAGACGATTACATAGTAGACTACTTCCCAGAGCAACATGAACCTTAAGTTCATTTTCAAAATGGCAACAATGGCCTCAACTAAATCACAAACCTGTCTGTAGCACATGTACAAACTTTTCACTGTTTAATATTCAGAGCTTCCTCGTATTGTCATGGAGCTATCTAAAGTGGAAGATTTTCATGACATCAGAAATTATCTGCAAGACCGATTTTTTTTAACATGGCATGGAAAGTAATTAATTGTTAATTTCCACAAGAAAAGAGTGACTTTTCAAAGCTCTAGATGCTAGAGAAGAGTWAATAGGTAGGAGAAAAAARGARAATAAAGTATCATAGTAATGAGGGATACAGAAACAGTTACTGATACATGGTCACTTGATATACCTGGGCTATTGTGCTTATCAGAATGTTTAACCTTAAAAAGTACATCCTAAACTAGAAACAGTTCATATTTGAAGTACTCATAATCAAGGCAGTAAAATAACTGGGGCTTATGATCACCATCCTGRCCCGCACACGTATGCTCAGATTTCAAAATACAGTATCTGTCAAACCTACACTGAGCATCTACTCTCCTTCTAAAAAATGGAAGTCATTCTCTTGTTTTCAATGTCTCTGGATTTACACCTCAGAACAGAAAATGTCCCTCAGTCCTTGGTTTATCTGGGGYAGGCAGAGAAGCATTATCCTGCTAGAGAAAGAATCACATATAGTCTTAGATTTTTTTGGAAGTCCCAGAATCTGCAAAACACTTTTGAGGACACACTGTGGGCATTTCAGTATTGCACTCTCCAGCTGTGCAGGCAGGGCTGGGCTGGAGAGTGGATTAGCCTTCCCAGGTGGTACTGCACTAGTGCTGCAACCTCACATGCAATTAAAAAGAAAAAACAAAAACCAAGCCTCAGGTGGTGCCAAAGCTGGAGGAAGAAGTTCCTGTCTTGTATGTGCCCTTGTGTATTTTCCTGCTTTTTTCTCCCGACCATCCAAACTGTGCATGTACCTCTATTTTGGGAAACCTTCAAATGAAGATATTTATTTATATCCTAGAACTCTACCTGGGCTGCCTTACAGCACAACAAAGGTACCAGTAAACGGGAGTAAAAAGTAATAAAAAGAGTTCAAAGATTAGGACTCCTCTTATCACTAGAGCCAGCATCCCGCAGAAGGAGCTTTAAGATTTCACCTGCCTTCAGACAATTCCTACCCAGCTCCACTGCCCCAGAAGCAGCAGCCCAGTGCTACTGCTCTTGCCTAAGGCCAGCTTCTGACAGATTGCTGTACTGGCATATGGGAAACTGTATAAATCCCCTTACTCACCCATACAGACACAAATGCTATAAAAATAAAAGTAGTCTCTGCTATAGRTCTCCGAATCTTCTTTTATGAGGTTAGATGGATTTTCTCCTCTCATTCAGTTGTGTCATATGTCAGGTGTGTGGAGTGAAATTGTGTAATGGAGGTGTGATATGTGTACGTGTATGCAATTAATGCGCATTTCAGTAATTGGGAACTCTTTCATTATCACTTTTGCTGCATATATGAGCAGAAAGCACAATATGAACAGAATCAAAACACCCCCTTTATAAGCTGGAAAATATTATGTTGAGAACAAAATTTCATGTAGGTGCTTTAACACACTGAGACAGCACATCTAGTAATCTGCAGCAGTAACAAAAGCAGGCTTTATCTTGCTTACAGTACAGTAGGTGCACTGTTTCAYGAGACATTTGGAAAATGGTTCACAATTAAAATGGGGTTTAGATCAAAATGTACTCCGCAATTTCTTCTCTTTTAGCATGTGTTCACAGATGACTCAATTTTCTGACAAATACTTATTTAATACTTTYGTTTAATAAAAAARTCACTAAGAAAATCAAAATTACTGATGGGTGTTCCCAAAAAAGCTAAGGTACCTACTTTTCAACTTTTTTCTTTGCTTTCTGCAAGCTTCAAATGTTTGATTTATTGTCTGCTGACCRGTTCTGCAGATGCTACATGATCTGCACAAGGATTTGGCCAGGGGAGCTGGGTGGAATWGCTGGAATGAGATCAACAGTTCACACAAAAAGAAACCTCCAGCTTTGGCAGTAAACTTAGAACAGAAGAAATGATGTGGTGACATGATGCTCACACTTTAACATAAAAAGCACTGCTCTATGCTAATCTTGACCATAATTCAATGTATACATGGAAATCCTAATCTTCACAAGATAGACTATTCATGTAAGAAGAAAGCTTCACCTTTCACTAGTTTGGGAAAGAGAATCCCTCTCCCACAATAACATCAGTTCAAAAATAAACTAAATTTTCTCTGAGGCCTCTGTTTAATAGGATTCAAATTTTCTACCTTCAGCAGACCCTGTTAGTAACATGCTTAAATGCTCTCCCGAATTGGGGCCTTAATTTAATTATCTAGTGCATGAGATCAAGCTGGCAGCCGATTTAGAAAAATTTCCTTAAAACATCCACAGATGTAGATTTATATAATTAAGCTCTTTTAGATTATTTAATGAGGCTGCAAAAATGTACTGATAGTAATTCATCACTTGGAAACTTATGCTGTTGGACTTATGGTTACTAAGGCTGCCTGTTTAGTAGAACATGGAGACAGGAAAATGCATATTTGTGAAAAAAAAATCCTTCTAAACATTTTACTTAAGAGCAATTTTGCTTTAATATCTAGAGTAAACAAAAACAGAGTAGGATGYAGTATACTATACAGGTTTTATTTGTATCCATCTGGGACAACATCTATTACCCACTAGCAGATCCAAACATTGCAAACACTAACAAATTATTCACATGACAAAACACAACTCSATATTCTGCTGCTGCTTAGATCATTCACCACACATGCACATGTCAGCAATAGCAGGCATGTGACATACACAGCAAGATCTCCTGGGCAAATTAGCCCAGTGGGTTTTTAGATAATTATGCCAGAGGAACACATATTCATAGACTATCAGGTTGAAAGTGGACCTGAAGGATCACCTGGTCCAACTGTTTTTGGCAAAAGCACGGTCTAGATAAGATGTTCCAGCATCCTGTCCAGATAAATCTGCCCKACATCTGGGAATTCACCACTTCCCCAGAGAGATTCCAGTGGCTGATGGTTCTCAATGTGAAATATATTCCTCTTGCATCCAGTCAGAATCTCCTCAGGGGTAATTTTGTAATCATTACTCTCATCTTTTCCACATGACTCCTGTAAAAAGAGAGTCTCCCTTGTCTTTCCAGCCAYCCTTTAAATACTGGAACATGATGATAAGGTCTTCCCCAAACTTTTTCTCAAAGCTGAACAAACACGGTTCTCTCAACCTTTCCTCATACAGCCAGCTTCCCAGWCCTTGGATCATCTTTACTGCCCATTTCTGGACCCTTTCCAGCCTGTGCACAGCTTTTTTTTATWGCTGAGACCAAAACTGAATGAAGTATTCTAGATGTTACCTGACAATTGCTGAGTAGAGTGGGACAATGACATTTTTATCTCTGCTGCTGATGCCCTTRTTGATGAGCAGCAGTGTCCTGTTCTCTTTACCCTTTCACAGCAATGCACTGTTCACTCATTCTGAGCTTGTCCCTGACATGAGCCACTCTCCAGCCAGTTRGATCCCAACCTGCACTGCACTCCTGGATTATGTTTCCCCAGGTGCAAAACCTTRCACTTGTCCTTGTASAGCTTCCTAAGGTTCTTGCCAGCCCACTCTTCCAGCCTATCCAAGTCATCCTGCAGGGTGGCTCTCCTTTCTGATGCATCCACTTCTCCACTCTTCACCAGGGTGCACTKGATCCCATCTTCCAGATCATTTATGAAGATATTAAAGTGTTGGGCCCAAAATCGCAGCAGGATCTCACTTTTGAAGAGCTGGTGGTTTGAGAAGGAGCTATTTGCCCCCACCCCTGGTGCTGCCCCTTCTCTAGACCCCCACAAACCAGCTTCTCCAGGAGGAACCTATGGAAAACCACAATGAGAGTCTTGGAGAAGTCCAGGCAGACAATGTTTGCCTCACATCAGCCAAGCAGATTCCTGCTTTGTCATGGAAGATGATGGAGTTTGTYAAGCACAATTTGCTCTTGGTGAATCCATGTCATCTTCTCCCAGTTGTGTGCTTGACAGTCTCCAGGAGGATTMATTCCATAACTTTACCAAGGATAGAAGTAAGACTAATGTGTCTAAAATTTCCTGGATCCTCTTTTAAGCCCTTCTTGTAGATGGGGGTGACCTTTGCCTTCTCCCAGTTTTCTGGGATGTCCCCTGATCTCCACAACTTCTCAAAGATTATGGAGAGTGGCCTCACAATGACATCAACCAGCTCTCTTAACATCCTCAGGCAGATATTGTCAGACCCCATTGATTTGTAGGGGTGAAGAAACATTGCTTGCTCTTGCCATCCTGTCTCTCAGAGTCCAAAATACAGAGCTTTTTCCCCTAAGAAATCTGTATTTAAAAAGGGCTTCAAGGCATACAATTTACATACAAATGTCCAAAATCATAAAAATAATGCTGACCACTGAGTGCCTGAAAAGGACAGGCTTGGTTGCTGTTCCAAAGGTAAGAGGACACATTGGAAATGTTCTGCTGTAGCAGGGGAATATGGCTATGAGCACTGTTCTTGAGTGTGTCTACCCAGGTACCWTATGTTTCCTTTTTTAAAAAAATTAGTTTGGCTGGAGAGATGAATTTCTACTTTCTGTGCCACAGTGCAACTATCTGATTGATATGAGGTAGACTGGCTTTTCACAGAGGAGAGAACACAGAACATGGTAGACTATAAAGACTATAAAGAAAGGAAACAAAGTATCTCAGCTTTGATGTTCAACAAACACTTACTTATATTTAAAAAAAAACCACACATTGATATGTGTTTTCTAGTCAAATACAYTCAATCAGAACAACCAGACTACTGAACAGAGAGAACCATGCCAGCATTGATACATGGGTCTGGGAGGGGAGGAATGTTCCCCCCARAAAGATAAGATAAATAAGCGAACATGAGGGAAAGCTGTAAGTGTAGAGAGGCACAAATGGCACCATGACAATTTCTTGTGATGTACAAATTTCCTTAAATTTCCTTTAAATACACTCTCTCAGTTCAACTCCTCTAGTTAAAGAGATCCACACCACAGTAAGTCCCCCAAGTTTATTACAGTTAACATTCTTTGGATGGAAGAAGCATTATTATATGTTCCTAAAAATGATGATGTCTAATTACCACCTACCCTGCTGAAAGATGCTTTGCAAGTGAAACCAATAAGCAATGAGACATGCAGAAAGCCTGCAGTCCACACGTGTTAGTGACATTCCACACAGGAACTAGTCATAATGTACAATGAGAATATGAATTATTTAAATACATAATTCAAAAATATATAGTATGAAGAAGATGAATAATGCTGCTACTGACAGATCACATGTGCATGATCAGAASAACAAGAAATCACTAAACATCCCACTCTGTACACTGTAGAAKATAACCAGTAGGATGATGAATGGTACAGTGTCTAAGGAACAGTCTCAGCTTCTGTAGACTTGGCCTTGTGAGGAACTGAATCTTTCAGTTCAGGTTTCAATCACAAGTGAAGAGCCCTGAGCTGCAGTCTGRGGCAGTGAGCAACAGCTGCACCGATGGCTGGGCTGCCTGACTGAAGGAACCTACATGACAAATTCAGTGATGAGCAGCGTTTGAGGAGGGAGTCAGCAGTGCCTGCTTGGTGAGAAAAGTAGATTTGGAGCACTCTACACTAACAACGTTTAAAAGATGAATTATCACCCTGGAAGAGCAAGGAGAGAACAAGAGTGCTAAAATATTCTAGTATCCAATATGAGATCCAAATCCTGGGAGAAAGCATCAGCTGCCATTTTTAAATCACATTCTCTGTATGCAGATGTAACAGGATGCACAATATTCTAATTCTTACTTTCTAACTTCCTCCCTCTACTATATGTAATCAATACGAAATGAATAAAGGAAATGTCCAGGTATATGACACATCTCCTGTCACTTGCTCCATGAGACYGACTACTGATTGCTGCAGCAACATAAATGAGACAACAAAATGTCATTCGAAGTCGCATATACACAAATTCTTCTAAAAACAGAATCTCTTGAAGACAGCAACTCACAAAAATCTAAGATAAGTCAAAGCAAAATGAAAAGTGATGGGCAAAATGTAAAGGAATACAATGCAACAGCAAATCAAGAAAGAAGTTKGTCGATTTTCTTAGTTGGGCCATTATCAAAACATACTTAGAACCGTGTCGCTGGAGACTGAATTTCACTCGTATGACACATAAAGGATGCTTGTTTTAGTACAGAAAAGGAAGACACTAAATTAATCTGATAATCAGTGTACAAGGTATTTGGGATGGTTGTCTCCACTGAAGAGAAACACAGTCTACATGACTAACAGTCTCAATTTGAAATGGTTAATATCACTTGCAACTACTCTCACCACAAACAATCAACATAATATGCATCACAGGGAACCAAACTTTTAATGGTAAGTGCTCACTACTGTCTAAAGAGCCAAATATTCAACAGATGAAGAAATCTAATGAAACTGTCATCACAGTTTCTGAATGGGTGATTTTTTTTTTAAATTTGCATCTGAAATAACTATAGCATAAGATGCAGTATGTCATTTGAAAGGTCTGTAATTTTGTCATTAAGTATTTTAAGGGAGGACTTATTTCAAATGCAATGTTCAATTTGAAAACAATTTAAGTGTATCTTGGGTATAACTTAACTGCCTAGTGTCAGGTATTCTGTGCTTATGACTGTCTTTCTGTTTGTAGAATTCTGTAGCTTCCATTATTGCAGCACAKCATTTCTGTCTAAAGCATGAGACTTCATTGTACATTTGTGAGACACAAAGGTATTTTCAGTCAAAGTCCAYAAATGATGCCTGAAACATAGAGGATTAGATGAGAACTACCAAATTTTGGGCTAAACCAGGACTAATACAGAACTTGAGTAAATAAAGAAATTATCCAGAAAGTTTGCATTAGCAGTTACCTATCCCTGGAGGGAGCAGGAATACAGCACCTCTCTRTTTATCCTGCAGATTCTCTGGGCAATTTCACCAGCACAGAGCTACTGCCTTCCTGCAGGGAAAGAGACAGCTACATTCCACCTGAGCAACACTAGGCACCAGTAACAGGGTGAAACTGCACTGAAATCTGCCAAAACCTCTACAGAGACTAGATCCATTAGGTGTGCTCAAAGTACTCCTTATACACCTTAGTAAGGCTGAATTCAGCAGTGAGCCATTTTAATTTAAAAAGTTAAACTTAAATCCTTCTATTTCCAGACCAGTTCTCTACCACCTCACCAGTCACTAATTCAAGAGACTATCACATCTCCTTAAAAAAATCCCAAAGATACAGACTACAACTATGCCAACAACAGGCCTGAAGTTGATTCATACAGCAGAACARTTTTGCATCTTTGCATATCTACTGGTAAGTCTGTCCAAAAGGAGTAAGAAAGTGTAGCTAGCAAGGAAAAACAGSCCCACAGTTCCCAACCTGCTCCTCAAGAACTGCTAACTTTTGAACATGAGTTTTCTCCTACAATCACAGACTTTTGCTCTCTGCTCTCGTTTGTTGTGTTTACTGTGAAAGATTCTGTGGTGAGGGCAACTCATCCACTTGTCAAAAGCTCATTTTTTGTTCAGAGGTCCTCATCAACTTCAGTGGATGCACTGCAAGTGTGATTTGGGTTTAGAGGCCTCCATCATTTCAGAAAGAAAATATAATTCCTTCTAAAACACAGCAGAAAATTTTATTTGACTTTTCCCCTACTGCTGAGGTGCCAAGACACCCATGTACCTAAGGACGCACCTACTGATATTGCCAAGGACATCMAGCTCCAACTGAGAGAACATTTATTCCAAAGATTTCACTGAATATCTGTCTCTATCTAAGCATTGAGGTCCTTCAAATCCCACTCTACACCTCATTTCCCTTTCCTGTTCGAGGGAATTTTCCTAACTGACTTTTATGAGAATGGAATCAGTTAGTTTTCAGTAGTATACCCAGTTATTTCACTGCCAGAGATACAATTTCTATGGACAGGGGTACAACTCACACTACAAGAACATTTTGCTTTATTACACTGGTAGTATCAGTTCCATAACTTTGGATGCACAGAAATAGGTAAGGAAATGAAACTTTAAGGATGACACAGTGCTTTCAGACCACAGAGAACACTTTCTAACATCATCTGGCACTTTTCCACASGCCAAGGACAACAAAAAGCCTCAAGCACAGAGATTTACAGTTTCTGTTTTAGCACCCAAAGTCATCTACCAGGATTCAAGGTACTTCTGTGCACTAGACAGCACAATAAGATCCGTTTTCATCATCTGAGAGGGAAACACTTCAAGCAGTGGTTACTTGCTTTCCACCAGAAAAATTAGTTTCACTGTGATCCTTTTCAGATGTATAACCCATGAATTTTACGTTGGTTGTAAAAGTCTAGAGGAATGCAATTTAGTATCATCCCTCTGTACCGATTTAAATGCTCTTCTAGAACAGCAACTGTAATAGTTTTGAAATGTTCTTTTCCTTGGTTCCCCTTTCTTCCTCCTCCTTATCTATACACTAATAGTTTTCATGACATAGGGATATTTCAGTACTTTAACAATGAAATTGAGCATGTCAATGTTTTCACTGTTTAATTAGTAGAGGAAATACAAACACCTGAAGTAACTGTGATTTTGTCTCATCTTCTGATTCTGAAATCAGAAGAGTTTCACAGTCAAAAATTATGAATAATCTTCACAGACTGCTACACCATCCTATTGTAATGAAAAATGATTTCACAAAAAATGATGAGAAAACTTTTAACATTTTTCTCTTTGTAAGGTGCATTAGTAACATGAATTGAGACTAATGTCTGAGAATGCCAAAATAAAGGATATTTCTCTSAGTGGAATTAAGAGTTTAATACTTTGCCTTTGATCTGAATTACACAGTACTCTTTAAATCCAAGAGCACAAAATTCCAGACTTCCGTAAATAACCTGAAGCTTGCTAGCACAAATCTGTCAACTAACAAATCCCTCTTCATCTCTCCAAAGGCTGCATTTTTAAAGGTCAATAGATGGTCAGCTCACACACCAGATTTACGTGCCATGTAAATATAATAGACAGAAGACATGTAAAATCTCCATTCACCATTTTGAGTTGCAGCACTTCTTAAGAGCAAATCATCCCTCATGCAAATCAGAGAACCTGCTTGCAGGTAATATCTGCGGCTAATAATACCAAGATCCTAACTTGCACTAGATAGTGGTCCAGTGCTGCATTTGCTGTATTTGTAGGGTCCCACTGATATGATCATTGGATTAGGAAGAGCACAACACCAAAATACTCCTTTGAAGAAAAAAAACCCCAACAAATGCAAAACCTTTGATTCCTGCATGAGTCTAAGTCCCCGATTTGTCTGAACACAGGTTGAAACATGACTGATCCTTCCCAAAGAATACTCAACACATTGGAAAGGTCTCAGTTCATAATAAGATCAATAACTTCAGGTCAATTACAAGTTCAGTGGTCAAGTTCTGCATAAATGCTATACTAAATCTGAATATTTGCTCAAGTGAGTCAAGTGAAATAATGAATTAGACCCACTTTGAGTATACTTAAAAATCTGCCCTTCAAACTGAAATGAACACACTGTAGTATGGAGTGTTTCATACTTGCAGCTCTAGGAAGCTTTGTCCTGAGGCAGAAATGGTCCCTYCAGGTACTGCCATGTGTGTGCCAGTACTTCAACTGCAAACTCCACCCCACAGGTTTTGTTTTCAAAAAGTAGACCAAGGAAATGTCAATTGAAAAAATAATCAAAACACCTAAAGTAAATAAATACAAACCTCTAAACCTAGATGTACTTTTGGATTAACTTTGCGAGATTGGACTATTCCCAYAATACTGAAGTGTGACCATGTTTGCAGGGGTCATTTCACTTTAGCTGTGCCTCCAGCCTGTCCTCAACGCTATGTGGGAGGTTTACACTAATCAGCTTTTTCTGAAGTTTAAATTGCAGCATCACATCAACAGCTGTTACACAACATCAAGAAATAGGAGCTGTGCTGATTTATAAAAGCCAGCCTGGTGTTGTTTTCAAGCCTCTGAATCAGCAGTTATTTTTCCCCATAAAATTATTTAACATCATAAAGTTAAATATTTTAGTTAAAAACTAATAAATACAGCAACGCATGATGTTCTAAAAAGCCAGAGCTATTTTACAGTTAACATAAACTTGYCAGCAATTAATACCTCATAACAGTATGACTTTCTCACAACTTTAATTATGTGTTTGTAACATCATATATTGAAGAGTGAACATTTTCCCAGAAGGGAGAAGAAGTACACTACTTTCCCAAGTTTTTAAAGAAAATCCAATGACCCAAATTATCCTCTCATAAAACATAGAACATACAGCTCAACAGCCAGAAAAGCCAAATTCCAAATTTCTCTTCTTGGTTTTTGTTATTTTGCAGCAGTAAAGGTGTCTGGCACTCACAGCAGCATCTGAAAGAACACCTATGGCWTTTAAGCCTTTTATATTCTTTGAAAATCTTTCAGCTAGCAGAATTTTTCTCTACAAGAAAAATAGGGAGGGAAAAACCAAAAGGGAGAGAAAATGAAGTCAGACACATATCCAGTCAAAGCACGCACGTATTCACGTATCAGTCTTCAGGAAGAATCAAAACATAGTGTAACTCCTGTTAATCTCATAATTGCAAGAGGCTTTTACCCACGGCTGTTAAATAATACGATCCCAATTGCCTCTCCAAGATTAAGTATATAAAGTCACTACGCAACTAAAATAGCAAGACACCAAAGGGTRTGCTACACCATTTGCATAAAGAAGAGAAAGATTACTTTTGTTTCCTTAACATTTAAATACGCTTACTAGCAGAATATAAATGCATTCTTTGGGAGCATGACTGTAATTTTAAATTTTTGCTTCTGTTAATGCCKAATCTGATTAAATTACACTAAAACAAGCAATAAATTTGCTTTTCCCATATAAAAGATCAATTTTACAGACAGAAAAGGAGTAAAGRTATTTTTGCAGAAGAAAAAAAGAAATAATCAGAGCAATTGAATAATCTGAGGGCAAGGAAGTGGTGCCTCTTTGACAAGCTACACTGTATTTACACTCATTCAAAATCAGAATTTATACTGTGGCACCTAAGTAGTTGCAAATCTACCACTGGGAAATCCAAGATCATCTTCATTTCCTACGGAGAGCAAGGCTTACTATTATAAAGATGCTTTCCATGTTCAGAGCCCTATCTAACTAGGTAATATTTGAAAAAGGAATAAAGAGATCAAGGTTCCTCACTACTGTTGAACTATATTTTTGTTCCCTGGAGAAAAAGAAAAAAGGTATCTTTCTGGTGTGAAGGAATATAAGATAAAGTACCAGAGAAATTCACTGCTGCAGGCACAGCTAGAATTGAGGATTTTCTGGTCCCTGTATCACACTGAAACACTGGATCTCAATCTCTTGCAGTAAAGACTGGTCTATAAGGCTGTTATGCAGCCCTGTCCATCTCTTGTCAATGCACAGAACTAATGAACACACTTTTCTACTGCTACTATAATAAAACTGCCATTAAAACAACGGACTTACGAGACACCTGTTACTTACAATAGGAGATGCAAGGGKTTTTTTTGTAAAAAACACCAAACAAGATGAACAAAAAACCTCTCTCCACTTAGTACTTAATGACTGAACTTAGTCTTCTATACAAAACAGACAATAATCTGTTTTTTTATAATAATGGTCAAGATCTCTGCTTGGAGTCATGTAGGCACTCCAGAATCAGGATGTATCACCCCCTATAACAGTCTGAGCCCAGTGAGATATCACAAGTCTTATCACAGACAGGCACACAGCCAGTGTTGTCCAACACAGCCATCTTCCCCTCTACACTTTGGATACAGGAAGTTCTCATTTCTTCCACAAGTTACCAGATGTGCAGCCTCTCACAGCCGAAAACCCTTTGGGGGACTGAATCAACCCACAGAGTTGAGCCCCTGCCAGAAAGTATCTTGCAGCTTCATCAGAGCTGCACTGCACTGCTCAATTCATAGTCCAGCCTGGAGTCAGCAACGTGGCAGGACCAAAATATTTGGAACTGGTTACTGAATAGAAGGAAAGAATTTTAATTGTGAAGATTACAATTTTGTTTGTAAGAAGCATAGAGTACATGCATCATAATTCCCATCTCATCTGCAATTTCATCCCAGAATAATAGTAATGCTAGTGGCATTTTTTAGTATTCTACCCAGCAATGGCTAGAATGGGGGAGAAAACATCAAATTTTGAAAGTCTTCAACAAAATCAAAAGATTCTGCGAATAATTTCATGCACTCCACCAAATGAGAACAATTTCAAAAGCCACTGAGCTTATCTAGAAGCTTATAGCTTTTCAGACCCTGAAATGCTTGTATGATATGGGCAGCAATCCTTTTTTCCAACATCTTTCTTACATTCACAAATTGGTTTTGTACCTACATCTAGGGAGTAACTGGTAAAACACTGAGTAAAAACAATTTCACAAGTAGTCATTTAGCAGAGACTTAATCATATTTTAGACAGTCTGCATTTTTTTTCTTTAAAGCAAATTAGAGTCCAGAGTGCAAAATGGGTATCATGACTGTTTCAGTAGCAGCTTTAAGTACACCTTTCAACCTAAGCAATTTGAGATACTAGGAGTCTGGGAGTTTTTCTACCTCTTAGACTACATGAAACATAGTATTATTTTGATTTTCTAAAGCCCATAAGACAACAGAAAAATAAAACTGAGTTGGGTGACCAGGCTCTGTGCTATTCAGAAGATAACACTGAACCAAATTGATTAATTTCCCATTACCAGTCTGTGGTCTTGCAGAGAAAGCAGTCCACCTCCAACCTTTAATTACCTAAGTAGTACTTACTAAACTTAGTTGCCCTAAATATCCACAGATTAAAGCAGTTCTGGAGATGATCCCAGATAGTCTTTTCAAGTAAGAGCTCTCTCGTCACGTGCTATTACTAAACAATCCTGTACAACCAAATGACTATAGTAAACACATACAGAAAAATACAATTGATCAACTGATTAACTTCAAAACTGAAGCACATATTCTGCACTCAAAAGTCAATTGGCCTAGAAAACCCCTCCCTTCACTCTCCATGGAATCAAAAAATTAATTTTCAAACAGCTTTGAGTCAGGCACAAGCACAGGTTTGTTCACACCTGAGAAAATGCTCCTGAACATTTTCTTTCCTTTTTCAGCCTGCAAGCAATAAGAGGACCTCATTTTATCCCTGGTATGGCAGCAGTGCTGGTGTTTTTACACAGTCCCTTTCACCCAGCAGTCCCAAAAAGCACTCCCCAGTGGTAGAAAGATCACCACAGCAGAAACCTGCAACTTCCCTAGTCACAATTTTTCATCTCCATTCTCCATGGAGAGCAGCTGCCCCAAAGATGGGTCAGGCAGGAATGTACTCACCCTTTCCCTTGAGTAACTAAATAATTCTATACATTCCAAGGCTTCTTCTCCCTCTAAGTGGAGGACATGAACAAACCACAAGTAACAGTGTAGCATTCAGCTAACAGTTATAACAAGCCGGGAAGGGGTAACATTTCACTCATTGTGAAAAGTTACATCTTTCATTTTAAGCAGTGCAATAAAAGAGTCAAGTCATGTGCTGATCAGGAAGGAGGGCTGAGAGGTGGCAGCAGCAACAGCTCCAGGCTCAATGAACATAATATGGCTACAGCTTATGATTATGTGAGGGGAAAATGGAGCTGAGCTACTGATCTTCTCTGCAGACTTTGGGAAAGTCACTTCGCGTTTTTCAGTATTCTTTTCCCTGCTCATTTTCATTAGGCACACTTAGGGACTACCACTGCATCTCCTAACAGGGACACTACAGCATTATAGGGACCTCCCACCCTCAATTAGCAAAATATCACTGAAACAGAACTAATTAATGTGCTAGCTTTGACTTCTTCCCTGTCAAGCCAATGCTAGCTGGCCAATTTCTGACAGCACCATAGTACTCATGGGCTCAAGAAGTGAGATTCAAGAAAGGAGAGAGTGATAATACCCCAGATAGTTTCTTTCACTTTCTGCTCAGGAAAGGTCTGCACAAAAATAACAAGAAAAGGCAAATGGACAGTGGAAACATCTCAAAGTTTCAGTGCAGGTAAAGCAAGCAGACAAAGGATAGCAGCAATAGGGAAGAGGAAGGCTTGCGAAAGGCTTCAGAAGGTGAGAAAAAGCCTTACAGTTTTAGGCAACAGCAGTCAAAGATCCTACAGAGGGATTTAAAAAAGCATGACATGATCAAGCAAAGAATGCAACCTTCAMAAAGGCATGAAAAGCAAAGGGAGAAAATTCTCATCAAAGAACTAAACCAGAAACAGCATCCCATCGTCCAGCACTAAATCTGTAGGGCAGAGCCTCAGCTGCTGGAAACTGTCATGGTTGTATTGATGGAAGAGTTCAGGCAACAGAGATTTGCTTCCTGAGGCTCTAAAGAACAATTGCCTCTCTCCAAGAGTCAGTTTTGGTTTAGGAGCTCGCAAAACTCAAAGTACAAGCTGATTCACAATATATGGGGGGAGTGGGTAATCTGTTTCCCACATTTCAGTCAATTTAAATTTCTAAACATAAATTTCATTCAGAAATTCCATTTCAGAAGTTTAAATGTTTCCCACCATCTGTGTATATTTTACATCTTGCTATTAAAAGGTTTAACTACCTTTGAATAGAAATAGATTCAAACATATTACCCTCAACCCACTAAACGACTGAGTGTATCATATGCARGGGAATAATAATTCATCAGGTTTAGACAATCTCTGAGAATTTTCTAACAAGCATGTATGGAAACTGAAAAAGAAGAGTCTAAATTATCATCTTGCTCGCAGGAAGGCACATTTACCRCTGTTCCTCATTATGGGTAGATAATGTTGCCCTCAACATCATTAATGCAGAACCTGTCATTAACATTAAACCATTAATCTCATGCTGCAAAAAARGAAACAATTGACTGAGAACATAACCTGCATTCCACTGGCTACATAACATGTAACTTGCATTCCATGGAAGTGTCTGCTTGCTGTACTTCAACTTAGCGGTAGAGTCCCAGTAGGAATTGATCTGACTCAGTTTCTAAGGCTATTACAATTTCTACTAGAATGTCTTCAATGTCTGTCAACTTCAAAGAATAAAGAAAACCACCACTCCTTATTGCCTGAAAGTCTTGCCTCCCTGTAGAACAGGACTGATGCCAATTGAATTGTTAGTAGGTTCATGGAGTCTTTTCAGCCTGCTAGGTGGACAACCACATCTATTCTGTAAAATGTCATTGGCATAAYGAATATAGAACTAAATATGTACAATAAAATCTTGTAACTTCTGAAAAAAAACCAATTATGAGGATTCTTATCAGAAATATTAGCAGCACAAAGTTTAAAACTAATTTACTGTCATGAAATTCTAGATTTCTTGCCTAACCAAAACCAAACCTCTTTCTACATTTTGATTTTTCACTTCCTTTTATCACTTTCTCTGCTTACTACTTCCCAGAGCCTATCCCTTTGCCTTGCTATTCCCAAGATTCTCCCATGGTTCACTATCCAAATTCAGACTCCCTTCACTCATGTGTCTCTTTCATCTATCTTGCAACTCCAGGAAGCTTGACTGGATATTAGTCTTTCTACCACACAATTCCAACCCCCAGATTTCTCTATCTTTCTGCAGCTTCTGGAGACAAACTGCTATCCCTGCGTGCCTTTCACAGACCACTTCCCCACAGCCCAGTTCTGTGCCTGTACAGTTTTGTCTGAATCCTCCATACTGGTGGTCCAAGTTACAGGCTGATGAGACACTGAGAGCACAGAGATGAAGAAATTATTCCAGCATTTTAGCATCTGTCAAGCAACCCAGTATCTCAAAGGCTGAGCTAGGCCAACCCRTGGAGTATGGATTAATGCTCCCAGGCTGATTTACAAGGCCTTTCCAACTCTTCCTACAACAGCAAAGCCAGGTGTGGTAACAGCTGCTTGGGATACAAAGCAAGACAGCAGAGCTCTCAGTGCTGCAGCACAAGGCAATGCCACAGAAGCGAAATCCAAATTGCCATAGACGAGGATGGGTAAATTTAAACACAGCTTTTGGACCAACAGCACCATTTTCTGAGTGGAAAACGGAGTAGATATCCACAAAACAGTCTATCTCCCCAGTCATACTAGAGAAGAACATATCCAAATACACACATATTATCCCCCASTAAAGGTGGGTCAGTCAGCAATACCAAGGAGCTGCATGTCCAAGTCTCATTACCTTTGATTTTGAAATCCCTAATTCCAAATTTGTCCTGAGTGAAAAGTAATTAATTTGATTTCCATACCATATCAAAGGAAAACCCAGGCTGGATGGAACTTCAGGAGGCCATATTAGTCCAAACTTTTGCTCAAACATTATTTTTCTCMGAGCCTAAATCAAAAATGAGGTATTTGCATACGATTTTATCATATTTCCTCTTTGATCTCAGGCCAATAATTCACACAGCCACTCTCTGTCTGAGCTGTCTGCAGTTACAGAAGAAGAGATGTTGCACTATTACTGCACCAACATCTGAGGAACGCTTGGGTCATGTGGTTTGAAATACAGGCAAATCAGACATCTAAATACTAGAGTTGGGCTAATACAGAAACCTTGAGATCTTAGTCTAGCTCTCCAGAGCATTCAGCCTGGGTGTTTCAAGTATGAACCTGGGTCCACAGACATGAAATTTGGTTCTGAGGTGGCACATTTTAAATATTTGGATTTTTTTTTTTAAGACTTAGCTTATGAAAGTCCTTCTCCGCAGTGTGCTTCAACTGGACCCAAGCCAGCTGTAAATAAATCTGAGTCATATGAAATAAAGATTATATTAAGTAATATTTTTACTAGGTTTAAGAATAGATAGTAACAAAAGAAAATACTATTTAATATGTTTAATTTGTCTTTGTTTACTACTTCTCTGCATGGCAGTGTCCATTTTAGCCAGACCTTAATTTACTGTGTCTAAAACTGCTTCCAGCAAACTTGACACCTAGACCTGGCAAAATGGATAAATTACCCTGGATTAGGTTTTTTGTTCTCAGCTTTCCAGGGGATGGTGCTGGCAGGTTGAGTCAAAGCACAGAGAGATGTTTGTCTCATTTCTTTCTCGTATTTTGGATGCCAGTATTAATACGCTGCTAGAGAATGAACAGCTCAGAAAGAAGAATGATTATTTTTCAAATTCTGAGTTCMGTCAAAGCACATTTCCTACACTGGTTCACAAAAAAATCACAAACAAAACAAAAAACAAAACAAAACAAAACCCCCACCACTTTTCCCAACTAACTTCAACTACACCTACCTGCATAACCCTTTAATACCCACACTCATGGGCCAGGCTAAGACATCAAAAGCTCAACCTTAGTCTAGGTGTGAATTCTGATTTAGAAGACCTTGACAGTCACAACTTGTAATAAAATGTTTGTCATTTGCCATCAACTACTCCACTAAAAGTGTTTTTAAATTGTCACACATCTATCTTCCCCACAATCAGAAGCCATACAAATGAGATTGCAATCAATAAAGTTTACCAGTCAGCATCCACGAGTGTAAGAAGGAGTCTGGAGTCACTGGGTGAGGGGGAACAACCCAAAGTAAACCCAAAACAAATAAAACCCCACCAGCATATGACAAGTAGCTACAGAAAAAAGCTACATCCTAGCTGATGAGTAAGTCTTTCAACTACATAAATACACATTCACAGGACACTGCACCTATATGTTTTCTGAATACCATATGCATAAAGCAACAAAGAAATATTTTCTTAAAYCTTTCATTTCCTTTTAGACCAACACAAAAATAGAATGTTTATGGCTGATAACTTTCCCGGTCTTTGAGGATATAAGACACTGGAGTAACAAAATATTTTAAAATCACATGCATCCACTATCAATAAATCTGTCATGAGACAATAGTTGCACATATTCTATGCCTCAAGGCAGGGAAGAAGCCTGACTAATATGCAAGTGGGGAATATTTGCAAATAACATAGCAGAATACAGTAATTGTCTGTATTATCTCAATGAGACCATGGTCTTTCTGTGCTAGGCATTGTATGAATGAGAACATGCAGGTCATGCCGAACTGACTAATTTAGACTGTTCATGAAACAAGGGTTTAGAGAGAAATTATTAATACCACATCCTTAAAATGAAAGGGAAGATTATGAGTGCATTGTTTAAAAGAAATACATATTATCACATTGTTTAAAGAAAATTTACATCAGCATAAAATGACATATTCCACTGGCACTGATTACTCTAAGTTTATAATCTTATATATTAAAGCGTCTATAAGGATTGAAGGGAAAAAAAAAGATACATCAGTCCAGCATGTTAAGAACTATGTATTTAAATAAAACTAATGCAAATCAATAGTTCCTACAGTGTCTTTACTACAAGTGCACAAGAAATAATTTTTTCTACCCCTTTGGAAAACTGCTTGGAAGAGTCAGTCCTGTCTTCTCTAGTCATCATCGATTTTAGTAGAAAAGAAAACAGACTCTTGTTCTCTCAATGGCATGCTAACAAAACTGTCTAAGACTTCCATAGCTACTCTACAATGCATAACATCTTACATGAGCCCCCAAGGTTATAACCAACAGTGTGAAATATGCATGGACTCAATGACTTTGATCCTGACTCAGAACTCGGTTATACACATGCTACTGGGAAACACACTTTACTGTAGAGGATTGATTCTTTCACTGCCACAGAAAGCATCACTACAATGTGACTTTTAATTCTAAACTAAAAATGCACCATGGCTCGGGAAGAAATGCTAACCCTGCTCTTCCCCCAGCCCACAATTCATCTTTACCCACTAATAACAATGGTAGGAACGTGCTTGAACCAAATCACCACCTATTTAAAATCAGCRTAGCTCATGAACTGTCCATGGCTGACAAACCACAGGCAAGAAAATTCCACTGTCTTTCTGTTTTAAGGCCACACATTGACCAGTGCCAGAAGACAACAGAAATACATTAGAAATGTATATTTCTAATTCACAGAAACAAAAATCTGTGCATATACAGGGATTGAAAATATTTACAACAGCAGAGTCTGGATCAGCTGTTTATCAACCTAACATGCCCCAGTGGAGTCACGTGGTAAGAAACATCATGAGACCCAGTCACCCCACCTTGGAAGTGCCCTGGAAACATTACTTGGAGTTCTGGAGGACATGGAGTCATGGGAACATTCTGAAACAAGAGGCAAGCCATTGGAGCAGAGAAGCTACAAATCAGACTTGTTGGGCAGATGGCACTGCAAGCTAGAGAGCTGATGGCAGATGGAAGTGAGAGCTTGGGTAAGGCACAAAAATCGGTTGCAAACTAATGAGATATGTTAACATGCTAGAGACAACTACTCTTCTTTTCTGATCTCCCTGCTTTAAGTGAGGGTCAGGTCAACTCCTCATCCCATCAAAATCTACCCAGAGACATAAAGAAAAGGTAGTTTGGTTTCCTTCCAAGAGCAATACCCACAACAGCCATTCAGAAAGTTACTCAATACCAAATAAACATAAGATTCATAATTCMAGAATCTCAAGCTCTCATAAAATTTCTGAAGTCCAGAGTCTTACACATACCATCTATAAGCTCCCTAGCCTCCAGGACAATATAATAACCAATAACTTATCATGGCAGAGGCGCTGTCAACACTGGGGAATTCTAAAGCCAGGAATCTAAATTTCCATCTTTAATGGAAAAATGCTACAGAACACAATAACCATGGTGAGGATTTGGCCTCAGTCCTGACTAGAACCGAGGTTGGCTTGGTGCTCACAAATGCTCCACCTTCTTCCTGAAGCTGACCCRCAGTTCCTTCACTACTCTGGGATAGTGAGAATCTATAAGTCTTCATGAATGCAGGATATTACTATCAGAAAATATGTGGAGCACCTCTTAAGATAAGTAAGAAACATAAGTAAGAAAATCGGGTGAAGTGGTAAATCCATTAACYTCATGGAAAGCCTTTGGAAAAAGGGAGCTAAAACTGCAGACTTGTGTGGGAAGCAAATGAACAGAGAGCACAGCAATGGCACAAGGGATTAACAGACTCTCAGCAAGAACCTGCGTTTCCCAAAGTACTATGAAATTCTTGTATCCTAAACACACATATAAAAACATCCACATAACATAAGAAAACTGCTGTACACCATACACACAGCCATGCATTTACAAGGCCCTTTATGCTTAGAGCAGACATGGAAATCACACAGGTAAGAATATATACATCTCATAAAGGAGCCTACAGGGAACCATGTATTCAYATTCCAACTGAAAATCCACACTCTTGCCAATTTTCTATGCAATCTCTATCAGGTCTCTTGACCTTTACTGGGACTTCTCTCTCTGTAGTCATGTGGTTATACAGGCTACATTCCCACAGAGATGAGCTAGATTACTTGCTCCTTTTTGAGAGATGTTCAATCATTGCTAACTTCTCGTTACATGACAAATCTCAATCCCTGGCTACCAGAAAAGAATGAAAAATAAAAAAATTAAAAAGCACGCCAACATTCCGTATAACCTAAAAAAATAAAAAAGATTTAAAAAACACAAAAAAACCCTCAAAACCCAAAAACAACAAAAACTCTATCCCAAATCTCCAGAAGCTGTTACTGAGCAGTAACAATAAAGGGTTCTAATGAACCCATTCCTGCCCAACAAACATCAGTTTCAGCTATTTTCAGATGCTTCCTTTATTTGCAGCGAACATCTAGTCACTCTTGCAGCATCTCAATTCCCCCTTCAGCTGCAGAAGATACACAGTGATAAGCAGTACATAACTGCAGAATAACAGGAAGTGATTAAAAATGCTACAGTTGCAATCCTGTGACTGATTTGATCTGGAAATCTGTGTTAYAACTGAAGAAACACTTCTTAAAAGAAAAGCTACCACCAGTGTGATTAGAAATTATTCATTTAATGCAAGTCTTGTGATATATTTCTWAAAACTTCAGCATCCTGAGGCATGTTTGGGCCTCCCTTGTGTCCATCTCTTGTGGTAATAGAGAAAAGTGTACCTCAGAGACCTGAATTTCAGAAAGTACATAAAAATGACCCAGCTGTATTTATCTATTCCAACTGTTCCTAAACTAATTTTACAACTTAAGAAGAATGCAGGAAGCTGAACTATTTGTTTTAAACATGTGAAGAARTTAGCATTGCTTCTGTAGCTGCAATTTACATGCAAGAATGCTTTTCCCTTGTYAGTTTTATTAAATCATTGTGAAAAAGTACTCATTCATGCTAAATGGAAGTYCCCTTCAGAACTTTGACAGGTATCTTTCTGATCTAGCTTCTACAATTTTGTGGCCTCCTCTCCATTTTGTTGACTCCAAGTGTGCTGCCAAGTATATGCTCAGACACGATCGCATTGATGCATTCACACAGAGGGAGGAAAATGGAACACAAGTGGGAAAGAATAGTATTTTCTGACAAGAATCATTACATCATTTTCAAAAAGTCCTTTTTGTGCTCTTGCTTGTTTGTGAACAATTTTGACAGACAAATCAAGAGTATCATAAGGTTACAGACACAGAACAGAGCAAACCTACGCACAGAGTTCTTAACAAAAAGCACTGAAAAGCTCCTGGATATCAAAAAGATACAGTTAAAACTTCTGGACCCACATCGAATAATGCTCTTCCCCTCCTCTCAGGAGTGTATCAGCACAGCAGCGACCCTCAATCTACACAACTGGCACCTCAGTATTGCAACAAACATCTAAGTGCTCCAAGCTCTCCTGGTGCCTGGGGCTGACAGCATCCTAGAACTCATGCTGACACTGTTGGCGAGAAGGCACAGACTCCATCGCCATCAAAGGGTTGATCAAAGAGTCATATTAAAAAAAAAAATCTGAACTTTAAATTAACTTGGCTAGTGCCATTGGTAAAATGTCTCATCTCCCACACACCATAAACCACAGAAAGGCAAGGGGAGAGAGAAAGGAAATACACCCTGGAAAGACAGATGGGAAGATGAAAGCATTGTGGACTAACACTGATACTAAAATGCGTCATCGATGCCTGCCCTCAGTCAATTCTTATTGCTTGGCCAAGAGAGATATACTGAAGTAAAACAGATTCCAGGGTTTCCATATCACTTACCTCATCAYCCCTATCCACACAATAGAAATTCCTACTCTGAACACATAGTTTATCATTAAACTAGCGAAACATGATGAACTGTGCAATGCTAATGAAGGTAAATTACTGTGCTCAGATGTCACCTACAACACTGCATGTTTAGCTACCCATAGTTTCAAGAGGAGTATACTTCTTATGGCTTGTGCAATATACACAGCATCAGCTGGACAGAAATCAATAATCACCAAAGGAACAAAACTACAGAAATCAAATTATCAGCACTAGTCTCACAATGACCTCAAAATATTGTTTTATTTGAACRTTAACTTTTGCCTTTGATACATAAAATCATGTAACTATATAGCACAGCAGACCTTATATCTACACAGAACAGTCCTGGGTTTTTTTGGTTTTTTAAGTTTAACACTTAGGCTTACACATCACTGCTGCTTGGTCATGACTACACAATACATCTCAAGATTTTATAGGATATCACAAAATTTTCACATCTTACCTGGCTCTGTACAGTTCTTCTCTTCATGTGTCCCATTAGGTGATGCCATCAACCTTCTATGCCTCCACATTTCTGATACAATGCTTCTGTTTGGAATATCTGATTGTTGGCCTATATTAAATAAAAAGATGTTATGTCCACTAACACCAATTTTTTCCTGCATCATCTCAACTGGACTACATGTGCCCACTATCAAGGAGGATGGACAGACCATCAGAATGTAAATGGGGCAAAATCCAAGGCGTGACTGGGGCATGTGCCAACAGATGTGTGCTGGGTGCTCCTAGCTCCATAGGGTGCAAATACATGCCATGTCTGAGCTGTCAGCATGTTCCGGCTRTCAGAAGTATCTGAACATTTGGCTGTGACCCACAGCAGGAAAATATTCTGCAGCAAGAAATGCTGAAGCCTGAACCTGTGAAAGTCAACACTTAGCAGTTCCTATAGATGAAACCAGCCCAGCTATGCTGACATGAGCAAAAATCACACTTCCATTTAGTCATCTGTACTTGCACATATTACATTACTGCTTTCACAAAAAACTAAAAATGCATATGGATATGTTCCAATTGCACTAGTTTATTCTGAACTTTTCAGTCTTGGGTATGCCTAATAATAACAAACCATTCATAACTTGTCAAAGAAAATGGAAATCATAGTGTATCCTCATAAGTCTTAAAAAACCCAAACTTTTTTAGAAGTCAATAGAGCTTTTGCCAAAACTCATATTCCAGTATTCTCAACAGAACCTGTTAAACAGATTACAGGAACACTTGTGAGATCACGTACGGTATGCAATTATAATAATCAAAGAAAGAATAGAACCTCTTAATTAAATCATTTCCACCTCAATCTTATCCATTTCAAATTAACATATTATAATACCAACAAAAATTCTTCCATGGCCAATTTTAGAGTTTATATTCARTCATCACATAATGCCTGTATTTTGCTAGCGACTCTCAGAAAAAGAAATCTTATTTGGAAGTTAGTTTTTCAGGACTAAAATACTCTGAGCCACAATTAGATGAAACATAGACAAGAGATAGTCAGGGTTTATGTATMATATGTATTGCAAATTAGCCAGCTGAAAAAGAACTCCACCTGATGCAGCATACCATCAAAAATTAGGTTATGAGGGATTTAGTTGACAACCCAGGAGATTGAAATCTTTCATTAGTCATGACATCTTTCATGAAAACCTAAAAAAGTTCTGGAGAACAACAACTGCAACAAAAAAACACCTCAAGCTATGCAAACATATTCATACCCCCCATTACTTGTTTTCAAGTTGAAAAAACAAGTTGAAAGTTTTAAGATGAGCAATATGCTAATACGGTCTAGGACACTGAATTCTTATAGGGATGGCTCGTTGCCATCCTAGATACAGCTCAAACAAGCCAGGCAATAATTTGAGCACAAGAGCATTACAAACTATGACAAGTTCCAGCAGATTTTTCTTCCCTAAAGCACACACTTGAACTTAAGCTTTAATTTAAGCAATGACCCACCATAATTGTGCTGAAATCTGAGTTTCTTATATTAAATGCAGATGCTTAGCAATGGGCTTAGTCCATTTATTCTTAAATCCTCAAGGACTGTTGACAGCCCTACCTACAGACCCGAGTGCTGTCCCAGCACCCTTAGATTGTGTATCTGAGGGATGYGAAGCATACTGTAGGATGAGGGCCTGAAGCTGCACACCTAAAGCCCAAACTGTGCCAGCAGGCAGAAAAACAAATGGAAATTATATGGTTAATTATAAATGCATCAGTTTATACAGCACTTGCACAAAGGATGAAAAAGACTGTACAATACTCTCTCTACAAGACGTAAGATTAGCACTGTTCCTAGCCTAAAATGCAAAATTTTCTGTCAAATCTATACTGTAACAGGGAAACAGGTGTTGGGGATGTGTGTGAAATTGAGAAAGGAAGCAGCGACAGCTGCGAGGACAAAGCGAAAGGTAGCCCGAAGTTGCAGAGGGGACCACAGGCGGCTGGAGAGAACTCCACTCGGATGCAACGGCAGAGGGGAAACTCCTTCAGGGCCGTTCGCAGGCACGGAGCTGCCCCGTGATGACCTTTCGGCTCCCGAGAGACGCGGCGGGCTCGGGGCCGGGGAGCCCCGGACGAGCAGACGCCAGCGGCGCCGCTTCCCCCTGTCCCCGGGGATGCGGCCGCGCATCCGCCCGGCGCGGGGCTTTCTCCCGAGGAACCCGCGCTGCTCCCCCGCCTCGCCCGCACGCCGGGGCATTTCCACTGAAGACTCAAAACGGGAACAGCCATCGCCGCTTGACCCTGCAAACCCCGGCCGCCTAGGGGCAGCTGCAGCCCCCGGGCCGCCCCAGCCGCCCGGCCAGCCCTGCCGGGGTCCGCCGGTCCCGCCGCCACCGCCACTCACCCGCTCTGGAGAGCAGGCTGGACATGCACCAGGCGAAGAAGAGGATGGCGCAGATGAAGCCCAGCTGCTGCAGCAGCATCTCCCGCCTCTTGCGAACTTTCCTCAGCATGAGCAGCATGGTCTTCGGAGGGGCGAGCGGCGTCTCCTCCAGCTCCATCCGAGCGAGCGCGGGCGCCGAGGAGGCGGCCAGTGGGTCGGTGGGAAAGCGGGGATCACTCCCGGCGGCTTCCCGCGGACGGCTCCATAGCGGGCGGGCTGCAGCGCGAAGGGAAGCCGATGCCCAGGGCCTCAGGTCGGCAGCGGCGCAGCGGAGGGAGAGGCAGGTGGCGGCGGGCGGGAGAGGCGGCGGCAAGCCCGGAGCGGGGGGGCGAGGCGTCGCGCTCAGGGGCCGGGCTGAGCCCCGCGCCCCATGGCCGGYGGCGGAGGAAGCGGCGCGACGGCGCCCCGCGCTTCTCGGGCAGCGGCCGCCCCACAGCGCGCCGGGCGCTGACAGTCAGTGCGGAGGGACGGACACATCCATGAGGCTCCCTGCCCGCCCGGCCAAGTTTGAAGTTTATCCCTTTCCTTGCTCMCTCCCTCCCCCGCCGCCAGCCGTAGGCGGCAGGTGGGTGACACAGTCGGCGCGCCGAGAGCAGCTGCCCGCGGGACCTCAGCGCGGCGCCGGCGGGCACTCAGCCCCGGCGGGCGGCTCGGCCCCTTCTCCCCGCCCCTCTCCCGCAACTTTCTGGGTGCTCCTCCGGCACCCATGGCAACGCGCATGTGCCTTCCCCCACCGCCGGGCTGTGGGGGGGAAGGAATTAACTGGCGAAATTAATCCTTTCCCCTAAAGGCGCAGGAATGACCCGTTCCCGGTGTCACGCTTGGCGTCCCTGCGCGGAGGGGAGCGGGCAGCGGCAGGTGCCGCCGCGCCGARGTGCGGGCCGGGCCGGGGTCGGGTCGCCTGCGGGGTCGGAGCGGGCCGGAACGCGAGCAGAGCCCCGGGATCGGCGGGGAGCGCTGGSGACCGCGGCCAGGGGCGCGTCGGGCACTGATGGCTCGGGGCTCTTCCACCTGTCTCTAGGAGATGCATTTCAAGATGGTCTTCCATGGGGAGAATSGCGCTTCTGCGCGCGGTTTGCACTGCAACGAACGCGTGGTGTTTAGGATGACAAACTAATGACCCATTTTGTAAACGGTGRTTAGTTCCAGGCTGTGCCACAGAGATTTAATTTCTTTTTTTTAACCAAAATTTTATGTTTACATTAATTAAGTGGTTACTGTTAGCCAACGAGTTGTGGGAACTTCCTCCTACAGCACACGCATTGGTTCTGTATTGCTCCCAGAAACGCTGTGTATGTGAGGAAGCACATGTAGACAAAACAGGATTAACTCATCTGTTCTTCTTTTCGATACAGCATTTGGTTTACGACAGAAGGTCTTTCAGGTGATCCCCTCTGGATTGTTGTCTGTGTTCTTCAGAATGTACAACACGTATCTAGCAGTTTCTTGTGGTGTCATCATACAAATAGCCTACATAAACAAATCATCACAAATAAAATATCACAAATCCTCTGTTTTCCCATCATTGTTCAAATGTGGTTTTTAATTTTGCTTGTGAATTCCATCCACTATAGTAAGATGCAGCAGCATAATGCTGAAGATGCTCTGGTACACACTGTGTGTTTCATTGCTCTGTATTCATGCTGAAGACTGCCAATTGTCTCAAGTGCAAAAGGCATTGCTCAGACTGGGGAACCAAAGAGAAACAGTTGTGTCAGTCCTGTTACTTGTTCACAAGCATGTACCTAAAAGAACTTGTGTGTCTTAACTGTCCAAGCTCCACTGGCACCTAGGCTCTCATTGGCCTTTGACTTTGATTTACATTGAAGCAGGAAAACAGCTGCATGTTAGAAGAATGGCACTGAGACATGCTCCAGTCTCTTCTCTTTCATTCCCTYTATAGGTGCTGAGAGAGGAAAAGTCACTCTGAGAGCTCTTGCTTACTACAAAAAAGGTAATAGAGAAGATTACAAATCAGGTTATGTTCCTTGATTTCTCTTCATGGACAGATAGGAAACCTCAAAATTGAACCCAGAACAGTGAAAGTCATCCCTGATCAAAAGAACTTACAGGCTAATGAGACACAGAGGCAATGAAAACAGGATTAGTAACTGGAAGTCTTTAGAACAGTACCTTTATTAATAGCAGACTTGATTTTTTCYTTGAGCTCCAGCGAAGGTGTTGGTWGGCCATGTCAGTAGAGGTGCCACTTTATACCCTGTCAGCTGTCATGATAGCTGAGAGCTACCTCTTCACATGGCTTTCCATCACCCCTTTTTGGGGACTAAACCTTCCTCTTCCACTGAAATTGACAATGCAAAATATTAGTCTGCCATCCCCTTCTTCTAATAAGAGTTGCAGTACTGACAACGCTGTCATTTTCTGTATGAAGATTTTATCTATCTATCCTAATAGAAGGATGGTGACTCTGGAGGGGATCGAAGAGATTTTGTTGTTTTTTTTCTTTAATATAATCTGCTTAAAAAAATGGAATCATTAATGTTGTGAAAGACCTGWGAAATCATAGTGTCCAACAATTAAGCCAGTGCTGACAGATTCACCACTAAACCGTAGACCCAAGTGCCACATAGAAATAATATTCAAAGACTTCCAGGGATGGTGATTCCACCACTTCCAAGAGGAGATAGTACCAATGCCTCACCATTCTTCACTAAAAAGCACCATGGCCATGAAGGGGTAGTTCTGATGGCTGCCAACCAGGGTGGTGGGGTCAAGTAATTAACTGGGGCTAGAGTTAGGAATCTCCCTAGCGTTAGGCTTCCAAGATCTAAAAAGCCTGAAGCTCWAGGCTCGCTGGGACTACAAAGGGCCTGCAGAGGCCATCACAGGGCCCCGATATGGCTGCTCCAACATCTTTCAGAGATGGCGGACCTGGGCGGTGGGGTCAGGTAATTAACCCAACTAACCCTAGCCCTAGTAAATTACCCGAACCTACTGCCCTGGTCTGACATGTCACAAAGTTGTAGGAGTTGCCATGTTGGTGCCTTACCGCGATGGCCTCCACAGGCTCTTTGCAGTGCAAGTGTTCCTGGAGCTCCAGGYTCTTTAGATCTCTGAACCCTAAYCCTAGGCGGAGCCCTAACCCTAGTCCTGGTTAATTACCTGACCCTAAACTGCGGAGGCCATTGCAGCCCRGCCCCAACATGGCTTCTCCTACATCTTTCTGACATGGCCGATCCAGGTGCTGGTGTTGGGTAATTATCCAGGCCTTGGTTTAGGGTTCTGCCTAGGGTTTGGTTTGAGACATCTATGGAGCCTGGAAGTCCATATATTCCGTTTTTTTGTCAATGCATTGTTTTCACAAAGACCATGGAACTACACCATTGTTAAATAACCCAGTTGTCACATGGGAGGGATTTTCATTAATTCTGTCGGTTCCTATGAACATCACATGGATCAAACCAAAGCACATGCTTAGCAACAAGAATGCAATTATAGTGTTGCCTGTTTTGACATAGATGTTTTTTCCCTTTTTCTGACTGTTAAAATATTGTCTGGTTAAGACTTAACAGTTACTGACTATAGAAACTCTGAGGCCTTCCCTGTGAACCACTGAAAGCCAGAAAGATGAACCAATACAGTGAAGAGTTGTTGTGAATCCCTTACAGAGAGGAAATCTTCTRTCCATGAATACAGTTCTCAGCGTGATGGTGTGTGTCTCTCCCTCTCCTGTGTACACAAATGAGGCAGATCAAAGTTCAGAGTACTAATCTCCTAATCATACAAGCTTCTGATTAGCATTTTGRATCAGTCTGGTGATCACAGGGCAGCCTCAAAATTGTTCTTGAATACTAAACTTTCAGAACATAATTCCGAATCACTTTTATTTTGTTGGGKTTTTTTTGAGAAATGTATCAGGTAATTCTTTGTGTGGGATGTCTCAAAGGGAAGAGTTGAGCTGCAGAAATCAGCTCCAGTTACCTCTTACCAGGAGGGTCTATTTTAGTACATTTGAGCCATTCACGTGGAGGTTGTTACCAGAATGATATCGCAGCACTGACATCAGATTTAAGACATCCATGCTGTGTTTGAGGGTACAGTCATACAGTGTTGGGGGCAAAAAAAAAAGCAAATGCTTTCTGCATAAGGTGCAACACACATGGTTTTCTGAGTGATGCTTTCACAGTGAGTGGTTTGGTGATATCTCGGATGTTCTGTTTTCAGTATAATCAGAACAAAATGTTTTTCAGACTAGGTCTAGGAATGCTGAAAGAATTAAATTTTGAAAATTAAAAGTGTTTGAGAAATACCATCAAAACAAAGTGTAGAGGAAGAAAATATTAAATAGAATTTGTCTTTAAGCCAARTACAAGAAACAAATCTTCTTTCCTACTGCTCTGTTTATCATTGTGATAATTTAACTTCTGTGTATGTCCCACGTCAAAATGTCTCACTAGAAGCACATACTAATGTTAGTTTCATCTAGCACTGCCAAATGTGCTTGTTTTTCATCTCAAGCACAATTAGTATCTTGAACTGAGAAACAGCCAAAAGGCTTTGAATTAGGGAAGTGTCTCACAGGAGATYATGAAAGCAGCTCATCTGAGAAGAAAATATTGATGCTGCTGAGAGTTGAAGGAGAAGTATGTTTGGATTAATTTCCTGTGGCACRCCCTAAAAGGAGCAGAAAAAGCAGCAGTAGGGCAGGGTTACTGGAAGCTGAGGCCCTGTTAGCTGGCTATGAAGACTGTTCCAGCACAGAGCAGCTGAAGAGTGGATCAGCTGAGAAGCCAGGGTGATTAGGAGGTGATTGATGGTGACAGGCACCCAGCCAGCCYTAGGAGCCTTTGCAAGTCCAACTTTTCTAACTGATACAACCAGCATCCCAGTATCAGCCCTCTGTCCTGTCTTCAAGGTCAAGAGATAATATTAAAAAAAGCCAACAATGTTCCCTTAAAAAGAGACAAAAAAAGCTCCTGTAAGCCATAAAAAAAAAAAAAAAATTCTATACAGGCCTCCCATTGAAGAAATAGTCATTTTGAGAACAGTCTCTTCCCATAGTCAAGCACCACAACAAGAAACACTCTTCTTTCTCCTCCTTACTGTGATCGTAGGTCTCCTTTTTTTTTTCTCACATGTCCTCACCCTCCTCCTCTGTCTTCCCCCTGGTGCAGGGGATGATACTAACAACTTAAAAATTAATGGCGGCCACAAACTATCTTGTTTTGAATTCTTCTGAAACACAAGACCATTTGTCATCACAGAGGTGTTACTAGCCTGTACAATTGGCCCAGGCCTGATGGGCAGCCTGTCCATCAACCCCAGAGCCACAATGGATTGGCTCTAAAACACAGGGAGTAGGGCTCTTTTTGCTGGAGAAGGAGAAAGCTTCTAGAACTTTCTCACAGGAGTCATCTTTGTGGTTTCTTGGTCCCATCCTCCCACCACCAAAAACTGGACCGAGCRAAACCATGATGTTAATGCTACTTTGTATTTCTGGTGATCATCTGTGATACATCCCACATTCAGGACCTAGCTAGGAGCCACACGCTCACCAAGACCCTACTTGGGAGTTTAACAACAGTCACTCAAAAATAATGGGATTCTCCCACAGTGTGCACAGATGCTACAAGCAAGCATTCCTCATACCCTTCATGGCATAAACAAACTCACATAAGCCCAGGAAGGAAGGGGCTTATGTGCATATAATGCATATAATCTTCCTGACRTGCAGTAAGAACAGAAGGTACCAACCAGATCTGTAGTCTTGATGTGATCTTTAAACGACAAGAAAATGAGGTGAGTTGCCTTGTGATCTCCCACATGTGCCGTTAACAAAGTTAGGGACATTGGCTTTATACAATTCTCCAAGCCCACCAAAATGCCTTCTTGCAGGGCAGAATGAGAGACATTATGCATATCAGTGGTATTCAATGTGTTCTGCTCACACTGCTTCAATCGACATTAGCTAAAAAAAGGGATTTTGTCAGATAAACCTCAATATTTTCCCCCTTAAATCAGTATTCTCTAAGTCCTCCAAATTCATCACAGTGTCTATGTTTACTGCCCCCTAGAWTTCTCAGGGACATAGGCATCTGATYAAAGTGTTCTTATTTGAAGACCTCATGTACRTGCACAAAGCCATACTAAAATGGGGATAAAATTGCAGGGATCTTTGCTCAGCACATGCTCCCAGACACACATACTTGTCTTTCTCAGTTTCTCAAGTTTGCTGTCTCMGATGAATTCCAGTGTCAATTGATTTTACTATGTTTTCATTTTGCCAGTGATTTTCTATTCCTTTCTGCTCTCACAGTCACTTTGTCTTCTGCCTATTTCTCTGCTTCCCTTCTGCTTTCCCTCTGGTTGCTACACATGGCTTTGTCCCCCTCTTCTTGATCTTCTAGGCCCAGTGTAAATTTTTCATTTCTTCCTYGCTCTGTAAACAGAATTCTTTTCTCCTCTTCAAATCTACACATGGGTTCAAGGTTAATATTGATTCTAAGCCCTACACCCAGAGGATTGGGGAAATTTGACTGTGCTTACCCTTAACTGTGAGGAATGAGTTTAGCTGACATCATGCTGAACACAAGGGACTGGGCTGATCACAACACTTTTTTCCATCAGTATACAACACATTTGTTTGCTCTTCATAATCTCATTCCACTGCCAGATAAAGAAACTAAATTCAGTTCCATAAAATGCTCTCCATTTGTTTTCTTTTTGGAAAGTTTTGGTATGTCTGAAATAAGTGAAATTCAAAACAGCTACTGAGGAGACATCTTCAGACACCTTAGTCAACCAGACTTTTGTTCAGCTCTCATACCTACTGGGAATTGTTTCCAAAACCCTTTGCTAGTCCCTCACAATGAGAAGGATCATTAACTAAGCAAAAATTGATTCATTATGGTGTGAAAAATTTTCAACAACTGTGTGTTTTCAGCCCAAACCACAGGCTGCTGTGATCTTATGAATACACAGGAGAAAGCTGTGGAGAATTCTCTCACAGAAAAAAGCCTCAGATGGTGTCAGTGCTTGAAAGCCTGAAGGCCAAAGAGGTCCAGTGAAAGTCCTGTTGGGGGAGCTGGGAGAGATTCAACAGGCCTGCTCCTTCCCCTCATTAGATTAGGAAAGAAGAGTATTCATCCTTAAGTGACTATGGAAAAAAAACCTGCAAACTCCAAACACTATATATATTGGTGCAGGAATGTCCTTGAAACAACAATATGTCCTTGATACAACTAATGTCCTTGAAACAACAATATTGAAAAGGCAGGAACTGTCTTTATTCATGAACTTGTAGAACACATGCTTGAAGGAACCTGGAGAGGTCATCTTGTTTGTTCCTTTTTCCTAAGGAACCAACTCTCCCTAATGTTGAGTGGGCTTGTTCTGAAACCTAATACCCATTTTTATACTGAAATTGCTGTTTGACTGCCTATCAAAGCTTTTAAAATAAAATGATGGTGAAAAATGTTAAGAAAATTTACACCTCCTACTTTGRCTGGCATCTTTTTTTAACACTGTTAGTGAGCAGAACTTGGGGAGTTCTGGGAATTTTCCCCCTCATATGACCATAGGTTTTCAAAAACAAAAGTTTATTCTATTGAAAACCTGTAATGTTAAAGCTGAAAGGAATTGTAACTGTCAATCAGAGAAGGGGAAGAATATTCTTACCATTTATTTCGGTAAAGTTAGTAGAAATCAGGTTCTTCTTTATAGYAGGAAGAAAACAACCTTGCCCTGGGAAGATAAATTTAGTGTATAAAATCATAGTCTAGAGGGAACRGCAGTCAGAGAAATCAAGAGAGTGGGAATAGTGCTCAATGGAGTGTTTTGTATGAGGAATTCAGAGCACTGATTTCATTGCTGTTTCATATTGTCTCATGTGGAAAAGATAAGAAAGGGGGGTTAATTTGCTCCCCATTATGTTCAGACAAGGGAGGGGAGAGCAGAGAAGGCTTGTTTGAAGTCCAGCTTCAGAACAGGAAAGGGAAAGTTATTTGCCAGGGAGGCATTTAAGGGAAGAAAGGGAGAGCTTTGGTACACAAGAACAGGAGATGGTTCTAAGGAAGCAGGCTGGGCACAGTCATTGACGGGAGTAGAGGGAGGGAACCTGAATCAACGTGGATCWGAAGGGTGAGCGAAACAAACCAGTCTGGGGAAATGAGCACCACTCCATCTGCTTTGAAGATCGAGTCTTGGACTGTGAATTTGAAAAGGGCTGGTGTAGCAAGAGAGACACATCACTGTAGCTGCAGCACCTTAAGGATCCTCTATGAAAGTTCCCTTTAAGTTTACAAAAATGGCCACATCTGCAGCACAGCCCCCTCCAAACGCAGACAACTGATGTTTGTTACCATTAATGAAAAGACCTAGTCAAAGTAAATGTTGGCACATTGGCAGGAACCCTTTTTACAGTATTTCCATGTTAACTTTCTAACAGACTTTACAGCAAAATACCAAGAAAATTTGTAGTTATTGCCAATTTTAACAAGAAATGCTTCTCACTGGCAAATAATAAATACAACACTCTTGCAAATTAACTTCCTTGCCATTCCTAGCTCCTTGCAGAGGTTAGCAGCAGGATCTTTCAATCAGGTTTGGTCATAAGTGTGCTCAGCTTCCTCTCAGCAGTAGAATATCCCAGGCTCAGGACAGCTCCTAAGAGCTGGATGCTGTTTTCAGCTTGTAGTAGGAAAACAAGAAAGGTAGCACTACGCCATAGTCCAGTTTACTAGCAGATATTGTGGGTGTCACCTGCCTGTAATGTCTGACTCACTCCACCATTTTTCTGTTGTTTTCATTTAATATTTAAACACTTAAATATTCCAGCCACTTTACTTTTCATYTCCTCAGAAAGAAGCAATGTTTCAGAGGTGTTACCATGGAAACAATGGAGTGAGGAAGCAGCTAAACATAAAAGTAAGCCATCTATCAGTAAAACCAGAGACATGCTTTGGGGTAACTTGAAATTATAAAATGGATAATTAATTGGGCTGTTGCTGAGCATCTGTTTGTTCTTATTGCTTTCTTCTAAGTGACAAGAGGCCACTTTTTTGCAYGTGACAAGAAAATAAAACTTTCCTGGACAAACTTTTCAGCAGCTGAAGTCCTTTCTGATACAAGAGATAATAACACCCTTTGGAGATGACCACTGGAGTTACTTATCAGCAAGGTCAAGYAATTGAAATGGTATTGTTAAGGGTCAGCAACACCAACTTCCTCAAATAAATGACTCCCTACTGACAGCAGTGGGCTGTGAGCACTGGAGAGTTGTGGTACAGGAAAAAGAAGATTAGCGTTACTGGAAGTGAAAATGTAGCTAGATATGGCAAGCCCTTCCAATTACGCAAATGAATACACAGAGCCATTCTGCTCAGAAGTGGGTATTAAATTATACTTGTGGATAAATATAAAAGCATACCTTTGTCCATCTGTCACCATATATCCTGAAATACCATAATTACCTCTCTCAAGCATGGAAAGGAACAACTCATGRCTTTTGCCTATGCTCACATCATGAAACATTTCCCTGGGACTTTACTCAGGCTTAGCTTTACTGAACTCTGTGTTGCCTGTAGTGAATGCAACAAAGGAAAATCCAATGTTTCAACTATGTTCTGGGCAAGAAAACACAAGTAAATCTCTGTAATGAATATCATATTCACTTCAGACATTAGAAAATTGACCACAGAAACACTTAATGCATTTAAATATTCCACACAAAATGTTCTGTTCAGAACAGATTTAGAAACAAGGCATTGGGAACTCGAGCATTATTTGCTCTTTATAGCCTTCTAGATTATGCTTAATATCATCATATTCTCACTTGTGGGCAAAAGAAAGGAAGATGTCCTGGGAAATATTTGAAACCTCTCCCCACTGCTGGAAATTGTCTTGATGATAAAAAGAAGAATCATTCCTTCTAGCGACCACTAGAAAAATTTTACAATTGTAGACTGCAGAGTGCGATGCACCTCTAGCAAACCAAGAGCTCTGGTTTGATTTGTGCACTGAGCACCTGCTCTTTGGTGCCAAGTGTGGCCTAAAGGACCCATTCCAGMGCTGCTTTTCCCTGGAAAGATGCCAGAACACATTCAAAATCTCACCCACAAGTAGATGGAAGCATTACTGGTAGAGCTTCTTGCTCAGAGATTTGTATTTTCCATTCAGGTAAAGAGCTGCCTCTGCACATTAGGARCATTTTGGGGTGAAGAAGGGCAGACCAGATCCTACAAGCCTGAAACACTGATCTGACCATGCAGTATGGAGAGTGCCTTTCTCCTGGAGGGTTGCACAGAGGGTCAGATRGTAAATGAAGTATCCACACAGCCCCCAACCTCAGTCAGCTGTGAGCCGAGCATGAGGGAGCTGCTCCACTGAGCTTGGAGCACTGGTGAGACCTTGCTACCAGCAAACCCTGAGGAGCAGATCCTACCCACACCCAGCTGGCTGGGGAGCACGTGGAAGCAAACAGCCAGGTCAAGCCACAACTGGCTGGCAGAGCACCACAGCATCAGASAGGTTGTAATGGTGATCATAAAATATATTAACTCCACAGCTTTTTTTACAAGACAGTCTATACAATTCTTTCTATGCACACAGAGGTACAATGATAGCATAAGAATAAATGTTTACATGGAGAAAACTGATTTTTCTGTCCCTTTCACAATCATTTTTAAAAGTTGAATTTAGCCTTGGGACTGATGGAGTCTCACAGCATTGGTTATGCTGTTGGCACTGAYTGTGAAAAAGAAAAGAAGAGAGGTGCAGCTGTGTTTTATGCAATATTCTTGCTGTTGGAAATCTATTGTAATTTTCCTGCCCAAGTTATCAAGATGGTTGATAAGCTGGAAATTAATCASATCATTGAGGTGAAAGTTTCACAGCAAGCTATTGTATGGCTGAACTGTTACCTATGTTAGCCTTCCAAACTCTAACAAATTAATTTTTTAAAAGGCAGAACTCTGGAAGATTTAACTAGCCTTAAAACTCATTTTCAGTTTTTAAATTAACCCTAATTAATGAATTTTTAATTATATGCAAAGCAAACCCACAAAATCTCTAGAGGCTTAGCTGTGCCTTTGCCAAGAAAACCAAGTGAAAGGGTGCAGCTTTGTTTCAGTTGTTTTTGTCCCCCAGAACAGATCAGAAGCTTAAAGAGTGAGACTGCCTCCTGCTTTCCTTTTGCTCTGTGCCTGGCACAGCCTACGATGCCATGTGCCCTGGCAGTGTTAGCTGCCACAGCAGACATCCCGTAATGCCGCTTGTTTGAGGTGGGAATGCAGCAAGGCCCAGCCTTCAGGGTTTGCACAGCTGCACGGTTTGTGGTGCTTAGGAAGATAATAAGCACAAGCATCACTATTCTTTCCCTAATGATGGACCCTGGACTAACAGCTAAGGAAAGAAAAATCTTCCAGCTCATTGTCAAGACTCTGAGCAAGCCACTCATCCAGGAAAAAAAAAACAAACAAACCTTGGAAGTCACACACACACAATAGTAATCATTCCAGGGCCTCATACTTTTTCCACATTTGAATAGGCRGATGAACCAATTCATCTGAGAAGAGTTACATGAAACCCAGACCATTTTGCTGTCCCTGAGACAGTGCCCCTGATTCAGARCAATGTGGAGGGGATTACACAGAGTTACTTGTGACCAACAGACACTGAGCAYTAACACGCTCAGCAGTGATTTTCAAATGCTAACTTATAACAGATAAGTATCCTAATGCTATTTTTCTTACTTGTAGGCTTTTGAAAAAGCCTCAACCAGAAATCATTGCAACAGAATCCAAAATGCTGAAAATCTTTTCCTTGCCTTGATAAAATATCTGGCTAGAATGAATGCTCATGATTTCTCTGTTGAACTCAAAGGTACTAAGAYATCATCACAATTTTAAAATTTAATGCTATTTAGCAAGTAAAATATTTTACAGTCTCAGACTTCACTGACAAGCAGACTTTGAGGGACGGAGAGAATATGTTTTAGCTGTAGCTCAACTGTACTTTTAAACTTCTCAGTCATATCTCTTTTGCTACCTGAGGAATTTTAAAGAAGTGAAATCAAATGTCGGTCTGGTTTTAGGTGATGCACAATATTTATTCTGAAGGCTCATGCAGCTTCTTTCACTTTTGAATTATTTACAACATGCACAGTGTCATGTCTCAATAGATCACTCTATAACTCCATTAAGTAAAATAAAAGCAATTGCACATTTTATGGGGGGGGGGGGGNTTAATGACCATCTATATACAAAGGGCTAAATAATTTATTGAAGATAGAGAGAGGCTTTGCTCATGAAAACAGATATAAAAGCCAGATAGTCCACCATGTATCTTGGGCACCAATTAGTATTGGAGGTTGAAAAAAAAGATTGAATAAATTGAGTCTCAACAAGATTTGTCTTTAATGCCAGATAAATGGTGACTGGTTTAAATGTTGATACTTGGAGGGGTTTGATCCTWCAATAGAGTTTATTGTTTGTTTGTGAAAAAGAAAGTATGAAGAAACCATTTACCTTTTCTATCATCTTATTTGCTTTTGCTGGGTTAGGCTGGCTGGGCTAAAAAAAAAGAATAACAAAGAATAGCCTCAAGGCAGATATATTAGTCTCTGCTTCAGTATCAGTTTCTCAGCTTCTCCAAAAGTGATTTCACAGGATGAATTCCAGTAGGAATTAAAACACTTTCTTACAAAAGACAAACAGAGAATGAGAGCTGTGTGCTGCAGAATACAGATGGGACTCAGAGTCACTAACAAGGCTGATAATTTTCTTTGGCCCATACCATTATGTATACACAACCATAAAACCATACAAAGCTCTCATTATCTGCAAAACATTGAAATTTTAAATGGCTCCCAGCCCTATAGTACAAAATTTTTTAAGAATATAAAAACTCTAAATTCACCTGTCAGTTAATTAACTATTAGAGCTCTCACCATTCAAACTGTTTTTGTATTGTATAATSCACTAATTGTTGTGATCAGGACCCTAGCAAGGTTATGACTAAAATGGGGCACARAACCTGAATAAGAACCTAGAGAAATCAATGTGATTTTTTTTTTAATAGGAATCAAATCTTCTTCTTGCACCAACATGAGCCATAGAAAAGAGATGACCATGCAGAAAATAATTAGAATAATAAATGAATTCTGCCCAATCATCATTATTCAGTTATTCCTTATAGTTATTCCAGCAATAGTTACTTTGGATCAATTTGGAAACTGCTGTCTCAGGACAAACTAAGAGAGATGAAAGGAAAGACTCTGCAAACCTCAGTTGATGTTAACAACTGCGGTGGATCCAGACTTCTGCRATCACCATCTGATTAGATAAACTTGTACGAAGAGCAACAGAAAAAATCAAAAATAATATGCCTCAGGAAGCCTTCCCAGAGTATTTTTTTAGACTTTTATAACAAGACTATTTCAGATAAATAGGAATTTAGGAAAACCTTTATGTAGAGCCCTGAGAATATATTTCTGGGTTATAACCCAGTAYTGAAATCTGATTTTTTATTTGGAGAAACCCCAGCAAAACCAATAGAGTGTATATGGAAATTGCAGAGTTTTGTTCTCTTTGTGTATCTGAGGAATTCCCAGACAAAGTTTTTTTCGTATCTGCATAAGAWGATACTTCCTGTTTATACAATGGGTTTCCTTATGCACCTCTGCAATGCTTGTTTCTTACTTTATCTAAGAAAGCAAAAGTTYAATAAAGGTAATATTTCAGAAAAAAAGAAATAGAGATCACATGGAGATATGCTTAGCTACAAAGGGACCTAAACTACTTCAACAGAGCTTACGCAGTAGGAATAGGATGTCATATAATCCTGGCAAAGTTAGATGGGAAAAGGTGCTTAAACCAAACAGTGATATCACTGCAGGCACTATTGTGAATGATTTACAAAATGAATTGAATTTTTAATGGGGGAAAAAAAATAATAACAAAGAGCAAGCTAGGACACTTAAAACATGAGTTTGTGTGTYAAAAGGAGCCTCAAAAGAAATGTGGCAATTCCCTTGAAAACTGGACCTTGTTTATAGGATATGCCACTAAGTCAGCAACTGCATGAGGGGAACATGACTTTCCCAGTTCCGTGTACATGAACAGTTAGAGAGAAGGAAGTCTCTCTGGAAGGCACATCAGTTTCTGTTATGTTTCTCTATTCCAGCAAGATTTATTAAAATAGAAATATATTTTAAAACCCTAGAAAATAATCGGCATGTACCAGTGTGCTCAGCAGTGCAGAAAACACTYGACAATTCTCCAGTTACCAGGGCCTAACAAGTTAACCTTTTGTATTCACATGCTGACTACCAGGCAGTAGGTAGGTCCATGGAAATATGAGTTGTATGATTACAAAGCGAGAACAGTGTACCATCTGTCTATCTAATACTATCCATGCAGCAAGCACATCACTATTTTAAGCTTCAAACTTCTCAGTACTGAGRAGGCAGAAGACAAGTGTTGCCATTACATTGTAGTTATATTTATGATGTGTGTACRTTTTGCCTGGGACTGAAAATCCAAGAGTAGCAACCAAAAATATTTGGAGARTTATCACAGTACCGGTGCTTTTGACTTTTCACTACACCAAGTGATACTTCATTGTCCCAGAAAAAGAGAAATTGTTACCTAAAGCTGACATATTTACAAAATGTAAAATACAGAAAAATTCCCYCCTGTATATATGAAGACTGAGTTAAAGAAGAAACATCAGTAAGAACAGCCCAGTGGCTAAATGTCACCTGCATAAGAAGTCAGAAAGCAACCCCGATCAGCTGTCACCAAATGGATGCTGGGTTGCTAAGAGYATCCAGTGCTCAAAGGTAGAGAAGGAACATCTCCCTACACTGTAATCAAGAATGGCAGTTACTAGAATGTAAACAGCAAAACTAAATCTGAGAATCGTGTCTATGAAAGAAGTTAATCAATTCACATGGCAATCATTCCATGAATGTGCATCATGAGGCATATTCTGTACTCATATATATGTGTATCTGCTATGAAAAAAGTGATGAGTTAACTAAGCCCTTACTTCCCTTAGCAACAGAGAATATTTTCCTCTTAGTTTAGAACAGCAGCTTTTTCATGCTTTTTTGCCTTGTAGTTTTCCAGAGAAGTTACTTGTGGCAAGAGTGCATATTTCCAGGAAGTGCAGGATATCCCTGGCAATTGGTCCTGCCACTGCATTTCGGGTTTGAGTGCTCTCTCCAATAGCTGTTGTTAGATCCAATTCTTTTCTAAAAGCTGATGTTCAAATCCCAGGATTTGAATATTTCACTGTCTTTCATCATTGTGATTTTGCCTCAGTTTTGTACTGACTGTACATATTCATGTCCCCATAAAATGAAAGTGCCCTTTTTGCCCCAAAGTAGTTAGCTATTTCTTTGATCCCACAGTTCTCAGAGTTCTTGGGTTTGCTGATTGGCAAGTGTGTCTCTCTTCCATCTTTGTGAGCTGGAGTAGTGCTGGTATGCAATCCCAGCTACACGATCAGACATTGTGACAGGTTACTTTTACCAAGAASTATTCAAAATGTTCTATCTGGGAACACCCTATTGCCCATTTTCTTAGCTTTTTGCAGACCTCTTTTAAAATCTTAGCAATTTTATCTGTCTGTTCAGCTTTGCCCATTCTTGTAAGGTTTTTTTTTTTTTTGTCTGATTAATCTTTAGCAATTAAAGACGCCTTAATATTGTGTCAGATATCCATAACTAGCTTTTTAATCTCTGCTATGGGTCTGTGCTCATCATTTCAGTTAAAAATGGCCCTCTTTTTGCACGTACCATTGCACCAATGTACCTTGAAAACGGATAACCTCATTTTCCAAGTATAAGTATTTGAGTGATTTGGAGGTATATTTGAAAGAATGACCTGGTTGTGAAGAGTCAGCTGTATTGGTACAGATGTTGTGCTTGTCTCACTGATTCACTGATGTTTCACAGAAAATGGTGTCTATATTGTTTGCATAGTTTATTTCCTACTGCTGTCTTTTTATACTAGAAGGCTGCTTCTAGATAACACAACAGTTGTCTGTCTCCTGCCATTCTATTTCTTGTAATGCAGAGCAGATTTGCAGTTTACCAAAAATATATCGGGTTTCCCGGCAACACTCTAGGGCTTGGAATTGCCCCCATCCTTAGATTTTCGAATCCAAGTCCTTCCATGTTCTTACAGTCCTAATATTATTGCAGGACATCCTCCATTGTGTCAAGGGAGTTTTTATTCTGTTGGCAATACAGAACCTGATGTCTACATCTTTCTGCTGAGACCACGTGAGATTCTGAGCATTCCTAATAGATTGTTTTTTCTTGACTTTGATGTGAAAACTGCCCATCTTTATTGTGGCTCAAAATCTATTTCACTGTGTCCTCTCCATTGCATGACTCATTTTTGCCGGGTGACAAAACCACTTTCTCCTCTTAATCATAAAGGAGCTGTTCACTCTCTTTTGATGTTACACTGCTTTTGTTTGTGTAGCACTGTCTCACCTCTGCAGTTAAGGCCACTCAGATGTTTGAAAACTATCYTCTATCATGTCATAGACATATCAAATCTCACATTTGAAGTTGCTGCTTTTTGTTTTAGTATAGTGCTATTTATTTTTCATTTTATTTATTTGCAAACCCTGCAACAATTGCTGCACATGCCCAAACACACGAAACCTTTTTTCACTCGCCATCACTCTCCATCACATCTTCATGTTYTCCTTTATATTCAATTTTTTGACTCTGTCATTTGCATTTGCACAAGTATTGATGTATTTTCTTTGTTTTTCATGAGCAAACTAATTACACCAGTGTTGCAGGTTGACACTGGCCAAATGCCAGGCACCCACAACAGCCACTCACTCGCTGTCCCCTGCCACAGCTSGGCAGAGGAGAGGAAAAAAAMWTCAACAAARGGGTCATGAGTCGAGATAAGGGCTGGGAGAAAACACTCCAAGGGCAAATCAGGCTCAACTTAGAGTTGCAAAGTGAATTTATTACTATCAGAGGAGGATWATGAGAAGTAAAATAAGCCCTTAAARACACAGTTCTTCCCCCCAACCCCTTCTTCCTTCCCACTAACAGGGGACAGGGCAGGGGGRGCTTGGTCAGCTCATCACTGAGATCTTCTTCCACTGCTCAGGGAGAGAAATCTTTCCCTTGCTGTGCTGTGGGGTCCCTCCCCCTGGAGACAGTTCTCCATGAATTTCTCCTGTGTGGGTCYAATCTCAGGAGCAGCAGTCTTCCCAAAACTGCTGCAATGTGATATCCTCCCATGGGCAGACAATCCTCCCAAAACTTCTGCAGCGTGGGTCACTCTTCCACGGGGTGCARTCCTCCAAGGCCAGGCTGCTCCAGCCTGGAATCAGGGACCCTCTCTCCACGGGGATTCCCACTGGAGCACAGCCTGTTCCAGACATGCACCTGCTCTGGCATGAGCACCTCCCCACGGGCTGTGGGTGAATCTCCACATTCCCCATGGACCCCATGGGCTGCAGGGGCACAGCTGCTYCTCCGTGATMGTCACCACGGCCTGCAAAGGGAATTTGGCTCTGGTGCCTGGAGCAGCTCCTCCCCCTCCTTCTCCACTGACCTTGGTGTCTCSGTGTTGTTTCCCTCACATGGTCTCACCTCCTCCTCCTCCCTGGCTAAAAAAACCCTGCCTGCTTCTTCATTTTGATCTCTTCTTAAATACGTTATCACCAGCACCTCTAATTGTCCCAACCTTGGTCAGTAGCATGTCCATCTTCAAAGCCATCAGAGATTGGCTCTGCTGGACCAGTAACTTCTCACAGAAGACATCTTTATGCTCCTCCCRCTACCAAAAACTGGGCTGAGTAAACCTAACACAATCCGTCTCTTCACCACTGATGCCCTGCATTTGCAGATGAACGTGTTCRTATGTGCATGCCTATGGCTGTTCATAGTTAATGGGAGCTCCCTGAACATTAGTCCAGCACATTTGTCTTGTTTCTGTAATTTCTGACACATCTTTTTCGAACAGACAACACAGGAGTTGGCTGTTTTGTGATATGCTGGTTTATTGTTTTTCCAAATCTTTTCTCACAAAGAAAACTTTTATTTATGACATCTTTTTAAAGATTAAATGATTTTTTAAGCATGACTGGGATTTTACAGTTTGTCTTGTTTTCGTGCTCCTGCTAACTCACATTTTAACCAGTTGTGGCTGATGGTGTGGCCAAGTTTACTCTGATTTGCATTATATCTATATACAAGTGCCACTAAACTGATCCTCCCTTAAGTCCAGCAGTGCAAGGGTAGAAAATGAATAGTGTTGCTATAAACATGTTTGATTTTACTTTTTTTCTTCTTTTCCTGCATGTTATTTAGTATTAYGAAAGACAGACGTCCCACACCATGCAACAGGCAAGTCCTTTCTCCATTTATTCTGTGCCACTTACTAGCACTTCCAGAAAGTAGAATTCCTTGAACTTTGAGGTATAATCATTCAACAGCTTCACTTATATGGAAGAGTATCTATTGAAAACCACTGGTCAGTATCCTGCTCAGTTCTACTCTTCCTGCATGACCTTTGAGCGTTCACTCATCTTGTTTGCCAGAGATGACTAAATATTTAATTGTTGCATTTATGTCAAAAAKGACTGGTCTATAGCAATACAAATGCAAAGGGACCATTATAAGGTCAATTAAGTTTGCAGCAGAAAAGTCACCAGTATCTTGCTCCTCAAACTGAAGTAGATCCATTGCAGGACAGAAAAAATTCTTCCCATTTTTCTCCCTTCCTCCTCCTCAAGGTAATACAGAGAACAAGCCAGTTTTGCTCTCTATTATGTTAAAGATATTTTTAAAAAAATCTTAATAAAACTTCAGTCATGCCAGGATGCAATCCCTGTGTGGATATATATAAGAATGCTCCATACATGTGGGATTGTGTTGGCACATTTTTGTGCTCTTACCTTGCTGAAGATGCCAACATTAGCATCACAGCTCTTCCCTGCCTCTTCAATAAAAACTCTGAAGTAATGACATTMAAAAAAACCTCTCTGCAAACAAGGTGTGGGCTCCTGTTTTATCAAGATCAATGAAAAATGTCTGAGACAGGTGACACTGTAAAGGTTTGGTCCAGAATYCAGGTCTGCACATGAACAGCCATCCCAAAAGAGAATGATGAGGATATAGGGTCACCTGTAGTTTAAAGTACCAGACCGGTTTTTGTGGGATAGCTGTTTTTCTCAATTGTCAGCTTAGTTTGGCCACATTCAAGGCATTTTCCCCTGCCAGGATGCATTTTCAGGGTTTAACCCTAAGCAATGCACAGATATCTTTACCAAAACCATGCACAATTTGTCCTTGCATGTCTTTTCAAGTACCAGTTAGGATAAACTATGTACAAGAACTTTCCAAGCAACCAAATATACAAGGAGCTCTCTTTCCCCCAGCAACTTAAATCTAGTGGAAAAACTGACAGCTTTTAGGCACTTTTGTGGGATTTGTAGCAATCACAGAAGAATCACAGCCTGAAGGGATGAGGGTCAACTCATACTCAGTCAGCCCGATAATCATGACCTWCATGGAAAGTCATTTTATTAACCAGCCAAGTAGAACTCAGAAGATTTTTTTTTCTCAGAAGGAAAAGCAATTCTGTTTTATATAACATATTCTAAAYATGTAAGAGAAGATGAAATGCACGGAAAATGTCATTTTATTGACATCTAACTTGTATGGCATATTTAAAAGTGAGTAGCAAACACGATCCTGTCTGTAGATGATGTTAACGGTGTTAAATAGACCTACAATCCTCTATCCTGTTACCTTTAGTTTGCCTAAATTCAATCAGGATTTGTGCTCTAATGCACAGTCTCATCCAGTCTGATTTACTAGATATGAGTTAAATCACCTCCAAGTTCATATCCAAAGATTTGCTGGCCCTTAGCCATTAAAGAGAGAAAGCTACCACCCAAATGAAAACTCAAGTTAGCAGCACTGTACAGAAGCACATTGCACAGGTGAAGGGAACATGACATCTGTTTGTTCAGTGTCACAACAATGGCATCAATATTGCTTACAATGCTGGCCTCTACATCTGGGTGTTTGGCTCAGGGATCACACAAAACAGTTAAATTGGCCTGAGAAGAGACAAGGAGTTTTTAGACAGAACAAGTCTCAGGTGGCAGGTAAACGGGACTCTGTCAGAACTGCAGAATGATGAGACCTTGAACTCTACAGACRCCCACCAAGAAGCCAAATTGGTGCATCAGGAAGATAATGCAACATGGACAGTAGGGCCACTGTTAGAATAAGAGCCACAAATTAAAGAGCATGTCACCTTCTATGAGAGATTTAGATTCATGTGGCTCTCTGTAAAGGTAATCTGTCACTTACAATAGCTCTTTCATATGTTCCAGATAGTTGTTTCACTGAGACCATTGGCAGTAAWGAATCTTTGTCCTTCTGTTAACTTCTCATGCAAGCACTAATTATCCCACAGATTTTAGTAATAATAGGCTTATGAAACTGATGTTTGAATGTACCAATAACCTCTGCAGTGAGTTGTTCCATCCATCAGCAAAYCCAGTAACTGTGAAGGGAACATATTCTTGGAGAGTTTCTACAAARATCCCTTTTCCTCCTTTCAGGACAGTTATAAAATTGAATGAGGAAGCCTGTTTTCATTTTCCAGGGTCAACTTTTCATTCAGTAGCTTCTAATCACAATGAAACTTAGTTTTTAATGTCTCTRAAGTCAGACTCCGGATATTTGGTGTTTACTGCTAAGCAGCTCTTTTGAAAAAGCACCAAGCACAGAAGGTGCACTGCTCCCTCCTGTCTGTTTCTTTCACTTCTGTTAATCCATGCAAAGACTGTGCTGGAGCTGTGTTGCTGGGCACTATTAAACACTGACCATCAAAGCTGCATGCCTCTAAGAGCCAGAACAAGACAGCTGGAGAGAAACACGAAGGGAGCAGAKTACAGGGACCACCGAAGCAGCAGGAGTTAATAAGACCTAGCAGATGAGCAGTCCCAACTCATAGACTGATTACTGATAGCTCTGGTCCTTGGAAAATGTTCTGTATGTCTGGAACACTGCATCTACAACGTGACCACTGAGCCTGCTGGAGCCCTGTGCAGACACTGTGATTTTCCCATGGGGAGCACCTTTCAAGGTGAGGTCCTGTGAATGCATAAAAATGCAGAAAATCTCCCCACTCTCCCCATGACCTTTAAGCAGCACATTGTCATATAGYTAAAGGAGATATTTCGTTGGAGTAGGGTCAGGAGAGTGCTCAGGGTGCTTATTTTCCATGACTGCRTGCTTGGTAGGTGTCTTAGCCTGCAGTGCCTATTTTCCAGCAGTACCCCAGGCCTCAAGCCATCCCCCCTGTAGCTGGAAAACCTGCCAGCATGCATGTTCTACAAGGAGAAGTCCAGCAGAGTGTTCAGCAAATCAATCCTCCCCTTATGTGGGTATTTATTACACTGGCTGTTAGACACCAAAAGCTTGAAAGAGCACCACCTCAAGCTTGTGAACYCTGGATTTACACTCAGTCCTTCATGCCAGCTCTCCTATTTCTGAAACTCTCATCAGAACATGAGTTAAAAATACCTGAAGTGTCAGGGCCTGTCTAATTTTCTGTGTGAGAAGTGAGTCCTCTGTCAGCACCATGCAACAATGAAACCTTCATTGTACTTACTTTAGTGYGCTTCCTGGTCCTCTGTGCTACAGACACTAATGAACTGTAACCTGGGAAACCASTGCAAGTCTGTTGGCTTAATGCATGTGAGATATTTGGCTAGATTAAGGCATCTTTCAGAATGGAAACTGAAGGGATCGGCAGCTCCCACAACTTCATGGTCTTTGAGGCTCTTCCTTTAGAGTAGCAAAGTTTCTTAAAACTTGTGGACCTAGTTTTGGTTGAGTTTTACTTCCACCTRCAATGAAGCAATGGAAAGTGTCTGGAAGTTACCAAAGTAACCTGTGAAAGAAAAAAGRTATTTTCTAGGGAGTAAATAATATTTTGCACTTTGATAACAGAATCATGCAGAGGTTTTAAGCATTGTACACATATCAGTTAAATTTCATACCATCCAATTAACACTACCCTTAGCTTATACAGGTAGCTGAATGACAGGGAGCATAGGTAAGACACTCACTCAAACTCACTATGAACTGGATTTGGACTAAAACCAAGAGTCCTGAACCTCTTCTGGACCTCTGTCCATAAAAATGCTACCCTCACTCACCTGGGCCTGCTTTTTACTTGAGTGCAAGTCTGTCTGTCTGTCTGATAGCTGCTTGTACACATGATCYCTAACACAGAGTCAACAGGGCTATCCTCAGTCCCACCATCTCTCCTTTCTCTAGTCACTTGGGAAATCTGCCAGCCTTTCACCCCTGCCATTCTGTGTCTCATCTTCTGTCTCCATGGCCAGGAGACATCTCAGCCTGACAGGTTGTTTTTACCAGTATCCCTGCTATCTACTTGTCTGATTCAAAATCCTTCCAGAAAATAATTTTCCCATGCTGCTATTTGGATCCCTCACTTTTTCCTCACCTTGCATTGCATTAATKTCTTTTCTTTCTCATCTTTTCACTCCCACCTTGTCAAACCTGTACCCCTGTCTAGCTCKTGTCTTCTAGTCATTCTCACTGTGATTAAAATATGCTTCTAAACAGACTGTGGCAGGACCCACTTATTTGGAGCCCTAAAGCATGTCATCTTTCTTTATCTTGCCCTCGCACAATGTAAGTGTTCAATGAAGTTACCTAGCCATACATATGTGCACCCACAAATAATTCTGAAATTCTCTTTATCTATGATGTCACCAAAATGTTACCAGTTAGACAGGATGCTGGTAGCTGGAGCAACCTGCCTCTGACAGTGAGCATAACGTCTCCACTGGACCCCACATATTCCTACTAGGCTGTAATCCTGCTGGGTTGTATCTTATTCTTAGACGGCAGGCTTGGGGTTAGAGGCAGAAATTGCATTTTTTTTTCTGTGTTTGCAGAGTACCTAYCACACTGGGAAATGAGTCCCTCATTACTGAGTCTTTGACATTAAGATGATAAATAAGAAATTACAGTCACAGAATTGTCACGGGTAGCAAGTGGCAGCACTGACAACAGAGCAGCAATATCCTGTCTCCCCTTCTTGCTGTTCATGCCTCACTACTTATTGCAGTACCTCTGTGATTCTGTACCTGCACAYGTGCAGCCACTGGAGCAGCAGGATTTGTCACTCTCTGGAAGTCTCCTGTGAATTAGATGAGTAGCATCACATGGCTTTCTGCCAGCCAAATAGTTGTAAGCTCTTAATTTACAAGAAGCTTTCACTTGAACTTAGCCACCACAATCCAATTTGCTCAGTTTCAGTGAGATTTAAATTGTTCTCCCTGCTCTTTCTACACTAGAAGCCCCAGAACAGTATGTTAAGAAGGTATAGATAACATGTCTAGGAGAGATTTTCAAGTGGATGTGTTAAAATCTTCCTTTTCTGCCCATAAAAATGTCCTAGCAAGAGAAAATAACTGTTTGCAGACACGTGTTTCTGTCATATTTATCAGCAACCAAGCTAAGCTGATTTGCAGCCTTGGACACTAACCATCACTCTACTTTCAGGTTGCTGAGGACTTCATTTATAAACATGCCAAAAGCTAGGATCTCCCAAAACTGAATATGCTTTAGGATTCAGCATAGTTAAAGCAGAACATTAAGGTGAAAAAGCAAAGAGTTTGGAGCGGAGTGTATCAGCACACTCGAAAGTAAGTCACCTAAATGTTGTGTAAGAGGAGATCACTTGGATTTAGTGAAGATGAGGGTGCAGAGGGAGAGGCAGAACTGAGTTAACTGGTTGCATACGGGATAGGAAAAATAAGTGCATTTTTCCCAGCTTGAAGGCCATGCCATAGGTGTTAAACAGCCTCTCGAGCCTAAGCACAGTTTAATGAATATTTTCTTTTGATATTTCTTCATGTAGGGCGCTGGCCATCATAAACCTCTTAAATTTCAAGTGCTATTTTTATGGCCTCTTTATGATTGGAGTAACCTCACTTAAAGGATTACAGGGGTTACTTCATGTCTTTGTAGCCAAATGCATTCTGGTAAAGATCAGATTGATCTGAAGTCAGCTGTTATCTTTAGCTTTGATTGTTAATCATTCCCAAGACCTTTGTTCTTTGATTGTCAGTGGGGAATCCTAAGTGCAGGGTATGTTAATTAGTACCTGGCTTCTCAGCAAATGTGCATCACCAAATACAAGAAATAGATTCCTGCTATTGTTAGGAAAAGTACCTATAAGTAAATATAAAATAATAGTATTCACCTGATGATTCCCACAATATTTTGCTGSTTTGACTTTAATGTTTGCAATTGTTTTATAGCTGAGGTATTTAAAAGGGAAGGCAAGCAGTGTGCTCTATTTTAAAAAGGGATGAATTCTCTCTAACGGAAAGAATTCACAGCCGAGATTGAAGATTTAGACAAACTAAAGTCAAATTAACAGTTTCATATATTTGTGAGGTTATTCAGTGCCAATCAGCAGCAGAAATGATGCATACACTGCTTTCATATTGAATAGCACATCCCAGCTGATCATCCAAAACATCAGAAAACAGAGTAGTGATTGATTACAGTCTTGTTCTAAACCTTAATAGAGCTTCTCAAAGAAAAATACAACTATTCAGAGTGTACTTGGAAAAGCACAGCCCAGAATTGTGCAATGAGACCTTTCATAGTGTAAACAACTGCTCAGTGCCTGTTCTCTGTGACACTGCCTCCCAGCACCTTGTTGTACCTGGGCCTGCCCGCTCACCAGCTGCCCGAGAGTCATCTCCTGCTGAATTGCTTCACACCTTTTACTTTTGAAGGATGCAAGATACCCAGTGCTGTTTTAATGTTGCCCAAGCCAAAGGCTGTATCCAGAGGAAGTTGTGGGTGGCAAATGAGGGACATGAATGATGGGTAATCCGGCATCCAGATATGCTCAGGTTCACCTGCCACATCTGTTTTTAGAAATTCTTTCTGTGGGTCCTTCCTTTAATTCCAAAAGTCACAGAGAAAGGATTTCTTTAATACACTCTAGTTCAAGCTATTTGATTTCAGAAAAAAATGGCACCAATAAATTGCTCTCATATACTGCATTAGCTAGAGCAAAGACTCTCAATATTAAATTGGAATGACAAGGTCATCCTCTGCCTTACAGTCTGTAATAGRGAAAGATCACAGAATCACAGAATAACTGAGGTTAGAACAGATCTCTGAAGGTCCTCTAGTCCAACCCTCTGCTTAAGGAGGGTCACCGAGAGCAAGTTGCTGAGGATTGTATCCAGACAACTCTTGAGTATCTCCAAGGGTGGAGGCTCCACAGTATCCCTGGGCAACATGTGCCAGTGCTCAGTCATCCTGACATGGAAAAGCATTTTCTGATGTTCAGAGGGAACCTTCTGTATTTCAGTTTGTGCCCATCTGCCCCTGGYGGACTGGACACAGGTATGGCCTCACCAGTGCTGAACAGAGGGTCAGGATCAACTCCCTCAACCTGACTGCAAGGCTTTGCCTAATGGGTCCCAGGACACCATTAGCCTTTCTYTCCAGGGTCACATTGCTGGCTCCTGTTCAACTCAGCACCCACCAGGATCCCCAGGTCCTTTTCTTCCAAGTTGCTTTCCAGATGGAGGGGTATCCCCAAAATGTACTGGTTCCTTGGCAGGTGCAGGACTTTGCTCTTCTTGTTGAACTTGATGATGTTTCTATTTTTCCAGCCTGTCAAGGTCCCTGTGGATGACAGTATAACCCTTTGTGATATCAGCCAATATTCCCAGTTGGCTGAGGGTATACTCTGCCCTATCATCTCTAATGAAAAAGTAAAATGGGACTGGAGAAAAACTTGAGACTAATGCTAATGGCAGTGCCAGCCATTGCTTTCTTCCCTGGCATTCCAGACCAGTAGTGCAAATTGAAAAGTAAATTAAATTGTCAACACCAGCAGCTTGGAGATAACTGGAGCTTTATATTTTAAAGAATAGGAGGAATTCCAGAAATGTAGCCCTGGTATGTGAAAGCCCTACGAAGTAAATGGCCTGAGCACATGCACCAACTTACTGCATTGTTTTGGACTGGGCAGTGCTAAGTGAAAAAAGTTAGAAACTGAAATGTTCCACACTGGATACTAAGAGCTGGGTAAGTTCTGCTTAGATTAGAAGTGAATACAATTCTGTTTCCCTGCTGTTTACCCTCAGTTCCAGTAAAGTCTCCAAGGTGTAATTATTCAGGCCTTTCTCGTGTGAGCTGAACAGACTAGAGCTGCTCAAGGCTCCCCAAGTGGGTAAAGAAGGCACACACCCACAGTGCAATGAGGCAGGACAGGGACTGTGAATGGGGCAGGGACCAAGGGAGGCTGAGACACCAGCAGAGAGCAGTGCCAGCAGGCACAGGCACGTGGCCACAGAGMTCTGGCTACAACCTCTTCATTTAGTCATAGTAATTCGTTTGCTGCTTATTAAACTGTTTAGAATTGATTGTTTTTTAACGAAGTTATTGCTTTGATCTTAGGCTCAATACAAAGGAAATTAAATTGCTTAACAGTTATGAGATAAAATAAAAGATTGAAGCCCAGTTAAAATGTAAAGGCTCCTTTCTCCTGGTGTTTGGTTAGGGGTTGTGTTTCAAACATAGGTTCCTACATAAGCAGTACATTGAGAGTCAGTAAGATAGTCAGTAAGATAGTCAGTATATCCATTTAAATACTGAATTTAAATCATCCTAACCATGTACTATCCAGGCCCTCAAGCTATGTTTACAAGGTGTCACTGAAAAGCAGGGAGTGAGTGGTGCTTCTTTCCTGTTGTAAGCAGTGTGAGAACCAACATCCCCAAGCTCAATTCGAAACCCATTAGCTCTGCTTGGTTAAACAGGATTTGGGCACGGCTGTGCACCCTCCTGGCCTTTCTCTGCCTCACTCACCACGCCCTSTCTATGGCAGCCACACAGGAGTTCTCCACTGCAGGTCTCCCATCAGCTCTTTGGGGTAAAAGYATTTCCTTGTGTGGTGAGTACTAAATCTCTCACATCCAAGAATAGCATCTAAGAACTAATGCTTAAGTTAGAACAATATTTACTGCAATCTTTTTAAGATATAAATAAAATTAGAAAGAAGTTTATGTACAAATATATAAGTGTGTTGGTTTTGCTTGGCCCAGTTTTTTGGAAGTGGGGGTCCAAAAAGATGGCTCCTGTGAGAAGCTGCTGGAGGCTTCCACCATGTCCAGCAGAGCCAATTGCTGTTGGCTCTGAGGGTGATGGACATGCCACTGACCAAACCTTGGCCAATTAAAGATAGTGGTTATGCCTCTGTGAAAGCATATTTAAGAAGAAATCAAAACAAGGGGCACACAGTAGTTTTGCCAGTGGAGGAGGCTGAGAAATATGTGAGGGAATGCAGACACCAAGGTCAGTGCAGGAGGGGGAGGAGCTGCTCCAGGCACCGGAGCTGGGATTCCTTTGCAGACCATGGTGATGACCATGGTGGAGCAGGCTGTCCCCTGCAGCCCATGGTGACCATGGTGGAGCAGGCTGTCCCCTGCAGCCCATGGTGACCATGGTGGAGCAGGC
>NW_026623361.1:1085771-1112863 GCF_030028575.1 Malurus melanocephalus | reverse complement strand
GGTGATGAACTGACCAACCCCACACCCTGAACTGACCAGCCCCTCACCCTGTTCCGTTCCCGCTGCTTTGCAGTCAGTGGGAGGGGGGGAGGGAGTGGGGAGAAGATCGGTGTTTTTGAGGGTTGTAAATTATTTCTCATTCTCCTCCTCTGACTTGTTAGTAATAAATTCACTTTATAATTTAAGTAGAGCCTGTTTTGTCCATTAAGTGTTTCCTCCCCACTGTTTATTTCAACTCATGAACCTTTTTGTTAGATTTTTTTTCCTCTTCGCTCTTCTCTACTCCGTGTGGTGGTGGGGGAGAGCGAATGAGCAGGTGTTGTGGGTGGCTGGCTTTTGGCCAGCATTCCAAAACCACGACAATAAGGAGTACACCATTAGGCAAGGTGGACAACATTGTCACAGACTCGATTTTTCAGAGGAAACTCCAATCTCTAGAGGCTTCACTCAGCCTAAGGAGCAGTAAACAACATCCACAAGCTTCATGTGGATGTGCCACAGAAATTTTCACTCTATGGAAAATTGCAGACCAATAACAGAAATTTTCAACCAAGCCAGAGATGGAGAAGATGGAAGAGAAATATTACTATTATTTGAATCAAATCTGTGTTTCCACAAGATAGCTATAACTTCAACTTTCTCAGTGTCAACTAAAGATGCAGTGGGTCTAAGGTACCTTCAAGGAAGGTACAGCCAAACAAAATAAATATTAGCGAAGTATTTCAGCTGTGAAATTTTAATTTCAGCTTCTTTCTGTCTTTCAAGATAATTGAACTTAAACAAAAGTTTAATTCACCAAGTTAATGTCACAGAGGTTTTGGTTTCCTCTGAAATTAGAAGAGAACAGAGCTTTGAGCTAACAGTCCAGACAGGGAGTGTTTGCTTATGTAGGAGCACATTTGCCTGATCAGAGTCAAGCAGAAGAGCACAATGACCTCAGAACAGGTACACAGACCACCAGGACAGTTCAGGATATAGGAAATACAACTAGATTCATTGGGAAAAAAATTCTGCATTGCTCAACATCGTGCATTCCTGGCCAGATAGACTGAAACTTACTCAAAACCTGAGAACAAAGTTTTCAGTAGGATGTAGTACTGCTGAGAAAGAACAACAGCAGGSATGGACCAGCTGCTTGGGCTCATCTAGTTACCAGTGACTGAAAAGTAATGCTTTTTAAACTGCTTTTCACACAATCTCTCTAGGTTTGTAGGTAMAGAGAGCCAGTACTGCCAAAAGAACCGAGAACTCAAAACTTTAAAATACATTTTATTAAATTTTTTAATATCTGATTAATTGATAATTTCTAAAAAGACAATTTGAGAAATTAATCTGAAGAGGCTGTAAGTAGCACCTGGGACTCCAATTATTTTTTGCAGTGCTAGCTGCTTTTCTGTCCAATTCTTTGTGACTCAGAGGAAAGTCACAGAAAATAGACATTCCTCTAACGAATGGTCTACAATTAACAACTAAACTAGATTTAAGGAACTTGGAACTAAGGCATGAAGAAGTTAAAAAAAAAATCGCCAGAAAACCCCAAACAAGCCTTTCAGGTAGAACATGACCACATCCCTGCCAGACTTGGCTTCATGTCTGATCAAAGAAAGATGAAACTGGGATCATAACAGCCCACACTATAGAGCTTCACAGAAACTTATGATTTATATCCTCACAGTGCTACTGCTGGGCTTGTCTGTCTGGAGAGGAAAACAGCTACATGTGGCTACTCTGCAGGAAGAACTTATCCAGTTTAACTGTTCCACACACAATACAGCCTTTTCCCAAACCAAGTGCTTGTCTATATGCATTTGTGAGTAAATGCTATAATCCACTGAGCTAATTAAGTAGAGGTATTTCCAATTATCGCCATGGCAAAAGTAGTTTATTAGCATACTTTGTCTCCAGGGGAGATTTAGATTGAACATTCGGAAGCATTTCTTTACAAGAGGGTGGTCAAACACTGGAACAAACTTCCTAGAGAGGGGTCGATGCCTCCAGGCAGTKTTTAAGAAGCATTCGGTCAGTTCCCTTATTAATATGCCATGAAGTGGTCAAACACTTGGATTAGATGATCACTGTAGTTCCCTTCCAAATGAAATCATTCTGTTACATGCTTTATTTTCCAGGAGTGATGGCAATAAAAGAAAAATCTGCCTTTTCTCCATGAGAAAACAATTGATCAGGGTATTGAAATGCAGCAAGGTTAGCAGTGTCTTGTTGGGACTGTGAAGAGCACAAACCTCTTGACTTTTTAGAAGAGGGTGTTTGGATTAGCACAGGAAGAGAGGACTYGAGGGAATGCTAAGAATGCTGTTASATCTCTGAAGAAGTTTGTCTCAGACTTGTTTAGCTCAGATATGGAGACTCCAGACTGCCCCTGTGYGATGTGCAAAGTYAGAGGATACTCCACACAAATGTTTCACCTTTCCAGATGCCTTTTCTAAAAAATCAGATCAATCACACAGTAGACAAATTTGAGGGGACCTGAATTTATCAGAACCTGGGAGAGTTCACAAACCTGGGCAGGGGGTTTGGGGCTCCCCAGGGAATTCCAGGGGACACTGGAAAGGGGAGCTGGCTTCACTGGAAATGGGCAYACCAAGCAAAGGGCTGCCTGAGCCAAGCCAACAGGGAAGGTCACCATGAGAACATGCAGTTGTGTCTGCTTTGAAATGTCAGCTGTGAGCCCATTTCTAAAATTGGCTCTTTAAAGCCAGAGAGAAACAGGTCCAGCTAACAGCTAGATCATTTCAAATCATCAATTTTGGCTGATTTGGAGCAAGGAACTGAACYCTGTGATGCAAGCCTTCATGAGCCATTTGAGCTCTGGAGACCTGCTGTATGCTAAAGATACTTCAGGAAAATCTAATCCCTAGAAGACAGAGTCGTTTCTCACCTAATAATTTCCCTGCACTACTCACTTTCAAACTAAAGATTGACATCCTTGAATACCCCAGAGACAAAAAAGGAGTCCAACATTTTGGTCTCCCAGACCCTGATTCCTGCTCCATGGGCTGTTTATGCATTTCCTCCAGTGACATGTGCACATTAAACAATCACTCAGGACAGCAGCCAGTGCCAGCCTGTCAAGTCAGTGCACCACTTTCTCTTCCCTATTGTCTCTGTCCCTGACAATGCTTAATAATTTCAACTCCCCCCCCCCCAAAATCACAGCTATAATAAGGAAGGAAGAAAGCCAGAGTAGTACACAGCCAATAGGGCAGGTTGGTAAAAAATTGATTCCTTTTAAGCAGAGAAAGGGGCTGAAAGTGTGTAATAAGCAAACTCTTCACCCAAGAGCAGTCATTTTGGAAGAAACATGTTCTATATGTGTATTTTAAATGTGCTTCAAGGATATTACCTCTGGTGAGTTGGCCTTGGCTGACAGTCAAACTCCAACCCAAGCTGCTCACKCTCCACCCTCACACACCCAATAGGATGGGGTAGAAAATGGGAAAAAAAAACAGGAACAAGAAAGGTCATATGTTGACATAAAGACAGAGAGATCACTTAGAAATTCCTATATTTGGCAAAAGAGATTCCATTCAGAGTAAGAAATGRAAAATGGGCACAAAAATTGTCAGGGGACTGTGAGAGTTGGTGTTGTTCAACCTGGAAAGACCTTACTACAGCTTTTTATAAAGGGGGCTTATAAGAAAGGTSGACAAATGCTTTTTACCAGAGCCTGTAGTGACAGGATGAGGGGCACCTGTACTGAAGTAGAAGAGGTTAGATTAAGATTAGCTGTAAGAAAGAAATTATTAATGAGGAGAGTGGTGAGACACTGGAACACATTGCCTGGAGCACTTGTGGGTCTCCTATTCCTGGAGGTGWTCAAGGCCAGTTTGGAAATGGCTTTAAGCAGACTGACCGAGTGGAAAGATGTCCCTGACCTACGTAACTCTATAGACAGACTGCTTAGTCATCAGTGAATGTTTGTCTAAATGCAATAAAACTTCAGGCAGTGGCATTTGCTATCCCAGCAAAGGTTAGGTGAGGGTCAAAAACGGTGGCAGAACTGAGAGGGGAAGAGTAGCTGAGTTTTGGTTGTCTTCATATAGTGCATCCTGCACTGGTGGAAGGGAACCAGAGCACCCATCAAAATCCCTGTCCTGCCCMGGGCCTCCACACTGGGAAGCTGTAGTGCTGGACCAGGAGGTTTTGGTACAATGTTTGAGCTACAGAAAGACCCTGCATAAGCCCAGTATCCTGTAGAAACCTCTGCTTCTTACAGTCCTTTCYGGCTTCTTTGTGAAAGCTTGGAAAGCTTTGTGGCTGTTAGTAAAATCTAGAGAGGAAAGCTGTAAATGTGCAAAAGTCTAACTAAAAATGAAACTTCATCCTTCTTTGTGGGTGAAATGGAAAGCTATTATTTTCTGTGCTCCTGGAGGATGCATTTTGGAAAAGATGTGCATTGTCTTAAAGGCTTGCAAATAAATTGCTCAGTTTYGGGTTTTATTATAGTCCTGAGGGTCAGTAGGAAGCTACTAAAATGTTTGAGTAATGCTGATTAAACCCAATGAGTGAACCTGGAGGAATTCAGAGTCCAAATGAATGTCACATAAATATTACTTTCAGTTTCATAAAACAAGCAAAAGAAGGGCACTGGCTTCTGCTTGGACATGATGGATCATATTCAGAGGGAGTGAACTGCTGCTGTACCTAGACAATGAAGAATGCAGGGCACAGCAGAGAGCTCTGCTGAGCCTGCCCCKGAGCTGACTGTAAACCCTTGCAGAATCAGCTAACAGAGGATACTCAGCACAGGAATACAGGTGTGATTGTGGCTGTCTCCCACAGCCCTTCCCTCCTGGATTCCTTTAGAGGAATGCCACACACAAGGGGAAGGGGAGGACAAGCAGACCATTACAAAAACAAGAGCAAAGAAAAGACTTGCTCAGCCTGTGGGCRAATAACCATATCCCCAAGTTATCAACTAGTTCTCCTCATCAGYAGATCTTTTCTGCAAACATGGTCACCMACTRCTCTRCATTGGAGACAAGGAAATGGAGTTWAAAAAGTTAAATTAGTTACAGAAGGGCTTTTATGACTGTCCAGCATTGCAGTATTGGGATTCAGCGAGCTGCTGAACTCTGCATTCATTAGTTGATAACACTCTTCATAATTTCCAGCTGCTAGAGCCTACGGCTTGTGGCTCACTGTTAATTCCAGACTCCTGCCTCCTAGTGAGCCTTATGAAATACAGCCACTGGGTTCTCGTGCAGGTTGTGATCTACAGATGTCATGTCTGGCTTACTTGTAAAACCTCAGATCTGCTGTTAACTCACCACCCTGCAGACACATACACCCGATTCTGGACAGTATTACCACAGCTCAGTAGTTGTTTTCAAAACRTTGAAAGTTTGAAGCACTATGCTATTTTGTTCCTTCTGCTTTTATTGCACCATTTATATCTCTGTTCTAAAAATAATAGAAAACAGTGATCRCTTGTTGCTAGTCAGCAAGTGCAGAAGGAGCACAAACCACAGAATTTAGAGGGCATGTCTAACCAAAAAGTACTTCCCATTTTCTATTTCTGAGAGGAAAAAGCTTTGCAGACTTGCATGAAGGAAAATTATCAGAAATGACTGCCTTTTTGTTGTTGTTGTTGTTATTCTGACTGGTTCTGATATCTGATAGATAAATTCACATCTGTTATTGAGTTCATTCACCCTAGCTTTGCTCTAGTGGTCAGTGCCAGACCTCAGAGAAGGGTCAATTGTGCAGAAGCCCTCAGTGGCACAACTTCTGCTACATGTAACTCTGGTATCAAACCTAATTGCAGGGGAAAAAAAAAGAGGGGGGAAAGCCAAAACAGGCGTAGTCTGTCAACTTTCCCCAGAAGCTGCAGCCCAAAGGGAAGAGCCATTCAACCATGTGTAGTTATCTATCTGATTTCAGGGTGTGCTTTATTTACTAGGATTTAAAGATCTCCTAGACACCTAAAAATGGGATATATAAATAATGTGACTTTTACCCTAGACTATAGGCTGGAGACCTGGACAAATAGCACAGATAAATCCCAACAGACAGAGGCTGTTTCAAGCTTCTTTTCAGGGCAATGCTTTTTTGCTTCACTACCAGCTTTCATAAATCCCAAAATGACATTTCTTTTGGCCCAAAAAAGAGCCTTTTGCCAGTGCTTCTGTGTTGCAGATGGCCCTTCTTTATTTGTCCCAAACATCAGGACCTCAGCTCCAGGTCTTACAGTCCTCACCCATGTCATTTGCCCTTCCACACAGACGTGCCTGGCTCCAGATCTCCAGCTCTCTCCCTATGGCTCTGCTGCTGAATAATGACAGGGCAGAGACTGGGGCCAAGCGAACCCCTCAGCAGGTCAGRGAATCATAGGATGGTTYAGGTTAGAAGGGACCTTAAAGCTGATCTCATTCCATCTCTCCTGCCATGGGCCACACCTTCCACKGGACCATGTTGCTCAGAGCCCCATCCACCCTGGCCTTGAACACTCCCAGGGGTGGAGAATCCACAGCTTCTCTGGACAACCTGCTGCAGGGCCTCACCGCCCTCACAGTAAAGAATTTCTTCCTGGTATCTAATTCAAACCCACCCCCTTTCAGTYTGAAGCCATGACCCCCTSTCCTGTCACTACATGCCTTTATGAAATGTCCCCTTCAGCTTTCCTGAACCCAGTTAGGAACTGAATGGTGYCTCCTTCAGGCTGAACAACCCCAATTCTCTCAGCCCATCTGCATGGGGGAGATGTTTCAGCCTTCTGCTCGTCTTCACTGCATAGATCTGGCCATAAATGTCCTCCGCAGCTTTTGTAATGCTTTGTATCCCGAAGAATTGGGACAGGGGAAGGTGTTTTAATTCAAAATGCCTGAAATAAAATGACTCAAATGCATTATGTATTTCAGTAGAGTGATAATTTTATAGCAAGTGCAGGTGAAATGTCTGCAGGGCAAAAGGGCATACAGGAGTGCTGAAGGAAACCAGACTTGCTGCTGGAGCGCATCAGGGGACAGAGGAGGGGTCAGACACTGCACAGCATTTTCCATCCTGCCTGTGAGGAATGGTCTCTGGAGCATCATCTTCCCTTGGCCATGCTGACTGCCAACTGGCACAGCTCAGCCACAGAAGGCAGCCACCTGCCAGCTAAGTGACACGGATAATTACTGTCCAGTGCTTAAGCTCACTGACAGATGTTGATTTATTTAGCTACATGGACAGAGATCCTTATACCCAAACACCCTCCCAGAAAAAGACASTATGTCAGCAACAGAGGGACTAACTCTAAAAGTGCAGATAACCTTTTAACCCCAAGAGTCCAAGTCTTACAGATATTTTTTTCCCTTTCTCCCTCCCTCCCTCCCTCCCTCAACTTCCTATTGACAAAAAGTGAATAGTAGCAAATCAGGGACAAAGCAATCAATTCACTGCAGTTCACAGAGCATGAAGAGGGCAACAAGCACTAGGAAAAAGCCTGTGAGGAAAACACCAGTTCTGCTTTTAGAGGGAACTCAAAGAGCACGCAGGAAATCCTGCTGCAAACCCTACKGTGAATAACAAGAGCAGTCTCCAACACATGAGACAGAGTCCTGTGCTCTGTGATGCTGTTTTTAACTCCACTACAGATGGACAAAGGGCAAGGGGCAGTAACCTGGATTCATCCCACCACACTTCTGTATTCAGACATGCAAATTAACTGAAACAAGTTAGGAGCTCTGCTACCCCTGGATTCTACCRCGAATAGAGAGAAATGAGACACAATTTTGTAAGCTCTACCTAAAATCTCAGTTAGGTTAGTTATCTACAACAGAGAAGGATGAATTTACAAGTGAGTGGTCGATTTTGCAGTGGAAATTATCCCTTCAGGATGTGTTTCTGAGAAGGGCCATAGCTGAATTATGCAGAGGCAGCAGCATACTGTACATGAACGCATCAGTGTACATGGCCCTGTAAAGAAATGAGGCCACAGAGAGGCTGTTTCAAAAAATTTTAAAAATTGATCAGATTTCTTTCCAGGCAAAATTTAAAAGACAATCAGAGAAAAGGAAGTGAAAGTTTCTTACACAGTCCAATTTTTTGTCATTTTAAGAACTATTAGCAATTGTAGGCAAGTAAGGCATTTACAAAACCCAACACTGTCTCTTTGATTAAAAAAAAAAAAAAGTTATTGAATAGCTTTTGCAAAAAGTTTTGAGCAGTCCTTTACTTAGGACCACAAAGCAGAGCTAAGTAGGTTGCTCTGTTGCAGGTCGGCACAGATTCCTTCACCTGGTGTTGCTTATAAAAAGACCAAAAGCGGGTATTGGTATTAACAGTGAATAATACATGTGGATGTTCCCTGTCATCTTTTTGATACTGTTCTTACAAAAAAGGTTTCTAGAAAACAACAGAAATCTTTTCAGATGCCATCTCCACTGAACTGTGGCACTGAGAAGCTAATGGCTGTGACAACAATTGGGGAGGCAGAGCAGCGCTTTGGGTGTGAAGCCTTTTTACATTTTTCTTTCTCTCCAAATGTTCTCAACAGATTTGCAATGGATTAAAGAAACGATTTACCGCATGGTGATGGGGGAAGAAGAATAAAACAATTACTTTAATTATCATAAACAAGTCATCATTTTTTAGGAAAAATATCTAGCTACTAAATTTGTTTCAAAATATATGTAAATGTCTTCAGGGTATTTGTTAAAGGATCTGTTAATCTATTCAAAGATCAGCTGCAGAAAATGCCCTTGTTTGAGATCAATGATGCAAGACCTTCATCACCAGCAACATCACATCTCAACAAAGACAGGATTGTTTGTTGAGATACCATAAGATAAATGTATCCTTTCACACTAAATCATGTAATACAAACATTAAACAACTCACTGAAGAGAGAAGATGACCTCATGGYTCTCTGACTGACTTCCTCTAGACTAGATTCAAGCTGTCAAAACAGTAGCMATGCACAGCTCCAGGAACACAAAGAAGCCCCAGACATGTTCCAAGAAGCATTGTCTCTGCATAGAGAAATAAATCTTCAGGTAGTGTTGAGAAGACAAGACAAACTCTGYGTGCTGTTAATGCCAAGGGTACAAGCCCTGCAGGGAGAAATTGCCTGCAGAAGGGCCCCGGGGAGATCTAACCAGGGTAAACGTGCTGCCAAGCCAAATCAGGGACTGCTTCAACACTTGCCAGGAGAACATCAACACCCTGGGAATCACAAAGCTGTGCTGGGCTCTCTTTAGGGTGTTAGATTCCTGTACCAAGTACAAGGCAGCCTGACGCCCGGGCTTTAGGTTTTCATCCTCCCAGGCAGCCTGCTCGCCTTTGGAGAGGCAATGCTTGCAGCTCCAGCTATAAACAGCACAGGAGGAGTGCTCTGGTTACGTGCAAAGCTGCCACAYGCCAGGAACTACCAAGTCAAAAATATTCAGTGAAAAAGCAGCAACTTTCAGAAACACTGGAGGAAGGTCATTTGCAGCATGAATACAATCTACATTCCACTTGATTTGAGGCTGCAGACCAGCTGCAGTGCTGAGTGCAAAGACTGAGTACAAAATTTCTGGCCAGAAATTTTATTCCAAAACTTCTTCAATAGAGAGTATACACTTTATATGACAGATTTATATGGTCTGAAGAGAAAACAGAGCATGTTTCAGCCAAATACTTCTCTGAGTAAAGCTCGTAAAAAAAAATACATTTTTCTTTTGGAAAGCAAAAATATAGATAAAGTTGGCTAAGGTGAAAAACCAAGTTTCCTGGAGTTCATTTGCTGAGAATGGGAAAAAAGGCCTCACTGAAGTTGATGAATTTTATTTTTGAATAGCATTTTCCATGTAGAGAACAGAAGATTTCACCATGCCAAAGTTGACATTCGCTTACTCAGCAGCCTTCTGGTCCTGTTCTCCCCAGTATAGACCCTCTGCCTTCCACAGCTCAAGTTGTCACATAAACTTATAGAGAGTAGGGACCAGTAAGAGACTTAAGTGGGGGCTTTCCTCTGAGAAGCCATGTGTGACAAAARGTAATACTGAAAAGAGCAAGAATAATGGGAAAAGAAGGCAAAATACTTGCACTGGTCCCCATTTCTTACTTGATTCTCTGCTATCAAGAACCACCAKGCTAAACTTTCCGAGGCCATGTATCTATTTGAAGCTAGAAACATTGCAGCTCCTCAGGTTCCTGGTGCATACATCTAACTTCCATTTCTATAATTACCATTTTCAGGATCTGTGAAGGCATTCTGGCACAGCTTCAGCTCTCCAAAGTGTAAGTACAAGGAACACTTCAAGTTTTTTTCAAGGATTCAAACAGTGAAAACTATACTAAATAGGAAGGATTTAAAAATCTACAACACTTGAAAATATGCAGAAAGTTAAAAAGCACCAGTGGGGCTAAATATTGGTCAGATGACCAAACACATGTACAGCAATTTATCTAGTTTGAAAAAAAACCACTCTGATTTTGTAAAAGCAATGTGATAAAATACGACATGACCTCTTTTCCTATGCTTCACGTGGCTGGGCAAGCAGATAGCTTTTGAAACACTACACAAACCTCATGATCTTTCGAGTGGTCATTCTTTCAGCAGCATCTGCAGTACCACATCCTGACTGAGGTCAAGTCTCCAGGGACATGCTCTTCCTTATTCTTTCTTCAGAAAGGCATTTTCCATCTGATACTAAACTGTAAAAGAAAAAAGTGAGCACTAAAAGTGAGCACTTTTTCAGTGACACCAGTGAAGAGGAAAAACACTTGTTTGTGACCTGGATCTTGAAAAATTAACCCAGATGAATCCTACAAGACAAGACCTCTCCCTCAGGAGCAGGGTGAAACACTTGCAGGCTGTTCCTGYTGCAAGCAGCTTGTGTTAGACCCATGGTATTGTAGATTACCCTTGGGCAGCAATACTGAGGGCAGATAAAGCTCTAAAGTACAGCATCAGAGCAGTAATATTTGGTGCTGCTTTCCCCACAGAATTCATTACACAAGGTCCAAGCCAAATCTCAGCCCTGAACATCTTAATGATAATTTTTTCAATAAGATTTTACTATCCTGGTTTTTCAAAGTCTGCATTTTTTTCCGTTGTGGCTTTCTGGAGCTGAGTGAAAAGCAAGACTATCTTTTTTCATCATTTAGAAGATACCTATATCCTTGAATGTGCTTTCATTTTATTCTCATACATAGAGCTACTAGAAGAATTACCTAGTTTAGTATGGGGAAGGTGCAGTATCAGACTGCAAAGTGTTATTAAATCCACCCAATAGCAACAGTGGGACGAAACTCATCAGTTCCCAATTCACAGCAGCACAACATCAAATGGAAACCAGCCAGGAAAAATTAAAGACCATTTAGGGTGATGAGACTCCAGTTAAAGGATGCTGAGGCTCAGCAATTATATGACCTGGAAAGATTTATGCAGCCTCTCAGAACATAAATGAAAAAGGGGCATAGCATACAGGGACTAGCAGAAGCTTTGGGGCACTAAAATAAATTTCATTTACTTAATCATGTGAGAATCCAGAGACCATCCTGTGACTTACAAGCTATGACACAGCATTCAGCACTGAAAAMCAGCAAAAAATAAAGCAAAGCACAAAAATCTGACTCAATCTGTACCTTTGAAAGCAATTGCTCACATGCCAGAGGGGACACACACGCAGAGAACAGACTTGGAATAGCAAAGGTGAGAAAACAAAATCACAAATCGTGCTATTTATCCCCTATATTACAGCTTCTCAGTTACAAATAATATTGATAAATATTTTGACAGCTCATCAGTAGGATAGATTTCAAAGGGGAGATAGCAAGTGCCTGTCATAAATATTAGATCAGCCAGAGCTCACAAACAAGGTAGCAGAGTCAGCAAGTGATACCACGGGAAGATCATGGGCCAACTTCTGCACTTTATGACAGCAATGGCAGTCCTGAGAGATTCCAGAGATTTCCAACTGATTTTCACAGCCACGAGATGAGAAGTGCCTTGGAAGATCTGTACTGGCAACAATTCTCTAACCTTCCTTCCCCTTTCTCTTTTTCTAATGGAGAAAAAAAGAATGGAAAGTTAAAAAAGAAAATTCAAGGAGATATAACTAGATCCAGAGTGGAGGCTGGTGAGGAGAACTGCCGACAGTGAAGAGATTTAAGACATCCATTAAACAGGAGAAGGATAACAGAGAARTAAAAGCAAATTTGAGGTGTGAAAATCCTCATGTCTCTATATTTGTATATTAGTAAGATCTAAAAGGAAAGAGCGGAAGCTGGAAAATCCTGTASACTTTTCAGAATATGGCACGTTCCCAAACATTATACTATGTGYGTAGTTTTGACACCTTCAGCATCCTCAGCAGGAAAAAAATTGCYGTAAGTATTGGAATCTGCTGAAGTTCTAGTCAAGTGACTAACGGCAAATGACAGCTGGTTTTCTAATCAAACATTATGTAAAACATTAACACATTGGTCTGCCATGTTAAACCCTCCCTTGGGGTACTTGGCTTCACATGTGTAAGCCTAAAGCAGCTTTTGCTGGAAGCAAATGAAACTAGCAAATCTATCCCACGACTACGTCCGAAAGCTAAAACACTAATGAAGCTCCAGCAGATGCTGCAATCAGCTACAGCAATCATCCGGCTGCTTGGCCCCTCTTCCACCCAGGATACAAATGTTTCAGATGTAAGGACTTTATGYGACTGGGAAAAGGTGGCAGGAAAAGCTCAGGGCACTCGTCTGCAGCAGCTCAAGATTTCTGAAGAGCCCTGCTGCACTGGGGATTCAGCAAAGCAGGGCAGGACTGGGATGYCTGCCAGCATGCACAGGTCTGGAGCTGACACAGGGGGAGGAAGGAAATGTGGCAGCAAACTCAGGTGYTCAGGAGGTGAGAACAGTGACAGGAGACTCACTGCAGTGAAAGGGAAGAGAGGAATCTTTCAGCTAATTTCTTGGAGTAGAAGGAAAACAGAGAGGTTAAAGACAGGTATKGAGGGAGGGAGCAGCAATGTGATTCCCACGCATTCACGGGAAAACTGTAATCCCAGTCACCTCTGGAGGTGCTGGGGAGGAGGGCACAGGTTCCTTCTGGGGATCACCTACGAAGGATCRGGATTACCTGCCCCAGACAACCCACCAAAAGACTGTGCAGTCTCCAGTCATTCCTTTGAGAAGTAGGGGGCGGGTCATACCCATGTTCCTCCTTAGCTACAACAGTGTTTATGCAGGGCCACAAACACCAGCAGCAGAAGTAGAACAGAGCCTCACTCTCCCGTTTGAAATCCCCATCTTAAACTGTTACAGTCAGAATATTAACTTGTATGTTCTTCATCAATTTATCTCAAACCACCTATTCTTAGTTCACAGATACCACCACGAATTGGTTAGAGACTTTCCTGAAGCCTAAAAGGACTGTGGATGAGCCCCGGTAGGGGACTGCCTGGCTCCTTTCTCTTCAGCTGGGGAGGAGGCCACAACTCAAGAAAAGAACCCACTCTCTTGCAGTTCTGTTTTCAGGCTTGTTTGCATATCAGAAGTGGCCAAATGTGCCAAGAGGAAGCCAAATTGAGCCTAAATTGGTTTTGATATCAGTGATGCACCTTTTGCAGTGAATTCACACTACTGCTTTGCTGATTAAATATTTGAATGGAGAAGAACAAATTGGCAAGTGTCATGTGTTATTTGCAAGTAAATACACCAGATCTTTTACTGCACTAAGAAAACAAATAATCAGACCCCCAAATTCATGTACCTTCCCTTTAGCAGGAGYTAAACGTTGTGTTGTTACATCAGCAATTGAAATATGACAGGGGGCTTGTGTTTATACTCAGAGAAGTCATACACAGATTCCATCTGTTCAACATTTGGAGCAAATTTGCAGTGATTACTCAGGCTGAAAATTGCTTTGGAGTTTTGTCTGTTGTTGCTTGATTTGAAATAAATCAGCGATGCGGTGCCTCACTTCTGAGCACAGACACGCATGTCAGTGACAGAACAGCAGATGAACTTTGGCTGTTCTGATAYGCAAGACATTCAGGTGCTGTTGACTCTCACATGGTGGTTTTCTCATAGGCTTTGGAGAAATCCAGGAAGAATTAAAGCTGCTGGTGAGGTGAGGAATTAATATCCTGGAGCTTTGCCTCTGCAAACTAAGAGTCATTCCCTCTTGGACAAAGTCCATCCTGTGTCATGGGTTCTAGGACAGAGCCATCAACAGGCAGTGTCACAGCCCGGATTTGCAGCTGCGCTGCTAAAAGTGGTTGMCCAGGAATCTGATAGAGGTATCGRTTAAACTGAGGCACAGATGATTCCCAGCTATTTGAACTCATCAGGTCCAGACTTAGATCCAAGCTTTGAAGCAGCAATCTCTTGCTGAACAGGACAGCCAAGACTCTGGATCCCAACAATATCACAAAGAATTAAGAAACTTTGGATTTTCCTACAGCTTTGCTGATTGGGCTCTAAGTCAGAACATTAGAGAGATGAATTTCAAACTTGATCTTTGATATGACCAAAGAGGAAATACCAAAAGAGAAAAATTAATTTCAGCCATTCAAATGTAGTTGAATATGTTCAGCTGCAACTTCAGGGAGAAATCAGAGAGGAAGAAATTAGCTGATTGGATTTTGAACCAGAAACAACTCCCACTAAAGTGCCAGATGTTCAACAGTAGTCACAAATAATAAGGGTAAGCCCTACATCACCATTATCCAATCCTTCAAAATCCTTGCCTGATGGGAGGCTTTTTACATGAAGGTAGGCTATTCTTCCAGCCCTAGCTTGTGAGATCAAGAGGAGTAAAGCAAAAGGACTGGCTACCCCAGCTCACAAATTAGTAGGATGAGAGAGTGAAAGCATGTGCTGCTCGGAGAGTCAGGCTAACTATGTGGGTGGCAAAGAGATGGGAAATGGGTTGGAGAAGTCAGTGTGCATTACAAGCCCCTGATCCTCCGCAAAACTTGTTGACAATGGTGCTGCAGCCAAGCAGCTTTGGAAGATGAACAGCTTGGCTGGTGGAAAAACCTGTTCTCTGGCCACCCACGCCATGGAAACCAGCAAGCATTTGGCTTCAGAGGGATAAAAGGTTATTTCTATGGATGAAACACACTCAACAATTAAGGGTAAAGTAGCAAAGTTAGGCATTGAGTGAGCCCAGCTAACACCCGGTGACTGCAGCATGACTTGTGAGACACTGGCACCATGACACCATCTGTTTATGATTTATGCTGAACAGACTGCATATAGAAACAGATGGGAGGTGTCAGCTCTGATCAGAATTGTTATGCCGGTGATTCCGCAGCACATTATATAGCCGACAGCCTTACTTTCCCACATACTTCTATAAAGAGCAAACTGTTTATGTTCATGTTAGTCAGGGAATCATTCTTGCTGAATCCCCCACTGGACAGAATCTTAAAGACATACAGCTGTGTCAGACCTTTATTATTGTACTGGGTGTCACGTCGTCTTGTTCAATATTCCTAAAGTAAGGTCCCWAGGTATCTTTTTCAGGCTGGTTCCCAAGGTTAAGTCGGAAACTTGTGGAGACTGCCTTCCAGTTTGTYCTGAAGCAACTCTCAGGCCCTGCTGTTCTTTAGCACTGCCATCCCTGCTACTTCAAGTCTCAGCTTTAGAAGGTTTCCTTTATGCTTTCATGACTTCATGTCATTGTAAAAGTTAATTTTGCATTTTCATGACTGTGGAAAAAGATGATACATATAATTCAGATTCWAAATAACAGAAATCTCCATTGGAAGGGAATCCTGGGCTGTCTCTCACTTGAAGGAGGATCGTTTCCAACACTGGAACAGGTCAACCATGGCTTTTTTKAACTGGGGCTTGAAAACCTCCAGAGTAAAAGACTGTGCAACCTGCTTGTGCAGCATGTTCAGAAGTCAAAACCCAGATATGAAAAAACTAAACCTTGTATTCTGTAAGACTGGTTCATGATTTTTAACACAAACACCTGACATGGATACCTTCAAGATGATTTTTCTAATACAGATAATAGACCATAAGGCACATTTTCTACATTAACTCTATGGACTTCTCTCAGTTAGTAGGAGATTCAAACCAAAAACTATTAGATCAAAACAGAAAAAAAAAAAAATTACTACAGGTAAAGGTAACTGTTAAAAACTAAACTAATTCAAAACTTAAATTTTGTAGGAGTGCGGAGGCTGTCTAATATTTCCAGTTAGCTAAACTGGAAAGACATGATTATGAGAGATTTTCCATCAATGCTCAGTAGTCTTTCAGACTTTTTTTTACCTGATTATCCAGAGATGTTCTCTAAGCAACAGTGCATTCACAACTAATTTCAAATAACAGCCATAGCAATAATAGCAATAGTAATAATAGTAATAATGAACAGGCAATAAAACTACTGTGACTARTGGTCTGACATTGCTTTCCCAGTTTCTGATCTGGGTACAAATGTCACTGAGTGATGTAGGGCAGAAGCTAAGTYCCCACATCTGCTCACACACACAAATCTGGGGTAGTCCTACCACAATCAGAGGCAATGAACTTATGTAAAATGGGCACAAGATTGAGACAAGCCCTCCCATCTCACTTCCACTGATCACTGAGGATGTAAGATGYCTGTGTCTGTGGCTATCAACATCTTGAAGCCTGTACATCTTTTTGCCAGTCAGAATAAAACAGTGCTCTCCAGTTCCAAGGGCATCAAGCTTATTTCCATCAGCCAGGGTGGTGTTCACTGTGTTTTTAAGCATGAATGTACGTGCCAGACTCTCAAAGTACAGGTAAGTAAAATGACACAGATATGGATCATGTAGCACAGAGAAAGCTGGCCACCTTTCCTTGGAAGCAAGGGGAGCCTGYCAATGCTGCTGTAGGGCACAGGAGCACTGGTGTCCAGCTGCAGGTGCCACTGCTACTGAGAGAGCAGGCAYCTGAGATGCTGGTTAGCTGAGTGACACCCAAGAATAAAAAGCAGCACATRGCACAGCAAGTTGTTACAGAAACAAAAAAAACTTTTTTACTTCTTCCTTAAACTAATCAGGTTTTCCAAAACTATAGCAAAATGCAGCATTTTATCACTCTGAGCTGGCACATCTTTTGTGGGTATTGTGCCTTGGGGCAGCAGTGCAGTGGGAGTCATCTGTGCTGCATGTACCAGTCACTGCAATTCCAGGACACCAGCAGRCACAGGGATCACTTGTTTTAGGGATTGTTTGTAATTAGTATATAGATAAGAAAGAGGGGATTAAGAAACAGCCACATTTAGACTGAAGGAGTTTTTCACACATTTCCTCAGGYTCTAGAGAAAAAAAACAGTCTAATTCCTGCATACGTGGCTTCTCACAGTCTGTGCTGCCTTACCTACCTGGCATTATCAGAACTGATCCTGAAAATCACCTGCCAGATCAATCGCATTAACTTCCCAGGGCAAGATCCAATTTTGCTCAGTAAAGATGCAGAACCCAGCTGCCCTGAAGGCAGACAGATACGATGGAAGCACAGGGTCTGGCAAGGAGGACACTCAATAAATTCTTTAGGAGCTGCTTCCTCATTAATCAGCACAGTAAATCGTTTRCAGCTAAGGACAGAGCCATGGGAAGGAGCTACTGGCACAGGAAGTTTCCCCATGTGTTATGGGCAGGGGAGGGAGCCTGTGACCTTTGGAAAGATGCCCTCCCTCTGTCCTGCTTCTGTGCTTGGTGCTGCTGTCAGATTGATTCCCCTCTGCTCAGCCACAAGACTCCTTGTGCTGGTGGGCTTAGAAAAGAGTCATGTTCAGCGCTCTCACTGGACAGAGCTGGGGGTGTGGTAACGGCAGCACACCCAGRTTGGGGTTTAGAGAGCAAAGCAACCTGCCCTTCCTCTGGCATCATCCAGTTCCCTCAGTTCAGYTTTAGGGGCCTATTCATGGAAATATAGGTACAGCAGTCCCTGGACCCCTCACACAAGGACAGACAGCATTACACTGCAAGAACTTTCYCATCTACACTTGTCAGGCATCTTGCAGGCAGGTCAGCAGAGCAGGAACCCAGCTAGGAAGGATTTCGGACTTGGCCAAGTGTTGGAGTAGAGGGGAAATGCTTTCATTTCTTAACTTTCCCTTAAAATAATGCGCACGATCTGTTCTGGGAACACCCACCCAGTGAAAATCCCTCTGGAGACTGCCTGCCAAAGCCTGTGAAAATCCCTTCTGGGAGCCGTGTCCGCTATTTCAGACACAGCCTGTTCATAGGAACATAAATCTGCTGTCCTCACTGATGAAGATTATTCGAGCTGGATTTAATGTGCCTAGGCACATCTTTCTTAACTTAGCTCAGATAACCACCTGCTACTTCACGTGCATTTGTTGCTCAGTAGAGATCTCTAGCAGAGTCCCCCCTGCTGCTGACAGCTGCACTGGGCAGCACATTCACCTTTTCCCCACTACCTAGCACAGTCTAAGCATAACTGGTGCCAGKGAGGAAGACACTGATCTCTGCTCTGCCCAAATATTCTACCTTGGGATTTTCTTCCATTGCAGCATTTTGCCAACATGTCAGATCTGGGCTAGAGAATATCCAGTTTAGGAAAGAAAGTAATTGAGTATTACACAATTCCCTAAAGGCATAATAGAGATGACACAGAAACGTAACATCTATAAAAAGTTCCCTATGTATAYGATTTACAAGAGAATGGGTTTCTTTTGTAAACCTCTGGCTGGAAGATGTTTTGCCACTAGAATTTCATTTGGGGTTTAAAACCACTAAAGGAGAATTCTGAATTCCATAGGTGATCTCKCTACATTTCAGGAATTCCTATAGTAAAGAAGGGAGGTGGGGAGAATAGGAATAAACCACATATTTTAGCACTTCTGCTGGCAACTTGTAGAATTGTTTAAAATCAAAGGAATCCCCACATTTTTTTGGGACGTCAGAACATTGGCACACAGAGACCTYTGTAAGATTTGGCATAAGACAAGGCTGTTTTTACCCATGAGTAGTTCGTACTGCCAGCCACTCTAAGCACGCTGCCATTGCCACATGCTGCTGGCACCAACTCCACCTGCTGGAAACAACCTCAAGTCCCAGCTGGAATCAAGTTCTCTGAATGCAGTTGTTATATTTGAGAACTTGACTGTGCTAACATCCTTGGTAATTTCTCAGTATTAAAACCCCCAGAATCAACAAGYGCTGGGTGCCTTCATGTCTTTCTGAATTAACTGATCAGAAGTCAATCCTCATGCAAGGGTTTAACTCTGTCCATGTTCTTTATAACTCAATCCTTATCTATGYGTATCAGAAAATTAAATGCAAGAAACAGACAGGCAAGCAATTCAAGCTGATTTAGTTTATCTAGTTTGATATAAAGTAGATKAAATAATCACAATGAATTATTATTTCTGTCTCTTAGTCAAGGCTCCTGAAACACATTACAAGCATTAGGCATCAGACTTCAGGTTCACAGATCCCTCCTAGGGGATGATCAGATACTCACCATCATCTTATATACAGAACTCAGAAGAAAGGATTTCACATCATTGTTCCAGTTCTGAATCCASTATTTATAAGGCTCACGACTTTGAGTTAAAGCAAGCCTTCATAAGACTTTCACCTTTAATTTAAAATTCTACCCAGTGGGGAAACTACCCTGCCAGCTGCTGTTGCAMTCAGTTGATAATTACCTTCACTGTTAATGCTTTGCTTCTTACCTCCAGTGTCATTTCATTTCCAAGAGATTATGGGCTTTTATCATCCCTTCGGCTGCCAAGCAAAGCGCACTCTATTAGTATAAGTGTCACAATGTGGATGTTTATCAGCTGAATAAATTAATACTTAACCTTTCCTTTAAGCCAGTCGTAGTTTTATTACTCTTGCATTCCTATCTTCCAATTGATCTGATATCTACACACAGGAACAAAGTCAAGCACACCTTGCAGGATCTTGATACTCAAACCTGTCCCTGATGCTTTCCTCTGGCATTTGTGCATCTCTCCTAATACCAGTTTAACAGCAACACAAGCTGCCATGTGCTGGAAAACCCAAGCATACAGATTGCAAGGTGGCAGAATAAATGCATTATAAAAACAGTATTTTAAAGAGACAGAAGTCTGTTCACTCAGATGAACTGATACAAATCCTGTGATTCAAGGGATAGGAAATGGTCATTATGAGTTTTACTGAATATTATGGTCAAGTCAAAATTAATTATTTGCAAAAAAAGTTTGATTAATTTAATTTGAGAAACAGCAGTAATATTGGGATTTTTTTTAATCACTCCGTGTGCTGAATCCACAATTTTCTAGGTTTCCTACTCATTTGCTGAAATCAAACACATTCAATTATTGGAAATATCTGGAAAATAACAAACTTTATTTTTTGTTAGAATTTTTCAAAATAATCTATAGGAACACTCAGTGATCAGATATAAACAGTATTCGCTGACATTTTCCCCTGTAATTCAGTGATTTTATTATCCTAGTATACTTTTTTGTAATAGGCAGATTAAACTCATACTTTCTGAAGATAGATCAAAACAAAATTAGAATTCTAAATGGTTCAAAGTTTTTCTCATTACTGTATATCACTGCAGTAGCTATGATGGTCTAATAACATCAGAGAAAAAATTGGTTGGCAAAACCAGAATCTATTACTAGAAAAAGAAGTATTTATGAAAATATTTGTATTTTCAAAACGTATCACCTAATCTAATAAAAGAGTTGCTTTCTTTCTAATAAATTCTGAAAATGTCTTGAGTAACTTCTGGACCATTTAAATATGACAACTTTTTTTGAAGAAGCAAAACAAAAAGATAGTTGCAAACATATTCCTCAGAACATTTTTACTTCTATTTACACCTAACACAGCCTTCAAAATTATATAGAAGTTCCTCTAACCTTGTACTATCCTCAGTGTAATTTTTCCTAGAAGACAGACGCTGTAAATTTGATTCAATACTAGGAATGATTATCTACAGTTTTAGTGCTCTTTCATCAACAGTCAAGATGTCATCCATTTACCATGTGAGTGGAACAACTACATTTAAAAAAAAAAAAAAACAAACAAAAAAAAAACAAAACCAAAACAGAAATCCTCCAAGAAGAGCTTTAAAAAATAAATTTCCTTTTGATTAGTCTGTCACTTCTGAAAAGGCATTTAATCATTATCAAAGCGTGTCAAGTGGTAATCTCAGATGTGGCAATCAAGTGCAGGCACAACTTTCACGCAACACCTCACGGGCACAGCAAAACATCTTTCTGGAGTTTGTTCCAACAATTAAAATCTTCAGCCTTTTGCAGGAGTTAAACTGCTGTGTAAGCTCAGAAGGACACAAAGATTCAGCTGAAAATGCACTTGAGACCTTCAGTGAGCTTCTTCAAATTTCACATTGAGTCAGGACTGTCCAGCTGATGGTTTTGGTGAGAGCAGTGTAGCAATGCTTGCCACAGTAGAGCCTCTATTGCTGCTTCTGCCTCAGAGCGGGCATGAAATAATGCTTTGGACTGACTGCTGGGACTTCTCCCATCTCTGGAGTCTTATCAATACTGAGGAAATGTTGACAATTTGATAATGAACCATTATCATTTGGGAAAAATGAGAGAGAAATTGAAAGCAAACATCTGGTAAATGGAATTAAACATATTCTCTCACCACATATGTGCTCAAATCACAGAGTATCTGCTGCAAGTCTGCTGCTCAGCATACACATTTACACCATGGATTACAAAACCTATTTCTCATTTTATATCAGCATTTATTCTGATGCAACTCTGATAATGGCTCCAAAATTACTTGCTTMCCAGTACTGCAGTACTGCATCACGTGCATGTAAAAATCTTAACATCCTATGACACTAGATGCCTTCACACTTTTTACCCTCAAAATCTTTCCCTCTCCCTGCCGTGCTCACCTAGTGACTTTTGTTTACAACTCCTCCCCCTAAGCAGGCCAAGATCTTGAGCATAATGAGCCATACTTCGTGACTGTAGAAATTCTGTCATCTTACTCATACCACACCTACTAAAATCAGTCTGCAACAATGTATGAGGACACAAGAATAGGCATTTGTTAAAAAGACTTTAAAGTATCTATTTTTGCACCTGAACATAGGATCAAATTCTTTGTACCAAAAAGATTTGATTTTGTAGTCCTTTTCTAAGTAATGTTATCAACATTAACTGCTAGTTAAGTAGAAAAGGGCCATGTAATTTTTTTTCAAACGGCTGCTTTTTGCCAAGCAATGTACTTGGTGAGTTTTAAGTTAGTTTATTTATGGAACTATCATGAAGTATCCACTCACTACTTAAAGAAGTCCTTAAAAATCCTTTAAATAAACAAAAAATAACAGAAAGCAGCAAATTTAACCTTGTTTGCCTCCCTTTTATTACAGAGGTAACCTACCTGATAATAAGGTCCCATTAAATGTTAATAAAACAAAGGTTACATAATTCACTATCCAGCAAGGACTAAGCAGGATAAATGCAGACRCTAATGATGGTTTGTTTGGGATTAATGGTAAGCGTTGGATTAGTTGAGGGCTTCTTGGTATCTGCATTTCCCAGCTCACAACAAAAACTCCAACAGCAAAAGGCTAGTGCCACCTTTGGATGAAAATTCATATTAGATCCTGCAAATCAAGCTGATTTTCTCTTCTGCTATTTTATTAGATACTTGGTCATGCTTTCAGAAAATTAAGTAAGATTTAATCAGAAAGTTGTTTTTTCCTTTGCTTTCACCTCCCTTTTTCCTTTTTTCTCCCACTCATCTTTCATTTTTAAGCAATAGAGAAAGAGTTCTTCCCTCTTCTCTGTTCTCATACAATAGCTCATCTCTTTGGAGTTTATTCTTGGAAATGTATCAGAAAGTCTATTAATTGTCATGATACTTGATTAAAGCCCATTTGTAAGGTATTTCCACAAAATTGTTAAGCATTTGAGGGAGGAAAAAAAAAAAGAACAGTGAAACTTTTAACTTAAGTTTAGGTAAAGGTTTATGTAACTTTGATTCTTATTTTGGTACTTCACCCATTTCCAGACTTAGCCTTATTTTACCTTGCTTCAGATAGCCAGAAATACCCTCATCAGCCATCGGATCTGCAGCACCTCATTCATCTAACTCAGAAAGGACTGCTTCATTTTGAAAGGCTCTATCCAAATGTGGTGCACAGGCTCTGGCTGAAATAGAGTTCATTTTCTTCACAGGGGACAATGCCCTGCTGTGCTCTGAGTTTGTGACTAGAACAGTGTTGCTTAACACATCAGTGATTTTGGCTACCACTTAACAGCGCTTGCACAACACCAAAGCTTTCTTGTTCTTCGCTCTGCAGGTGGGCAAGGATTTGGGAGGAAACAGGCAGGACAGCTGGCACAAACTGGCCAAAGGGATATTCCATACTGTGTATCTTCATGCTCAGAGATAAAAATCTGAGATASGGGTAGGAGATAGGACATCTTCCAGCACAGCCATTGCTCAGAGTCTGACTGGACATTGCTGTGATCATGAAGGACGGTGAGCACAGCACTTTCTCTCTACCCTCTTTCCTTCACTTTTAAACTGTCTTTACCTTGACCCAAGCACTTTCTTGCGTTTGTTCTTCCTATTGTGTCCCCCACCCCACTGCAGGAGGTATGAKCAAGCAGCTGTGTAGGTGCTTAACTGCTGGGTTAACCCACCACACCAGGGTTTGGAGAACTTGTGTCTCTGAACAGGCACATAGAAGCATCAAGCATCTTATTCCTTAAGGCAAAATAGTATAGGATTACTGACAATCAAATCTAGAGTTATCTTTGTTATTAACAAAAAGTGGAGACTGTAAGCAAAGATCCCAAAGAGGCAAATGATACCATTTGCTAATTGGCTTTGGTTTTCCATCTCTGTGTGGGTTTTATAATTACATGTGAGCTTGATTTGATTACAAGCGCTCTCCATTTATTTCTAATAGTTGTACTTTCCAGTTTTTATTGGATGATCCCCTGGAGACCTTGTACTAGGAAAAAAAATGCGATCAACCAAAAACTTTACTTCCTATGTTCAGGCATACTTCTACAGCAACACGAAACATGTCATTTAATCTACCAAACACACAGGCAAGTGAAAACACGAGAAAGACTGTCTGGAGTGAGTCAAATGAAAAGAAGGGACTTGTCTTGATGATTTCTCAGTACAGCCAATTAAGTCCACTCCCTGCACACCATGTGGCCTTGTTTTTCAATTTTTCATTATTTATTTTTCTTTAACAATTTCCCTTATCCCCTTAGGGGTAAAGGACAAGTGTTGCTTTCAACTGAGGAAATGCTCTGACATCAATGCCCCTCTGTGGCCATCCTATTTCTAAAGTTTCTGATTGCCAAGCTGAGCAAAGTTTGGCCAACTGACTTCCTCTCTGCAAGTACCTGCTACATTTGAGGAGAAAATTCAGGATCATCTAAAAAAGTTACACACGTCACACATCAACACGTAATTGCAGTGATATCACTATTACCATGTGAGTCATAACACAATGTTGTGGGCTAAGATTTTCCCCCTTTTGTTCCCTTTCTTTAGGAATTTTTTCCTTCCCATTTGTTGCTGGAATACACTAATTGCCAGGTCATCCTCTTGATGGCTGGGTGATTAACGAAGACAATGATACCTATGCCCCCACCTAAACGGTCTTGCCAAGCCCTCGGAAAGAGTATTTTTGTATGGGGGGGGGGGGGGGGTGGTAATTTCACTTGCTTGGCTGCTTCACTGAGAGAAGGAAGTCTGCCCACTGGCTGCTCCGGAGAAAGCTGGCCTGCCCTTTTTCTGCGGAGACCAGCATCTCAATTCATTGAGTTCCTGCTTGCTGCCACGGTGGTTTTCTCTCCTATASCTTGCCRGGAACCTCTGCGATTCCAGCTTCAGGGGTAAGCTCTGCTCCATCCTGTCTTGCAGCTGCAGAATTGTGCTCGTCTCTTTGCCATCCTGGGTTTCTTGCTGTCCAGAAGAGCAACGAAATCAGCGTTTCCGCTGTAAGTTTTGCAGAGAAACTTTTCTCCATCCACCTCTGCCATTTTGTGTCCATCACTGATGCTGTGGGAAATCTGAGCCATCCAGGAGCCATGCCACCGTGCCCCCTGCAGCCACAGGAGAATCATCGCACCCGCCCTGCCCGGCCGGGAGCCAACAGCGCCCCTGCYAACTGGGACTGTAACTGCACCAAAGGGGAGGGTGTATTTCTGTGTAAGGCTGTCACTGAGTTTAGGACTGGGCTGGTTGTTGCTATTGTTATTGTTACTTGTTTCACCTTATTATACATATTAGTAAAAACTGTTATTCCCTTTTACCCATATTCTTGCCTGAAAGCCCGTGATTTTTCAAAGCTATAATAATTCRAAGGGAAGGGAGGTCATATCCACCACTCCAATAGGGGTCCCTGCCTTCATTGGCAAACACCTGTCTTTCAAACCAAGACACACAACTGTTTACCGGAAAAAAGGCTCATGTTTCTAGTTTCTTCATTTGCCCCTACCAATAATGCCTGAATGCCTGTATCTCACTTGAGTCAATGTCAGGTGAATGTAGGAATGGCGTATGTCAGAAGATTTCTGAACTCCTGACATTCTGGGAAGCTTTAAAGAGTACCTAAAAATCATATCTTGTACGACAGCATTTCTCATTCATGTTTCATTTAMGTGGAAGACAGTCAATGAAGTAAAGTGCACATGCAACTTTACTACTAGCTCTTACTTCCTCCCATTTTTATCCAAATGAATTTATTATATGCCCTAAAGAAAACTCTGGAGCTGCCAGCATATGTGTGTACATTTAATAAAATGAAAGTAAACCAAAGTAGATAAAACCTACAAAAAGAGTAAATGCTGCTCTTTTCCCAGTTCAAGCCATGTTTCTTCGCCCATCTGGCACTTAAAGCCACCTTTACGGTTCCATGAGCCCAAGGCCATGTGAACAAGATTATATATCTTACTTTATACCTGCAAAGGGTATAATACCGAAAAGAAACATCAGTGCATTGTGAAAGATACAAGTGATTAGATAGATAGTAGATAAATGTATCCCAAARTTTATTAAGGTAGGCAGTACAACTCTAAATAGTCAGCTAAGGCACACTGTCACAAAAATTTATGGACACAGAAATGCAAGTTGACTCCTTATGCCTGAGGCTGTAAGTACCGGCTGAAACAAAACCCAACCTTTCTCTTGCAACGCTATCAGAAATCCCATGTTGCCTAAAACTTGAGCAGTAACCCCAACTTCCTTTGCTCTAACAGCTTACCCAGCCAAGCCCTCTCCATGTGCCTCCTCCAGAGCAGACAGTGCCTCACAGTGTTCAGCTCAACAAGAAAGTCACGACTGACACCATAAAGATGTTTGTTCCACATATGGTTGCAGCTCACACTTCATTAGTGCCTGTTCCTAAATGACAAGTTCATCTGGCTGCTTTGATGTTAGCTGGCTCACGCCTGTCTAACCATATTGCAGGCAACACGACTAACCCAACAGCACTATGGTTCCAAGAAATTCCACATTCCATGTAATTTACTTATCTGCTAAAAGTTCATACGCTGGCAAAACCCTGTCAAAGGAATCCATAGCAAATGGACTGTCTCCTGACCTCTCTAATGTTGTCAATCAACCACTAATGGCTGACACCACTGGATCTTTACACCAGCCTGTAAGTTGCCCTCCCCCTTGGCAGGTCAGTGGGCCCAAAGGGATACTCCCAGGGTGGGGGGGTGGTCACAGGCCTCTCATAGGCAGAACACCCTAGGAAGTTGGGTATTTTTTCCGACTGTAATTTATTGCCAGTTAACACCAACTTAGGATTGCTCATCTGAAGGCTGGGGGGTGGGTGGGAAAGCATAAACACCTCCAGGAACAGCTCTCCTCTTTGTAATTTCAGCTTCTCATGGGTCAAAGACCAGTTACAGTCAGCACATCCCACAGCCCTGCTGAGGCAGCGAATGAGGCACCAGGTGGTTGGGGTTGCATGGTAACAGTCCCACCTGCTGCTCTTTCCTTCTTACTGTTTTTCCAGTGCCACTCCATGTCTTTATGTTTCCAACTCAGTATGCCCACAGTCACTGTTCCTTGGATCAGTTTTCCCCCCTGGTGTGAGGTGCCTGTGACCACCATCCCTCAAAGGATCCCTCCTTTGGTGTGGGTCACCTTCCAAGAGCAGCCACCCTCTCAGTATGGTGCCTCTGG
>NW_026623361.1:1006382-1085387 GCF_030028575.1 Malurus melanocephalus | reverse complement strand
CCACGGGCCGCCGGTTCCAGCTGGCACCACTGCAGGGCAGGCAATGGCACCTGTCAGGCAGGGCAGCCCGCAGCCCCCACTGCCCACACACAGCACATGGCCATGCAGCGACAGCTGCTCTGCATCATACAACTTTGAAGTGTTAGAGACAGACTAGTTAAGGAAAAAAAAGAAAAAAAAAAGAAAAAAAAAAAAGCAATCTCAGTCTACCCTTGCTCTTACACCACTAGATAAGTCAAAATATTGAAATAATATTAAAGTACAACAGCACTAATACTTTAGCAGTCTTTGACATGAAATTGTGGAAAATCCTCTCATGATTTACTTTGGATTTGTTTATCTGTTCTAGATTTGGGGTATTTCTTCCTCCTGCAGATTTCCATTTGTTTTAGCATATATACCAAAACTGGGCTGCTATTGCTATGCAAATAGTTTCATTCAGATTTCTTTTTATAGCAGCTTTTGTTTCAAAGGCTTGCATAACTTGCTAAGAAACGCATGCTTTAAAAATATACATACTGAAAACAAATAAACATTTTCTGCAGGAGTTTTCAAATAACTGTACAAAGGGAAGCTAAAAAGGAAAAAATCAATTATCCTTTTAACTGAGGTATTAGAAGTGAGACTTTTTAAGTTACTTGAAGGTTATAATGGATGACTTTGTTCAGACACAGATTGCAATTTCAGAAACAAAAGCAACAAAAGCTTCCTTGGTTCCAGTAATGTACTTCCCTGAAAAGAGACCTTATTCAGACCAGACAAACAAACATCCCACTTTTCCAAAGAAGCTTCCTTAATGTCTGCAGTGAACTGTATCATCAATGTCCGCTGGCTTTCAAAGCTCTCCCCTCAGACCACAATGAGACACGACAAGCGCCCTGCAGCCACAAGTGCAGACTGAGCAATGGCTTTGTATGTTCTAGAGCACAGAACCTGGAACAGAGTAGGTGAATGTAGAAAGACATCACACAAACACATGGCATAAACATATGAGTTGGGTTTGTAGGACAAAGGATTGCTTTTCACTAATATTAGCCATACCAGTTGATTTCTGGCCAACTTGTATCACAAGTGCTGCCTTTTCTTCATTTTTGGTTTTGGGTTTTTTTTTTTTTTTAATCAAAATGACTTGCACTTGCAGTCATATATATTGGGAATTCTTTTCAAACACATGACAGACACAGAGGAGGTGTTTGCACTGAAATTCATTGCTTACTTTCATTTGACCATTGCAGAAAATGTACTTTTCATCTCTGAACTGCAATGCGTTCTGCCCTGTTYTTGATAACTAGCCAAGAGTAATCTGAAGTTAGTTATTTCTACAACTTGTGGATATGATGAAAAGCACTCAAAAGTATCTAGAACCTCCTTGATATTTTATTGTTCAAGGCAGTATTATCATCTTCAGGAACGCAATATTCTGAAAAGACAGTTCTGCCCATCAAATTCACCAGAAGTCATGGAAAATGACATGCTTTTTATTCCTAAAGGAATAGAAACAAGGAAAAAGCTTCATGTTTCAAACACTGACTGACAGTCTTTGTAACTTCCAGAAATTTTGTGACTGTATTATTGAGATGCTTATTCCATGAATTGCACTAGTTTAATCAGGCAGCAAAGTTAAAGAACAAGCAGCAATGCGGAGGCAGACAATTTCTATTAGCCTAATATCCCATTTCTTGACCAAAGCATTCAAATCAAGGGCAGCCTTGGCTCATACAGGCATCCATGCATCCCCAAAAAACCAGCAACTCCTCTCTCAATAAAGTCGATATGCCACAAGCATCAAGAGATAACCCCCAAGCTTTCTGAGCTACTGAGACTCCACATCCTAATTTAGGCTTGATTTCAGAACTGTTACTGGCARAAGCTGAAAAGACTAGAAAAGCAGAAACAACAAAGCATTGAGTTGACTAAAAGAGTTCACAGAAAAAAACAAAAAGCAGAGTGGGTGAGTGTCCCAACTGAACCAATGAGGTGTCTGAAAAAGCCAGAATGTATGAAACTGTAAATTTTGAAAGAAATTCAAGTAGGCTACTTTAATGTACTCTTCTCTTGAGCTTAGTCTCCCTAACTAGAATTTAAAAAAATAAAAAGAAAAAAGAAGATAAAAAAAAGACATTTGAGACAACCATCCATCCACTGTATCCATGAAAAAACAGAGACTTTTAGGGGAAGAAATACACCGAGAACTCTGGAGCTGTAGTGCAGAAACCCAGATGATACCAAGGGAAGATCTCAACTTCTCATGTTTCGAATCTCATTCTCCACTTTCGATAGGCAGCAAGGGAGCCCTAGGCTTCTATTCACCTACATGATATACTGGGTGTTAGTAAGAGAGTAAGTGCTCTTCTATCCACACACGGTAGCAGATCATAGAGTAGAAGACTTCTACCCATACAACTAAGAGAGAAAAGCCCAGAGGAGTAGTTATTGTAAAGCAAAGTATTATGAACATACACCACAAATAGGCTGACGCTCACAATCCAGAAAGTAATTCTTAAGTATATGCCACAGGAGTATAATTAGACAGCCAAGCAGTTACTGGCGGGTCTTCACCACTCCCATCTGTCCCCCTTGTCTTTCCTGAAGCRCACAATTTTATAAGCATAGACAGATGCCCAATCAGACTAGATATCAGCAATGCCTTGCCACTAAATTTCAGCTGCTCACCTAGAGACACAAACTACTTACTGACTCCAGGGCTACAAATTTGCTAGACAATCAAAAAAAGAAACCTTGGAGTCAAAGTCAAGCATTTGACTTGACAGTTTTCTAAATAATATAAATAATGCTATATTTCAGCAGTTCTCATCAGTCACACAAAAGAAGCCAAAGCGCTGTGCAATAAGCAATGTGTGGCACTGCTAGAAGTGAGACTTTACACTTGTACATACATCAGCAAGCAGCAGACTTTCTAAGTGTAATACCTTATTCAGAGATTTCTCTGCATTTGCTGTCTTAGAGCCACAATACATAGAAGGTGTGGCACAGCACTTGCAATCAGAAATCAGGGCTTACAGAAGTATACACTTAGGAAATTTGCACTGTTTTAAACTTAAGAAAGCTCATGGAATTTTTAAAAAGGCAGTATCATAATTAAGACATTTAACACTAGGAAGATTTTTCAGCATTTAGCAGCCCAACTAACARAATTCCCTCTAGTTCTGGATTTCATACAATTAGTTCATATGATTGAACTATCTAATGAATAATTAAGTGGCAGAATGGTATAATCAGTAGAATGAAATAAAAAGCAGAAGTATGTTAGTCCAACAAGTTACCCAAACCTGTGTATTCAAAACCACACAGACCAACACTTTGACCAGTGACAGCGGAGCACTGCWTATATTAAAACTTCATGAATGGACTAGAAATAAGAGTCTTGTAWCGACTTGTTGTTGGTGTCAGCCCAGTGCTAGCTAAAGTGGAAGTTTCCAAGAATACTTATGATTTGCCTTCAGTGCTTTTCTTCATCTGTATCATCAATATCAAGCCTCATTTTTGCTTCTCTGACCATGAGACTGTACAAAATTTGMATTCGTAACCTGATGCCTCTAACTSTSCCCTTACTCATAACCTGAACTATGAATCAAATAAATCATCCAGCACAGAACACATCATAAGCAACTGGCAGCCATCAAACCTAGACCTGCAGACTCTGCTGTGTGATCAATGAGTTCAATTCTTTATGATGGTGGTCATAATCCTAACCTAATCTCATCCTGGAAAAAACATACACCATTATTTTCTTCTGACACAACAGGCTTGCAGAAGCTGAAAAATTAGCCATTAAAACTTTCCAAATATTAAACTCATGTTTAATTCTATGGGAATAATTGACAAGACATCCATAACCCTATTAAGCAAAGTAGAACACCATCTCCCCAGACGTGTCACCACAGTTACGGTTATTTCTCCTTCCTCCCATTTTGTTTAAATTTCTCTTTTCATTCTATCCATATTTATTACCAAACCAAGAATACCCAGGCACATATCCTTTCCCAGTCTCAAAGAAACACTTAACTTTAAAGGAAATGCACTGCCCCCTAACTAGAGGAGCTGTTTTAGAATCAGTTYAGCATTGTTAGATCCCATGATCCGAATTCAATTCACAGACGAAAAAACAACTGTATAATTTGGAAGCTGTATGTTTCTTAGGAAACAATCAAAACAGTCCTTCAAATGTAGGAGTAAAATTACCAAAGCACTCAAGTGGTGCACTCTTATTGATTTGCATGTACAGCTCACACAACGCAGTCTCTAGCTGTTTTTAAGATCATGCACACATGCATTAGAAATACAATCTTCAATTTTGTGTTTAAAAAAAAATAATTTACATTAACCATGTCTACACATGAGCTTAAAGCCACTTGTTTTTGTATGTAAATAGCAGCAAGGCTACTATTCAAATAGTCAAAATGTTCAATCTTTCCAACAGGCCCCTTGAACACAGAGCTATGATTTCCCTCACTGGATATTCTAGTACCTCAAACACCAGTAGTGTATTGTGGGTTTTTTTAAAGCTGGCTTTTTGCATCAAGCTGTCAGCTATGACATAAAACTCATGTACATGTGAAATTAAGACCACACATTGTAACYGGCCAAAGGCACTGCACCATATTGCCAGAAATAAAATCAGTAATATGTGATGGCACGACTTTGTTGCTTTTTTCATAATAATTAGGTTGTTCAAACAGTTATACCAGACTACACAGAATGGATGATTAGGTGCTGTTTCRCAGGATGAGACTGTTATGCAGGCATTTCACAGCTACTCGGCATGGAAGAATGGGCTACACACTATGCTATATAACTTTCTCCAGTTTAACATTTCTTTTTCTTTTTGCCTCTCCATACAAGAACCAAAAGAATTTTACATAAAGAAAAATATTAACAGTTCTGTCCTTCCAACCAACAAAGCAATAGCCTATGGGCTACTCAAATCACTTTTTAAAATTTTGAGAATTAAAAAAACAAAAAAGTAAATAAAATCACATTACACACAACAAAAGTAGTATTTTGACACTCCTGGAAGAGAAATCAGTCACTACTGAATTTCTACAATAAAATAATATCAACTGTTCAAGTCATTAGTACACAGAAACACAAGAGCTGTGCTGAAAAACTGTTACCATCGACTCCAAAAGGAAGCAGATTGGGATCATGGTTTGCAAYATCAGAGTGTTTTTTGACTGCAACAGAGACTAAATTTAGACCCAGTTACATAAAAAATACTAATAGCCTTAACACTTTAATCAGCATAAGAGGTTTAGAGATACACGAATGATTTAAAGTCTGTTGACTAGTTTTATACTGCTTTTGCAATATTGTGCATTAGTAAAATCAGGGAGATTATGAAAGATATACTAAAACATAATAAAATTACATAAAACATGAAAAGCAGGCTATACACAGTGGCTCCAAACATTGATACTAAGAGAAATTTTACCAGCGTCTCAAAAACATAACTTCTCCATAGATTCTTGCAGCATGGAGGTTAATCTAACCAGGTAATGCAACCCAAGTACTTGGTAGGTTCAGAAAAAAGGTTGGACTCTTCATAGATGCAGTATTAACTTGTGTGATCCTACAAAGGGCAGAGAATAAAATGCTTACTACCTTCATACTGTTGCAAACTGCTGATCCACGACTAGCACAACAGCACAAAGCAATCTGGCAGACTTTCAAATGCCAAGTCTGGCATGGTGACGGGCAATATGCTCCGCCAGCTGTGCAACTCCTCCAGGAGCTGCAAAACGGCAGAAAAAGTAATTCCCTGATGATTTTTCAGGGCAGTTCATTACTATGTCTTGCAAAACACCTGCCAATAATTTACAAAGCATTGATTACATTACGCTCAGGGTTTTTTTCATGAAAGTTAATTAAACAAGTTCTCTGAAAAMAACAGAAGATACAAATATATTGTCCGAATAGAAAAAATTATTTGGATAAGCTATACCTGCTGCCCAACACATGCGTTAAAACTGCAAAATGAGTGGCAATGTTATCACACCCAATCTCCCACTTTTTGATATGTAATCCACATCATTAAAACATTTCAAGGTACACATCTTGAAGCATATGCAACAGGCTAGTTAGGTAAATGTGGATAACCTTTTTTTTTTGCTGACCAGGTTTTTTTTATTTGACCAGTTCATTGCAGTGACATCAGAAAGCATTCCATAGAAACCTGTTCCTATTACTGCATTGTAAGCAGACACAGAAGTTATATGGCTGACAGTCCTACTAAGTTTTAGTGATGATTAAGTTTTATCTCTATCCATTTTCTTCCTTCCAAGGACCTTTCAAAATCATTTTGTGCAATTTTTCTACACAATTTGAGTRTTAACATTAAAATAAATAAAAGGTTATCTTTCAACCTCTAAGCTATTACTAATTTTTTTCCTTTGGTGGAACTCAGTGATCTATACTTCYTCACTCCAAACTGGAGTTCTTGTTCTGATTTAAAGAGCTGTAAAGCAGCTGAGTAAATGACTGGGTTGTGTATCACAATGCTGTGGTTCAGAACTGGTGAGACAACTTAAATGAGACTTCTCACAGACAAAGCAACTGAGTTARGTGATAACTTTCAAAAAATATCAGTGAAACCACTAGCTTGAGAAATCAATCACTCCAAGAGTTTTTGCTTAACAACTGTGCTGCTAAGAGTTCATTCTTCACACCTATGTATTCCCATAAACTAATCAGCTACAAACGAAGGAAAAATAATTTTGGTTTCATCTAAAAAAAAAGTTCAACATTTTTAAGATGGAATTTTTATTTACTTGCACAAGTTCTGACATTGTTACTGACACTAAATGTTACACTTTATCTCCCACATCTTAAATACCAGCAAGGGCATGGTAGCTACTACCACGCAACATGATGAACTCTCTCCACTGGTTCCCCACGTAATTTTCCAGAGTCAGTTTTACAAAAACTGGTATCAGCCTTGGGACAAGTTCAACAGAAAGCTTGTAGTTTGGGTTGTAYTATTTTTTTAACTGAAATGACCACCATTACAAATTTTTTTAGAATCATTTCTCAAAAGTAGCTTTTAGAAAAGTTTTTATCACTTCCAAAAAGCTGCACTGAAAGTGAAAAGTATTTAAGAAAAGCCTGCACAACTGAAATAATGTATTTTCTTGTTACCAAAATTGCTGACTGCCAGATTGCATTTACAAACTGCAACACTTTTTGGCAGATGCTTAGCTCATTATCATTCAGCTGCTGAATCACAGATCCAGCTTGCATCACCTAAGAGGATTATGTAACAACAGGCAGGTTTTCACTGCTTAAAGCTCATATAGCAAACTTGCTTCTTCTAAAATTTAGAGTTTGCATGGATCCTTCTCTCCCAGGAAAACAGTAATAGGGCTAACTGGAAGTTCTACTAAAAAAATGCAAGAGTGAGATGGTTTTTTGGATTTTTTTTACTTCCTATCACAGTGGTAATACATAACCTATCAAAGGCAGTAAAATCTGAAGTTCACTGCACGAAATAATCTCGTTCTTCCATACACTTGAAACTATATTCCTCTTCTACCACTGTGAGGATGTGTTACTAAGCTGAAAGGATCAGTTCACTTACCACTCAACTGCAACCACTCTTCAGAGTTCTTCTGCCAGAAAACTCTAAGACACCCTTTACAATACAGAATGAATTTTATTAATGTAATTAATGTAGTCAATTTGAAAACAACATGCTCTTTCATTCCTTGGTTAATACTGGTCAAGCAGTGTGACGTACATTACCAGTTCACAACATTTACTGCTTATCATGGCATTTYAGACCATCCAAATCACTCAATGAAATATTTGCCCTTCCAGTACCCTTCATGAAAATGAGTTTCTATAAAAGCTTGTGTTGTTATAATGGAAGCTTTCAACTTCACTGGAAATAAAAAAAAAAAAAACTTAAAAGATGAATACTGCTCACTTCAGCTTAGGCTAACTATCCTGTTCTGTACTTGCAGGAAACAAGCCACATAAGACTCCCRAAATAAATGCTGGTGATGAGAGCCAGTTGTATCCAGGGCTGCATCCAAAGCAGCAGGGGCAGCAGGGTGAGGTAGGTGATTCTGCCCTCTGTTCCACTCTGGAGAGACCCCACCTGGAGTGCTRCATCCACCTCTGAAGTCCCCAGCACAGGAAGGACATGGACCTGCTGGAGCAACTGCAAAGGAGGGCCATGATCAGGGGGCTGGGCCACGATCAGGGGGCTGGACCACCTTTCTTGTGAAGGCTGAGAGAGTTGGGGTGGTCTAGCCTGCAAGAGAGAAAGCTCTGGGGAAACCTTACAGCACCTTCCAGTACTTAAAAGGGTCCTACAGAAGAACTGGGAAAAGACTTTTTACAAGGGCATGTAGTGACAGGACAAGAGAGAATGGCTTTAAACTGAAAGAGAGTAGGTTTAGATTAGATACTAGGAATAAATTCTTCACTATAAGTGAAGGGGACGTACTGGCACAGGTTGCCCAGAGAAGTTGAGGATGGCTCACCTCTGGAAGTGCTCAAGGCCATGTTGGATGGGATTTTGAGCAAACTGRTCTAGTAMAAGGTGTACCTGCACATGGCAGGGGGCTGAAATAAGATGATCTYTAAGACCCTTTCCAACACAAACCATTCCATGATTCTATGAAATTTTGTTCTTTCTATTATATCTCTTATCCAATCAAAAATCGTCTCAAGAGAAGGTARGATTTAATACTGTTTAAAGTATTTTTAAAAATAAATTTTATACATTCTTTTTATCTAGTTTCATTATCCCATTTTGAACTACCATTGGTTTCTTACACAGTTTTCAGACCAAGAGCTAAAATTCTGTCTACTGGATACATTACTTTATCAGATTTGACTGTGAGATCATCTTCCCCAGCACTTCTTTTTCAAAACTATGAAAATATCTCTAAAACCTATGAAACAGAATATCATGCAACATTCAGATCCTTACAGTAGGATTACTGTGGACTCAAAAAATTTTAGTAGTTTTCGTTTAGGAATGGTATTCTCCCATTTCATGTTCCCACCAAAACACTCCAAACAATGTGCCGTTCATTCGCTCCTCCCTTCCCCTCTCCTGTTGGGGCTGAAGAGGAGAATTGAGTCACAAAAAGTAAAGATCATGGGTTGAGATAAGAACAATTTACCAGAAACAGCAATGAAATAAGAAAATGAACAGTAACAGTAACAATATTAGTAACAAAATTGTACAAGAAAGGTGAGCAATTCCCATGCAAATACACCAAAAGGAGCCCAACAACCTGACCACCAYCAGGAAGGGAACCCTTCCCCAGTCTTGGGAAGTGACTGGAGGTGGCATGGAATAACCTCTGGATCCTGGCCATGCCCCTCCTGGCTGCTGCAAAAATTACCCTGTGCTGGCCTGAACCAGGTGTGTTTTCCCCAGGCAATACACTCCTCTTTCCTWCCTGAAGTATTAATACATGTCATGCCTTATCAAATAAATCTTGATTCTGTACAAACAAGTGTTTTAGTGCACAACCATCTACAACAATTATTTAGATTGTAGGGTGGGGAGGGAGGGTGTCTCTGCTTGTTAATTCCTAATGAATAGCATCTCTACTAGCTAGTAGAGATATGGGAAAATCCCTACCTTTCCAAGCAAGTTGTACTAGCAAGTAGATCTCAAATGCTGTCTCACAAGACTGTCACTGACAGAATGCTGGGCATCCTACCTTTCCATTAACAGCATATTTTGAGAAGAGGATCTGGTTAAGCCTAAATATTGTTGAAGAATGGGGAAGATATTCAGCTTCCCCTCAGCTCCAGCACATATTGTCAACATAAAATGAATAAAAATGAAACTGTCACAATGTTATTTAACTCAGGGTAAAGCTTTTTTTGATATTAGGAACAGCATAATAATGCTAGAATTATTTTGCTTATCATTGGAGTTCTGCTACTGCATTCCCTTAATCTTTTGAAACATGTCTTCTCATTCTACCACATAGGTACAGGAAGAAGTGACTGCAAAAGCTAGGATTTACYTACAAGTACTATAAATTTGGGGGTGCAAGCAGGCAAGTGTCCACATACCTGTCGCTCTTCTTATCTGAGCAATCTGAATTATCCAGGAGCCTTGGAACAAAATATTTTTAACTGGTGAACACCACAACTAGGTTTGAAGTTAATGTTCTTACACTCAAGAGCAACATAGCACAGAATAAGAAATGGTACTCCTTGACACATTTTTACTGTTAATGAAGAAAATGTAAAAGTCAAAAAACATAAATTATGGACCATCACAGCACTGACATTTTGTGAAGGTAAGGGGAAATTAATCTTTTAGTTCAGATACAAACAAGAACCASACTAGTAACTCTGAAAATGAAACAGAGAAGTTCAATTACTGTCTAAAGCAAAGCACAGTTAAGAATGCATCAGGGAACTGRAGCAGAGTAGGCAAAATTAATGGGCATTTGCTTCAGTTGCACCCTGCTTACAATTACTGACTGCACAGCTGAGGAGCACACCTGCCCCAYAGCACCAGGGGAGCCTATGATATGTTTTCTACAAATGTCCAACACTCCAGTCCCAGCACTCAGCTGACTGCTGTCACCTTGCAAGTCAGCTTTCTAGGTCTGAATTCACACTTCAGCCAGACATGCTGAACACACTAAAATAAGAAGTCAACTGTTTTGCTTATATTTGAGGCTCTTCCTCCAGTGATGGCAATAATTTGGAGTCCTCTGTCAGCACACACTAGAATTTTGTGACTGATAACACTAAAATTTTGTTGATCTTAGCTGAATTACTATCAGTAGATTAGAAAAATAAACAAAACTGACAGGTCTGAGTTAGGGTTAGCGTTGATGATCACATGGTGTCATCTTTATCCTTTTCTTTAAAATAGCACTATTTTTAGTTTGACTTCCGAAGGGATTTTTTCTTCATTAGTATATTCCATGCAGACTTACACAATCCCTTCCCATCCTAAGCCCTCAAGGTAAAAGTCCTAAGGTCAATATGAATATGTACAAAATAACTCACTTTATAAAAGTTCATTAGTATTGGCAAAAATAGTAATACAATAGTATTCAGCAACAAGTATTCAGCATCATATAGATTTACATAGCATTGCTACAAAACCAGAGTGTTTCTATGAAGTTCTGGTTGTCACTGTAAGGGAAATACACATTTTTCTAGACTGTTAAGAAAAAAMCCCACAACATTCAGCCATCTAGTAATCCCTAGATTTTTTTTGTGTAAGAAAATACATTCTCACTCAGCATTACATTTTCGATTTTTTTACATTTCTAGTATATAGTTCTATCAGTTCTTTAACATGGTCTTCACTTTTAAATCACTGTTTTAAACAGAACAGTCTGTAGATTAGATAAAAAAAYTTTGTTGAGAATGAATTGCAAAGTAAATTATCTTTTCATTGATAGCCCACAGGGCTATTTTTTGCCACTTTTTCAGAAGGTTTTATTTAAGCATACACATGAAGAGTATATATTACATTGCTGGTTCATGTAAAACGCAAACAACCTCCACTGCCAAAGGTGGTGTTTCACACATGGGCAGGGGAGAAAAGGATTAAATAAAGTCGAGAGGCCATTTGTTTACCTAAGTTAATTTCTGAGAAATGAATGATCTCAAAACTGTGCTTATCCTCACTTAAAAAGGAAGGTCAATTCCTAGCATCAGCAGCTACARTAAGTCTCACTGCCAACTAGAACAGGACATGGCACAAAATCATTAAATACATCACATGAACTCAGATTTTAAGAGAGAAGATCTTTCTGAACTTGGCTCATGGCACTATGAACAAACAGCAGTGCACGAATAAAGGCTTTAGACTTTGAAAAGTATTAAAATCAGAACTCAGAAGAGGTTTTATAATTGRCATAATTTTGCAAGAGATAGAAGTTACAAATTTTTTATGTTTGCACAGAAGTTACTCTGAAGCACAACTGCTGCTTTTTAAACTGCCTGAAAATAACATCCGATCTTCTCAGAGTACCCAAATTAATTTTTTTTTATCCTGCAGATTAATGTTTTCATACARAATATAAAATGTTGTTTCAGAACAATCCATAAGATGGAACAGATACAGCATTAAGATGCAGCCAGATTAACTTGGGGACAGTTTAGCTTTAAGTGGGCTATTAATAATGTAGTTCAACTAACCTCAATTTAAAAACGGAACGGAAATATTTGAGATTGTTCCCCAAATCACACTTATTAAAAAAACCCCAAACAACTGAAACCAAAAACAACCACACAGAAACCAAAACCAACAAAACCAAAGAATCCAAAGTTTTTTATCCAATCTTATTTTAGAATACAAGAATGACTTTTACATGTTTTATACTCTTTGGCAGGAAATCTGTGAAACTAAAATGTGCCCTGACAAACTGAACTTTCCTGCAAACTGTTCATAGTCATAAATTGATTTATAATGTGTTATGTGGGAGATGTTAAGTTGTAACAGTTTTAGAGTCAACTACATGGAATGTACCAACAGATTCATGAACAACAGTAGCAGTTACTTACACGTTCAGGGCAGCTAATTGCTCTTTATGAACTAGGTTTCTCTGTATAAATTAGAAAACTACAAAAAGTCAGAACTGGGAGAAACCTCCATTGTCTGTAAAAGTTCAAGTGAAAACACCTTTGCAGCACTTTCCTTAGACAATAGCGTATTGCTCATATAAAAGGTCTCTTATCCTATAAAAGTCCTGGCAGAGACAGCCTTCCAATCCAATGCGCCCTGTTTCAGTCTGAAACAAAAGACATGTTTCAATTTATTATCTTCACACTAATAAGAAACTTCTTTCACTATTTAATAATACATTAACTTATTATTAAAATTATATATGAAATTTTGTAATATTATTTGCCAAAGTGATACATGCAGAAGACCTACCCTGCGGACAGCCACCAGATTGTTGCACACAAGCACTCCTCCAACGAATTCTGCTTGTATACCTTCTCGTAAGAGAACCTGCTTGAAGTCAGACAGTCTTGGTTCATTCATAAACACAGACTGATGTCCAAGAACCTTCAAAACAACACACACAATTTAACACCTTCCATTTTTCCAAAGATCTCATTACTGCATAGGCAGCAGTGCAGCCTAGACTACAGGACTCTAAATTAGAAGATYGGCTCTATTTCTGTTACCTGCAGCAATACATCTTCAGGATAGAAAGGCCTTAGAAGTTACCTATCAGGAAAAGAAGTTTTTTCTCTTTGCTCACATATTGAAGGCAAATGGAAAGCTAAGATCCCTCTTCCAAGCCATGCCAGGGATCAAGCTGCAGTAAGCTGTATTGCTGATCAGCACAGGGTTCARTGATGGTGGCCATGAAGCTTAACAGATTTTAGAATTGTCTCCAGAGCTCTCTAGCTCCCACAACAGACTACAATTTAGGACTGTGAAAGAGAGAACCTTACAAAGCAACTCTAGGATTAAAAGGTACTGGAATCATTCAACAGAAAGATATACTATCTCCTCAAATGCAAAGTATTTCAAGAGTTGGGATAATTTTTTGGAAAAGATAAATTTAATGAATTCTCAAATCACTACTATAGAAGCAGATGTATGATCTGTATCTCCAGTATATGAAGTATTTTCCATAGCATCAACAAAACATAATGAAATCCAAGAGTGACTAACACCAACTAATTCCTCTATATGCAAGTAATAATTACAGATATGGCACACATTCATTAAAATCTTATCTTCATAAATATATGGTACTGTATGCTAGACACTGTTAATGGATGCAAAAGATCATCCTCAATGAAAAGCGTAAAAGCTGACTAGAGAACAGCACTAGGTTTAACAAAGAGAAACCCAAAGATGAAAATGCAGTTTCAGTCAGGTTTTCATTTGAGTAAGRTCACAATATCAACCTCTAAGCACTAGAAAAAGACAAATGAATACAGAGGTGKTCATAAAAGAAATTCAGACCAGCATCCTTTCTGTACCTCATGAGGTGGCAGAGGCTCCAAAGTAGGAATAATCTCGCTCTCCTCACACATCTCCTTGTCATCATCCCCGAAGAGGCTTTTCATGGCCTTCTGTTGTGCAATCACACTTGAGTCTGAAGAAGGCGCATCCACTTGCATCTCTAAGTCTTCATCTTCCCTCAACTCTCCCTCTTCCAAAATAACTCCAGTATCTACTTTTGAAACYCTCATGTCCAGAACACCATCTATCCAAGCTAACTCAGCATCCTTGGCTTTACAGAACTGAAGAGAGCTGACAAGAGAATCTTTCAACCTGACCTGGGTTGCACAAAAATAAAAGTACTATTACTTTGATGGAAAACAAATTTCTTACTTCAAGCTTTAAAGATTAGCAGGTTTCTTTTCATTGTCTCTCCAATGGGTTTGATTCATGCACTCTTGCAGAGAGARAGGAGGCAACTGGTATCATCAACGCAAGATACTTTAATATTTGTAATAATCATATCACAACTTAGAAAGCAGCAGAGATCAACTCCTTTCTCATCTTGGCTAAAATTATCAAACAACATACAGAACTGAAAACTGAGTTAAATTTATAGCAAAAGCARTAATTTACTTTTAAAAGCCAGAAACCTTTCTTCCAGCCAAAGTTATTCTTCAGCTGATCTTAGCAAATTCAGAGAAAGTTTCCACAGATACATTTAGGTTACTGAAGAGCAGTTACAAATTTCAAACCCCGCCCCCCCCCCAAGACAATTGGTGTTTTATTGTAAGAAAGGATGTTGTAAATATAAGACTTTTAAGTGCCCTTACCCTGAATCCTCTGGTGCACTCTACAACTTTAACCCTTTAAATAAAGCCCTACTCCTAGAAATTGTTATCCACATAACAGGGTCCATGGTTCCCATAGTGCAATCAAGGCTGCAACCGGGTAATACAAGAACAAACTATCCACTCATCTGCAGCACAGCCCACTCAAAAGATACTGTGACACTGATGTTTCACTCACATCTATTATTTTCAAATACAACATCGCCATTGCACTTCAGCATCACTCCTTACACACTARCAATTCTCATAGTTTTAAAAACCACTATTAATGCCTTGATCAAAACTAATTGTACACACAAGAAGAGGTAGTACCACCTCTCCTCTCCCAAAAAGCAGATGGCCAAATTGCATTCTGCCCACATAGCCCTACTACAGTACACAGTAGTTACACAACTACAAAGTTCCAGCACCTTACCTGGTAAATGTGAGTTTCGCTTGTAGCATCTACTGTTTCATGAAGTTTGGGCATGTAAACTTTAATATCTTTTCCACCAAATGCTCTGCAACAYTCTGCAAGGTCCTGACTGGCCTCAGGTGGTCCATGGACAATGACCAGTTGTCTTGGTTTCATTTGGTTAATAATTTTTTTAATTGAGTCCCCATCTGAACGTCCTTCATAGTCAATGTACGTAACTCTTGCTCTAGTTTGAATTTAAAACCCAAGAACAATATGTTTTAGTTTAACAAATTAAATCTTTGAATGCTACAAAATACTCCATTAAGTTATTTTTAATTAGTCTACACCAGCAAAAGCTGTCAGCACAAGGTATATTATGGATCTGTAACACACAGCTGTCAACTATTACCATRTGTGTGTATTTAACACTATCTATTTACAAAATTCACTTACATAGTTATAAAAAAAGTAAGTTACCCATGAAATAAGTATATCTGAATATTTTGTCCTTTTAAAAAAACATATGTAAGTATCTCTGCTAACATACTGTACCATTTCTTCTATGTCTTCTAGGTGTCTCTGTAAGACAGGGAACAAACCAAGTTTCTTAAGAGTGGGGAAGCATAAGACTGCTCTGTGCTCCCAGAAAGGCTAGTAAAATACAACTTACCTTGGGGAAAAAAATTAAACAAAAATCAACTCCTTTCCCACTTTCTTAAATCCAAGCTAGCGTTTTACCCAATTTGCACTCACGCCACTGTTCTGGCAGAACTCACAAGAACTAAGTCACTCACTTAATTTCCATAGATTCTGTTGCAGAAATACATTTGGTAGGAACATCTGATAAATCCTGGTCCATAGGCTCCTCTCCATTTGTCAAACCAGACTCTAATTTGCTTTTTTCTTCTTCTGTTGCTTGAAGTTCTGGAACTAGAAAATCCTCAGGTCTAAAGAATGAAAGGCATTTTGCTTTTTAGAGTAAAACCAAAGCACTACCTAATATAAAAACAAACAGTGCTCACTATTACTCTTCAGAATTTTTGGAGCTGTTATCGCCAATGATTTTACTACACCTGCCTTCAGTATTTCCTTACTTGGACAGAGCTCATTTGGAAAATATGACCTTCCTATCTTAAAAAAGAACTTAAAACAACTTAGGAAATAAATACTAGTAAATTGAGGATTTCTTGCAAGTATTCCTTATGCAAAGATGACAAATTTCACTAAATTTTGTCATGATGAACAGTGTTTTTTCCCCTCAAAAATCTAATATTAGGTGTCATTTAAAGCAGAAAAAAGTCAGGTTAAAATAATTTTAAATCTTTTATTTCTCAAGATTAAAAAAAAGCCTGAAGTGAAAATACATCTGAAAAGGTGTGAACACAAGTTAAGGATCAGTACTCTGCAGCTTCAATCCTACATAAATTTCCTGTAAGACTTAGCAATTTGAAGAGCATATAAGAATACTGCARAAGAGAGAAAACAGTGATTTTAATTCCTTCTAGTTTTTGATTATTTCATAGCTACTATGTGCTAGTATACATTACCACCACATACTTGATAATTTCGCCATATTCGTCCCATTTAATTCTTTCTTCAGGAGCTGGAAACATTGGATAAGATTTCTTTGCCTGTYTGAAGAAGCTTCCTTTCCGGCTACCTTCCCCCTTCATCATCAAATCATGTTTGGTCTTATGTAAAGTTGGCTGATCAATATCCTCTTCAGCATCACTCTCATCACTGGAATCAATATCTGCCCTGAAATGACATTCCAGAAAAACCTAGCACTTCTTTTTTCCTTCAGTTTTCGTACTACATAAACACACTGGCCAGTAACCAAGGCCAAGGGGATTTCATGTATCTGAGAAAAAGCTCACAGTCAAACAGCAGATGAAATGGGGTCTATCAGAACAACAGATTAAAGACAACCATTCACAATTCCTTWGTGCCCTCAGACAAGTCTACTGAAATCATCATTTTAATTTATCCCTGTAAAGAGTTGAAGGAACAGAATAATCACACTGAAATCTTAACTCTGATTGTAACAGCAAAATACAAGAATAGCAAACATACTTACTCTTTAGACTGCTCTAACTTCTTAGCTGCTTCTTTCTTTAGTTTCTCCTTTTCTAGGTATTCTTCAAGTTCTTTTCCTTCCAACTTGACACGTTTTCTCAACTGCAGATAGAATTAAAATTAGTGCTATTGTGAGTAGCTGACAAAACTTTAATACTTCTACATGCTGCTGACAAGAATATTTGTAATTGGGTACCAAGGCAGGTATAAATTGTATGTCCCACACAAGACAAGACTATGGAAAAACGTGTGGCACCTTGGCATGGCAATATCGTGATAGGGTCAATTAGTACAGCTTACTCTAAAGGAAAGCATTTCTAAAAATATTAAAATCAATTAAGCTTTCCAAAAAACTCTTAAAATATCTTTGGGAAAATTTTCTCTAATGAGTGAAGGCAAATACTCTTAGATGATTAGCGTTTTATAAGTTTTTCTATCATTAACATCAAATGAGAAGAACCTAACGAAGTCATACTAGCTGGCAAAACTTTAGTAGATTTTATTTCTTGTTTTCAGAGTACGGGTCACTTTGAATAAACTGAATTCTAGTACTACTTTAACACTGTAATTCAATGTTTTCAATCCAATCTAAAACTAAAAAAGCTACATCATCAGTACTGAAATTATCACTGCAATCACAGGGGATTTSCATAAATTAACAATGTTTCCCAGACAGAAGTAGACAAAAGTGTACAGATTATTGAAAACCATTTGAAAGCATGAATAGCAATTAATTGTCTCCTAATTTCCAGCATTTGCTTATCTTTCTAATCCTGATGGATATATTATACTAATTTGACTTGGTTCTCCCTTTATCCAAATCTKGAGTATTTTCCAGCAAGACCAACCTATCATATGTGGTGATCTGTACGTCAACAAGCAGATTTTTTTCTACTATAATAAAAACACAAATGAAAATGTTGTCTAAAAATGAATATTTAAAAGAAAATTCATGCTTAGCTCTATGGAGTATGAACTTTGCCACACTATGAAAAGATGTTTTGCAGTTCTCAACAGGAGACCTATTTTTAAGTAAATTTATCCACAATTTGATAAATATGCAACATACTGATTTCAGGTTTCTCTCCACCACTAGAAGCATTTTCAGATGATCAAAAAGGAAACTATGTTCAGTTTGCCCATATGACCCCAGATAGCCCACAGTAAAAACTTTGAGATACAGAACAACTCTCACCTCAATATCTATAACTTTTTCAGAAGGATTATCAATCAGGAATCGTGCTAAKGTTCCAGGTGTAGTGCGGTAAGTTAAAATTATAGAGTTTTTGGAATCCTGACACCATTGAATGAAAAGATCTCTAGAAAACCCACACTCCAAGTCAGGCTGACTGGCAAGAACAACTTTTGGRCTAGGCACTCGAGCCAGATCAGACAGACTGTGACATAAGGAGAGATGGCGGAACTGAAAAGGATTGTTTCTCTTGTCTTCAAAGCACCTCATCAACTTGTCACTCATCCATTCAACCTAAAAGACATATTACAGAAAGTTTTCTATACAAGTTCTGCAACAGTACAAGCCTCATATGAAGTACAGGATGCAATGTGTCCATGATTACATCAGTATATCTCAGCAAGTGTAGAAATGCTGTTGAGCATAACCAACATTGAAACAAGTACTTTAAATTCTCAGTTTTAACAACTATAAACAATGCTAACAAGTCTTATCATAAAACCAGAAATCAGTATCAAGAAACATGCCCGCTGACACAACAAAATGAGCTGAAACACAAACATACACTACAGAATAAGGACACTCCCCCAGTATTTTGCCATTTTTTACTGTTAAAAGGCTTTTGAATAAATGTTCCATTACTCTTCATAATTGCATTTTAAAATCAAAACAAACCTGTGATTTAGAGAACTCCACTACATTGTAGCTGACGTTATTCAAAAGTGCGAGAGAGTAGACTCCTAATCCTGCATCTTTTGTTCTCCAGATCTGATCAAGAAGCTGAGCAAGTTCCAGAACTCTGCCTGCTGTATCCACAGCTATTAATACATTTCCATCACCTCGTAATGTCTCCAAAACGTTAGCTAAGAATTCAAAACAAAAACCCACTTATACTTTGAACCAATGTTAGAATGTTTGTGGGGTGGCTTGGGTTTTTTTTGGYTTGTTGTATCATATTAGCAATCATAATCAAAAGCATACTGAACACAGAAACAAATCAAACTTCGAAAGAGATCCAAATCYACACTTCCACCAAAATTAAAGGGAGGCAGAGTTTTTTCTGTTGTTCTGAAGATCTCTCTGCCTCGGTACTTCTTTCRTTAATTAAAAAACGAGATTTTAAAATGGATTTTTAAAAAAGAAAGTGCTGAGGCAAGTAACTTAAAAAYCTCTGAAGAGATTTATTGGTACTGGGTAAAATACACTGTTTTCAAATATGGTTCATTGCTGTTAGGAAAACATTTAACTTGCAGGATCAGTATCATCAGAAACGAGTAATTCAAAGTTGTTACATTTCAATAAGGGTTCTTAAGTTTAAATGTTGATGAATTTCTAACTGAAAAATAATTTACAGTGGCTAATAAATCATATTACTGTTATTTTTAAGCCCAAACAATACATACTCAGCAGCTGTTCGTCCCTTTGCTTCCTCCTGGGTTGTACATAAGTAGCATTAAATGAATCTGTGATAAGCAATGAAGGCCTGCTCAACATTTCCAATGAACATCCATTCAGATGGCTGTGGAAAAAAGGCAGTCTCACTTTTTTTTTGCATTTCTATTTTAAGAGAAAAAATAAGAAAGCTAGCTTCCAGATATTTGCATGTACAGGAATCAAATTACTCAGCTGCAGAATGCTTCCTGCTTCAAATCTACAAATAAATACAAATGAAAGGAATAAAGAAACCCTGAGCTAATGTTTGCTTCAAACTGATTAATCTGGATGCAAATGAAATTAATGGTCTTATTAGAACTGGAAATGCACTTCTGCTTCCACACCTCTTTATCACCCACTAAACGATACACACCAAACACAGCTAGGAACTGTATATTGCTACGTTGAACTTACATCTCCCTCTTGTGGTTGAAATCAACAGCATAAACAATTTCTTCCTCTCCATCCTTGACAATCTTCCAAATTGTGCCTCCTATCATGTGACCAGCTGGCAATGGTGTGATTGACAAACCATGTCCTTTGCCTACAAAAGTTTTCAGTATTTTAGGTACATTACACATACTAAAATCCATTACTCTGAACCAAATATAGTAACTTCAAACAACTGAATGCCTAAATTACTACCAAGATATCAAATCAAGTATGAAAAAGCAGTAATATCTGTCCTTCCCATCTAACCAGTAACATCAAAACGTTTTGCAATTCACTTTTATATTTCCTCCAGAATAGAGAAACTAAAGCAAAAATCACTTCTTCCCTCCACCTACCACTGACAAAATCAGAGGCATTGCAGAGCTGCTGTAACTACAGAACTAAACAACAGTAAACTATATAAAAAACATATCACAAGAAAGCAAGAACACCAGGATGAAAGCCAGGACCTTTTCTGGGGCAGCACTAATGTTTACCGTATCATTCACTTTTGAGGTACTTAGTAAAACTTATATAAATTACACACAATCTGGAAGCTGTCCAGAATGACAAACAGTACAAGTCAAACCAWAGCAGGAGATGTGTTCATGTGCTGCAGTGACAGAACTGTTCAGCACCTGATGCATCTTTTAAATCTTTTAAATGTACTATTGCTCCCTGTCATTGATACCAGCCYGTATCTTTGTCATATTAAACTAAGACCATCCAGGACCATTACTCACTGACCTTGCTGGATGAAGTGCACAGTAATAATTAAAAATTAAACGTACATGATCTTCTTAAATGTCTCCATTGAGGCTTTCAAATTATGTCCATTAAATATAAAAGAAACTTGTACACTAAAATTACTCTTCAGATGTAAAAATTGCCGGCACAGACATAGCCTTGCTACAAATATAGCAAAAAGAGGCCAACAGTCTTTCAAGGATAACATACTATTTCTATTTTCCAAATAAGAAGGTAAGTACTTTGGCAGCGCTATTCATGAAACTGCAAGAKACTGCACTTCAGAGACAAACAGCTGGTGGTCAGCTTGCCTGTATCCCTGGTCCAGAAGAGTTTCCATTTCATTCTGATCTCTACATTCAACATGGGTGGAAAGCTGCTGATTGTCTGCAACAAGCTACACTTAGTATCATCTGAGTAAAGGAAGATCTCCACATTAAATCATGCACATGCTGTAACTTCATCTCTATAATCTGCTCTAGAAAGCTTTGCCTTGTGGTACTGGTTATGAAGAGTTCTGAGGTATCTACCACTAGACATAAGTAAACGCTTTTAATAGACACGAATAAAGAAAAGTTAAAGAATATAAAAGAGAAACATACAYCTAAACATGCTTTGGCAGGACCTTCACTGCATTAAGCAAAAATTCTAACCACTTCTAGACACAATTGCTGAGGCAAACATTCAGCTGATACAGACTGACATGGGGCTAATGAATTTAGTGCTGCAAAACACACATTTCAGAATTSACTCCCTTTAAAAAAGTTACTTTAATTCTTAACCCCTCTGTCGCCTTTCAATACAAGTAATTTCTTGAGGGTTTGGTGACAATTTTACCTTTCAAGTTCACAATCTGTGAAAACTTCAGCTGTTGTATCTTATCAAAGGCCGCATCTACATCGTCCAGTGTAAAGAGTGTGAAATCTTCAGTGTTATGGCGGGACTAAAACAAAGAGGTACAGAGCATTCAAGCACTCCACCATATCAAAGATGTCATGTATGAAAGTAGCAACTTAAACATACCTGGTAGAGATCATACATAAACATCTGTCCCATTTTATATACAGGAATAGTCGCATAAATGGCACAATTCAACCCCATTTTTCCAACTGCATAGGGAAGTGCACCAAGGTGTAGAGGGTCAGGGTGGGAAAGAAGAACAGCATCAACCTGGTGTACATGCCTGTAAAGAGAGGGCCAACAAAAGCCATTGAAAGGAGCTCTGCATGGTTTTGGGTATCTCMTGTAAAGGCTTTTGTGAGAACACATACACAGTCTGATTGCCAAATAATGAAACCCTTCAAGGTCTGGAACAGTTTTAAAAATCTTAATTAAAAAYTACAGGTATTTCCTAATGTTCAAGTACTTAAAAACACAAATGATTTCAGAAAGCCTAATTTTAAGRCCCGGAAGACATGTAAGTTTCACACCAAACTCCTGATGAAAAAGACTTCAGTATATGTGTGAACACCAAAAAGTAAATTAACTGAGGGACCAAAAATATTATCAGTATAGATGTGCTACAAACGGTTTATACACCTAAAACCAGACTACAACTTTTCTTCTGATGAGAAAGACCRAGTAACAGGGCCAAAGAAACAACAACCCTTAAACTGAAAAAGATCAAAAGATATTTCTTTAAATATAGGAAAGATAAAACATAAAATTTAAGAAAAGCAGCACATCAGTTTGGGGGACTTCATTACTTTTAAAAGCAACTTTTTTTTCTTGCGAAGYGTTGCATAAAATTAGAACTCAGACWAAAGAGTTTCTACATATCATAACTGAAAAACTTCAGGGTATAAAATACATGTAACAAATTAAAATACAAGTTGGACTGATAACTTTTTATTCCCTTGCATAGTAAGKGGGGCACACACATTCTTCTGGATGGCTGTTATGAAAAAGGGAATTTTATCTCATTGCTTCTCAGACAAGACACTTGAAAAAATTTATAAATTATCCTTAGTACCTAACAATCCTCAGTTAAAAGATTTCAAACACTGCAAGTGTGCCAATGCTATAAAATTAGCATCAAAAAGCTTAGTTTCTTTCCCAAATTTCTATGCTTCAGTCCTAACTTGACAATCAGCATAGCTCCTTGCTGTACACCTGCTGAACTTCACTATTAAAGTCTAGATAGATTTTGGGTTGTAGGGGTTTTTCCCCTGTGAAGGGATGGTGTACTGACAGAAGGTGTTTTCCTGACAGTGTATTCAACTTGAAACAAGGGCAAGAGTTGAAATGCTTTGTATCAGTGTACACATAATAAGGCTTCTTATTCCATTTAAAACTTAGTTAACTGTTCTAAATTACTTCAGAGCCAAGGTCAGTCTCCCATCAACTCTGCTGTGACACATTAATGATAGTAAAAAACAAACAAATCATCCAAGCCAAAACAAACACAGAGGAGTTTGAGAATTACAGTTAAGARACACAAATCACAGGACTGACAAGAAAAAAATCCCAAGTTTCTTCAGGAAATATTTCTGCTGTGTGTTTCCCTTCAYGTAAAATATACACAAACCAAAAAATTTTGAATTTAGCAACACCATACATTATACCACCACATGGAATTTTGAACTTTCAAGACAGGCCAAGACWTATTAAAATAAAAAGGTGTATGAACTGAACTACTTACTTCCTCAGAGAATCAATAATATCCATAGAAAAGTTCTCATCCCAGCCACAGTCCAAAAGAAAACGAAACTCATCTACTTGCAACAGATAGCAAAGGGCAGATTCCTCCTGCACCCCCGAGAGTGTAGTCAGCTTGATAATCGATGTCATTTTCCTCTCCAAGTGTTTAACTCTCCAAAAGAACTAATCTGAATGAGGGACAAAACGTTTTATTGACTAACASAAAGAACAAGTCCATTTACTTAGATTTTGCTTCACATACTCCTGACAATAGCAGACTAACACTGTTAATACTRTTCAACACAGCTGCCGCATATCAATTAAGTCTCAGATACTAACACTCGACTGTTACAGGTCTTCTCTTATTAGAAAGAGATGGAGTCTTTTTCTACAATATACACTAAAAATAACTTTTAAAAGGATCCCTGAGTGGCGAAATTAACAGCAGCTTCACGGAGCTGGGTGGGGGAACCCAGAGATGGCGCATCCAGGGCCACGACCTCTCAAACTCAGGGCCTGCCCGATCAGGGCCACAGCACGGCCCGGGCCGGGGGTTCCGGGGCTCCAGCGCCCCACAGGGCCCCGGCGACCGGGCCTCGCCGGACGGGCCGAGCCTCGCCGGGCGGGAATGGCGTTACGAGGGGGAGCCCTGCGCCTACTCCAGCCCGAGACGAGAAGAACGAGAGGGAAGAGGAGGATGATGTGGAAGAGCCGATACCTGCCACCCTCAACCACCCCCGGCCCGCGCCGCGCCCGCCGCCATCTTGCGGAAGGCGGGGAGGAGGGGCAGCAGGCGGAAGGGTGGCGGGCGGCACCACCGCGAGCCCGCAGTGGGGGAGGTCCCTACTCCCCTGCCCCTGAGCGGCCCTTGGTCTCTCCCGGCCCGCCTGTTCCTGGTGCCCTTGGCGCGGCCGCTGCGGGTCCCGGCGCCGGCGGGAGCAGCGGTAATGATGGGTTCGTGTGCGGGGTGGGAGCAGCGGTAATGATGGGATTCGTGTGCGGGGTGGGAGCAGCGGTAATGATGGGGTTCGTGTGCGGGGTGGGAGCAGCGGTAATGATGAGGCCGTGTGCGGGGTGGGAGCTGCGCTGAGGGCGGAGTCGCTGTCAGACCTCCCCGGGAGCACCTCGCCCTGTCCCCTACCCCCTCGGSCGGGACTTGGCGCCGGGCGGGAGCGCCCCTCAGCTGTGGGGCTTTATGGCGCTCTTGCTCCTGGAGGGGCGGTCGAGGTCCCGGGCGGRCCGGAGGCGGCTGAGCCGGAAGGTGGCGGGGCCTTGTCGCGGGCAAGCGGCCGGCCCGGGGGCGGGAGGTGTGTGGGAGTGCTTCCCACCGCTCCTGCAGGGGGTGGGTGCGTGGCCGCCCCGCAGCGGCCGCTGCTGAACGGCGGCGGTGTCGGCCCTCGGGAGCCGGCGCGGGGCTCCGATCCCGCGGCTGTGTGTGACGGACTTTCCTGGTGTCGCGTGTAATTCCCTTATCTGGAAGGGTTTGGAAAGGTTTGCTGGGCCTCTTTAGTCTGGAGGAGTCTGAGGCATCGATTAGTGCATGTAAATACCTCAGAGGCCGGTGCCAAGAGGATGGTGCCAGACTTTTCAGTGGTGCACAGCGACAGGACAAGGAGCAATGGTAATAAACTAAAAGACAAGAAGTTCTGCCTCAAGATGGGGAAGAACTTTCTATAAATTGAGGGTAGCAGAGCATTGAAACAGGCTGCATAGGAAGTTTGTGGAGTCCCCCTCTCTGGAGACATTTAAAACCCACCTGGGACACCTTCCTGTGTCACCTGCTCCGAGGTTGGACTGGATGATCTCCAGAGGTCCATTCCAACCCTTACTGTGATTCTGTGATTTTATAAATGTTCTTCCTTACTTTAGAAATGTCCTTATCTGTCAGCTCCCAACTAAACATACAACTTGTGTGTGAGACTTGTCACAGGTAATAAAGTGTCCATCTACAGGAGTTTAGGTTATAAAAATGTTTTGAACTGCAAACTTATAGAGGTGCTTTGATGGGTAAATTACTCTAGAACTTTTCAAATGTAACTACTTCACCAGGGGTATATTAAAGAGATATTCTGTTTTAGAATGAAAAACTTTTCCAAGGGCCCAGAGATAGTTAGGATTATTTCTAAGAAACCCAGGTGTGGGTTTGAGAACAGCATGTGTCTCCTAGGAACTGTTGGATAGCCCTCATGCTTATTATGTCCTTGTAGAATCCTAGTAAGTGAGAGTAAAGGTGCCAAGCATTCAACGTTATCAAGTGAAGATTTATTAGTAACTCTTACTTTTCCTTTCTAGCAGTCATGGTCCTTCAAGCTGTGCGTGAACACTGGGTTCACATCCTTGTTCCCTTAGGATTTGTGATTGGATGCTATTTGGACAGATGGAATGATGAAAAATTGTCTGCCTTCAGAAACAAGAGCCTGTTATATAGAAGGTCTGCTTTATGATGCTTCTTATGTACATTTACATATATATACACTTATTTTTCAAAGTGCTTCTCAGTCCTCTTTTAGAGTTATAACAGTAAAAATGAAGAAAGCCCTAAAAATATCAAGCGTTCATGAAGTGGTTTAGGTCAGCAATGCCGTCTGAAAATGGAGTCTTTAGGAGCTATCTTCATGAAAGAAAGGCTGCTGTCCTTAACTGCTGTCAAGTTCTTGGTCATGAAATGTGGAAACCATTATTTTGACTCTCTAAAACTTCAGTGGCAAACATGCTCGAGTTTTAATTTTCTCTATTAAATTTAAAATTATCACAACACTTTTTAACAAAATACTTTTAATAAATGTGTGTTATTTAAAAATAATAACCAAGTTCTTGAAAAATAACATAYATGCTAGCAACTGCTGTATCTTCACTGAATGATGTGATTGTAGGCACTGATCAGTTTGGGTTTTCTGTCTGTGACTCCTTGGGGAGAATTTACTTCAGTGAACTTCAGGCACTGACTCATTTATGTCAGTTCTTATTTTGTATTAGATCATTGGATTAACAAAAGAAGAGGAAAAAAATCATGTTGCATAGACTGATAGTAGGAGTGTTATTATCAGTTTGCTGCTGGATTGGTTTTTTTCCGACTCTGGCCTCATATAATTAGTTTTGAGTAAGAAAGAGAGCTTTTGACATAATCCACCCAACTGGTACATTAGCACTTTCCTTACTGCATTTGTTAGTGAAATTGGGCTGCTATGTCAGCATCTTGCAAAAATCCCGTCTGCTTTCACACCTCTCTTTCCACTAAAGTAGTGAATTATTATATTTTAAATAAGTAGAATTTTTCATTTTGGATCCAATTAAAAGTCTGTTAACTCCTTAGAAGTTAGCTGTTCTGTGCTTCCCTCAAACGAAAGGAAATTAAGAGTACTGAATACATTTAAGCTTTTAAAAGAAAAGAGAAAGTATATTAGTATTGAAAGATTTTTAACTGACAAAAATTGGAAGGAAAGTTATTTTTTGCATAAATCTAAAAATGAAGGTATTGTAGAATAAATACTTACATTTATTAATAATTTTTCTAGAAAGAAAGATACCTGTTTTAGTCGCTCTCCTCTTGTTTTCTCTTTCTACACAGGGACTTGAAGCCTGGTGAAGAAGTGACTTGGAAATAAAAGCTGATGATGAAAAGGAAGACAYTTTCRTTTGGTTCATCATCTTGTTTCACATATTGAAAGAACAGGAATATGGTTTTTACCCTGAGAGGATACTACAGTAAACGACGTCTGCAGTTCATCAGTGCTGGTTTAATTTCCAGAGTTACTTTTTCAAGTTGATTTAATTACATGATTAATATGTGTTCAGGAATTCCATTAGTCCATAAGCATTGAGAAAATTTTGTTCCCTACTCTGGAAGGGAGAGGAAGAATTAATAGAATAAAGAAAAACTATGCAAAAATCATTTATGTTGTTATTGATGTGTATGTTGTAGAATCCATGTTTTTATAGCTAGTTCATGAACTAACCTTCAAACGAATACTTCTATAGATGTAGAATGTGGTTGACAGTTGTTTGGTTTTTATAATTGAACCTGGATGAGTTTTTTTACAGATTTCCTCTGTAGGCTTGTTTGGAGTAGCAGTAAGCGGWACTGCGGCTTTGTGAGCGGAACCAGGAGGGTGTAAGGGACGGGCAGCTGGTGAGCACAAGGCAGGAGCGGGCGGTGCGGGGCGCTGCTCAGCGCGGTGACGGGAGAAGCGGTGCGGAGGGGCGGAACGGGCTCCGTGTGTCGCTCCCTGCGGGCGCGGCCGCCGCCGCACTGGGGCGCTCGCGGGCAGCGGCGGGTCGGGCCTCCTTCCGGCAGGGGGCGCCATTGCGGCGGGCGGGCCGAGCGCAGCCAAGGGGCCCCCTGTGCGGCGGGGGCGGGGGGCGCTGCCATTGGCCGCGCGGGTCACGTGGGGCGGGGGCTGCGACCGCCACAGTAAACATGGAGTCGATCTTCCACGAGCGGGTGAGTGAGGGAGCGAGTGAGGGCCGGGCGGTCCGGCCGCGCCCCGCCGCCCCCCGCCCGTCTTGGGCACAGCGCCGTCGGTTGTGGCCGTCTGGGCCGCGGAGACGGGGGAGGCGCGCGAGCTCTCTGAGGAGCTGCTGGGGCGGCGGTTGGGCCCCGCGCTGACCGCGGGGCAGCCCCCGGCGATGCGCTCGGGCTGTGCCGAGCCGAGCCGCGCCGCGCTGCCATGCCCTGCCTGGCATCCTTCCAGCCYGAGGCAGGGGCTCGTCCTCTGCCTCGGGAGAGAGCCGAGGCCCAAGCGCGACGGTTCCGGTGCCTATGGCCCGTGCCAGCTGAACTCTGCCAGCCCTACAGGGAAGGCAGAGTCAAGGCTGGGCCTTGGCGTTCCCTTTGTCGCGGGTTTGTTCTGAGGACTGCAGAAACAGACCCGCAAGTGTTGGGAGGTGCAGGCTGTAGCTGCTTGTGTATCTTGACAGAAAGCTTGCTTGACTGAGAAATGAGTATGAGCTGCGGCGTGGATCCCTGGGCTCTCAGACCCATCTTCACTGAGCCTGGCTTGGTTGAGGTTGTGTAATGAGCAGGAGTGAAAAAGCTGCTGGAGAAATTGCAGTTCATATACTGGATTTCTGTGTGCCGAACAGTGTTTCCTGTTTTGGAGGACAAATGCTTTTGTGAACTTCTGTGATTTATCCAGATTCCCAAATATGACCTATTTCTGTTTTAATGCGGTTCGGATTTTAATTGGATTTTTTTTCTTGTACTTTGCTTATGTCTCTTCAACTTTATTGTGTTGATCTTAACACTAGTTCCGTTACTTAATTTTCATGTGTAGGGTTGATTTTGTTAGGAAATAAGTAAGATAGCTGTGTATCTTCCTTTAAAAAATTGTTGTTTGGAAATCCATAAAAGCTGAAGAGTGTTCTTTTTGAATAGGTTTGAGTTGCAAAATTTGGCAAGTGTTGTGGTGTTAAGTAGCTGCTGTTCAGAGGGTGCGTGKTGGATTTCAGCCATGATGGCCTCTGCTTCAGTGACCTTGAGTTTTAGTCTAGGTTTGAAAATGGTTGAACGAAATGTACTCTTTTCTTACATGGTCTAGCATATCACAGTATGAAATAACTCTTTTTTATTACTAAGTTTAAGCTTTTTAGTTTAGTAACAAAACTGCTGAAATTGAAGTGATGAAGCATAACGTATTCAAAGTTACAAGGYGATGGTAATTTGTAGTTGCTACAGATTCTGGGGAAGGGGGAGTAGAYAGTTTAATGTGGAATATACCTGCACCCTGGTAAGTTACTTATACAGTTAAAAAGTTGCACCTGAATGYGTTTTAAGTTGAGTAGCAAATATTTGTATTCTGTTATTATTTTAAGGGAAATCCAACTGAATCTCTTTTTTTCTTAAGGGATATTTTTCCCCTGCAAGTTCTGTCAAAATATTTAGAAGTGCTGTATGTTCATGCACATCCCATTATCTGAGTCGTCACACACCAGGTTTTGATAAAAAGTCACGACAAGCATGGTATTTATAAGGAAAGGAAAATTTAAGGAGAAATTTTTCTGTGTAAGGAAAATTTAACAAAACGAAGAACCAAGCAACATGGCATTTTTAAGAGAGAAATAACAGTTGCAGAAAATAGGATTTAACGACTGGACTTCAGGAGTCCCTGTCTAAGAAGCTTGTCATTTCTTTGAGAAGATRCAAGTGATTGAAAACACTGAAAGCAAGGCAGCAGTTTACATCAGGAGAGGTTTCCATGAGRGGATTTCAGGTTATGGAAAAGAAGCAATATTCTGTGCACAAATCAACAAAAGTTCATGTCAGKTATCATGTAGGATCYGGTTTTTGTATTTGGCACTTAATGTGTATCACTTTTGCATACAAAAATTAAAGTTCATTACTTTCACATAATACTGTACAAATACAGAAAGGTTCTTTTAGTGAAATTAAGATGTAAGGCTGCAATACAACTGATTTTCAGAGGTATTTTAGTATCTGCTTCTAAACCAGTTTCATATACTTCTCATGGGGAAACCTGYGATTGTTGAGCAGGTTTTTCTGTTACAGTTTTGTCATATGACCAGCAGTAGGGATGTGGTCCCAGAGGTACAGAAGCTGTGTTTAGCCTTGAGGTTCTTGTTGCAGGAAGGGCGTGAACTGGAGGAAGTTTCTGGATTCCATTGATGCTTGGYTGTACCACCAGTGTAGCTTTAATAGCTCATTGCTCAACTGAGTGATGAAGCTGTAGGAAGACTCTGGAGTAAAGGGAACTTTCGACATTTCAGCTGTAAGGGAGATCATGGGGGAGTTCTACATATGATTTGTATGATGCTTTTATGGAAGTTTAAAGAATATTCCTCAAAGGCATACTCTTGTATTCTTAGTTCCTGTGGCATGTGGGAGTAGTGTTCTGTATTGTTCTTGAAGGGTTTTGTTTTTAACAAGGAGCATGTATATTAGTYCATAATGGAAATAAAAATGAAGGCTGATTAAAACAAAAGAGAAAAGCAGGATTTTAAAGCTTATGTTACTTGTTTTGCACTTGAAGTTACAACTATTTGTAAAACAAAAAGGTTGCTTTTCATGGGAAACTGCTTTGATTGGTTTACATTGCGTTTTTTTTTAAAAGGCAGTATTTTGTCTCACATATGAAAATGATGGAGCCTGRCATGCATTCATTTAGATGAGGTTTTTTTTGAATTTGTACTACAAAATTGTGACTGACTTTTCTAATTAGGTCATTTAAAATTTTGTTGATGTTTTAAAAATGTTACACTATACTTCTATTATCTGTTATGTACTGGGTATGTAACAAAGTATCTGAAATGGTTTTTATTTAAATGGTCTACCAATTAAAAATATTTTCATTTTTTAATATACTGAATTTAACTTTTTTTTCTTGTTTCCTCATCGTTGTTTTGAACMTTTTTAAACCAGTGGTACGAGCTTATTTTATCTACTTTCTATATGTAAATTTCATGTGGAAAAAGACCTTTGCTGGTCCTGCATCTCCTAATCACCTTCTCATCAATAATGTGGAGAGCAGATTGTCAATAGCCATACCTCAAAGGGAAGAAAAGTTAAAAAATAATGAGTGTGTCTGTTGTAGAAGATGTTTGTTACTAGGAAGTAGAAATTTGTTTCATTTCCATGTGTCGATGATTTGGAAGAGGATAGAATCCATTATTCTGATGGTTGCAGAGTCTGTGTGATTTATTGGGTCATTGGCAATTTTTATGGTATTTTCAAAAACAATTTTTACATCGAATTTATTTTCTTTGAGGAAATAAGGTCGTATGCATGCTGGGGTTTTTTCCCATTAAGTTGATGGGAGGGTTGTATTCTATAGCTTGCAGTGTAATACATTCAAAAAATATATGGTATTCTGCATGAATGGGGAAGGCAGGAAGTTTGGCAGAATAAAATGATTGAGTCATTTTACAGAGTTTACATTAACCTGATTTTTTCTTGTTTCTTTTCTTGGGYTTTTTTTTTCTCATCCACTGTTAGCAAGAAGGCTCATTGTGTGCTCAACATTGCCTGAATAATTTGCTGCAAGGGGAATACTTCAGTCCTGTTGAGTTATCCTCTATAGCTCAGCAGTTGGATGAGGAAGAAAGGATGAGAATGGCAGAAGGAGGAGTATCTAGTGAAGAATACAGAACATTTTTACAGGTAAAATACTAGTTTAAGGTTGCTTGATATTTGCCTGAAATGTAATATTTTCTGGCACAGACCTGCTATTCTTGCATAGCTAGACAAGGTTAATTTTCTAGTGCTAAAGCTTTTTATATTTATAGGCCTTTTCATTCATGGATCTTGAATGTGGCATTTCCAAATGTTACTAGTACAGCTTTACAATAATTCTACAAGAAGATATATTACCTTCATCTTACAAGTAGGAAGATCAGGCATAGTGAAAAAAATTCTGTAATTTTCATTTTGTTTTTATAATCCAGTGTCAGATAGGAATAGAAATTCCCATGTCTGTCTGCCCTTAAGCACTGAACATCTCTAAAGGTTTGAGTTTTAAATTAATATGCCTATTTTGGGCATTGTAATCAGCCTTACAGACAAGGACATAAGTTGTTACTTTAAGAATCCACAGTTACATTTATTTTCAAAACTCAATTATTTTTGACCTTTTATGCTTACATCATTTTTCCATTTTCTCCCTCCCCACTTCACATCGAGCAGCAGCCTTCTGTAAATATGGATGATAGTGGATTCTTCTCAATTCAAGTAAGCACAGCTCTCCTCTGACACCATTTCCTGTTCAGGCATATTATATAATTTAAATAGCATGAGMTTTTTCATCTAGTTACCAGTTTATGGTCTTAATGGGATAAAGTACTGGAYTTTCAAATCTTCTGAGTGTTTTCCAGGAAGAACAGTGACTTGCAGTTCTTCAGTTCATGGGCCCTTAAACACATAGGAGAAGCGTGGATTCTGGAACTGTGAAATGACCCCTGCTGGCAATAAGCTTGACTTCTAAGCTGCTTCTTATGGAGCAGAATTCAGATTGCTTTCTCAAATTATACAGTGGAAAGCCCTTGGCAATGATTACAGGGTTATCACAGTGATCTGTAGATTTTTTTTTTTTTTGGGTGTTTTTTTGTTTTGTTTTTTTAGGGCCACAGGGCAAAAGTAAGCAGTAATAAAYACTTAAACCAGAACAACAACAAAAATAATTTTTAACACCAAATTGGGGTTTGTGTCTAGTTAGACCCTAAGTATCTTTGGCTGTCTCCCAGGCTTTCAGAGGTACTTGTCAATGCTCCAGACTGCCTCAAGAGCCTTTCTTCCTTATGGTCAACTTAGCTTAGTTTCTCTGTTTAGTGGGAAAATATTAACAGTTTCGCTTTCCTTCTATTTTTGATTGGGCTGCTTCAGTAACTGCAAAAAATGCTTCCTCCTTCTACTTTTTTTTTCCTGTCATTGCTTTGTCATCTGATGCACAGTGTCTTTCGGAAAGGAAGTTGAATAGTTAACTTAAAAATTCTTACAGCATTATTTTGTTTCTCATTGAAGAGTTATTGTAAAAGAGTTGGTACTCAGATCAATATACTGACTCATCTTGTAATGATCCAGTGATACAGAATTTCCAGTAGTTACTGTAAAATCAAGATAATATGCAGAGGGAAAATAAGGGCAGAGCAGTGCGTTACAAGTAGAGAGATGCCAACTTGTGGAAGGTGAAATTACGGCTTGGTTTAGGGGAGTAAGCTCATTAARACAGTTGAGTTAAATCCTAGTTTTGTTGCTTCTGCTTAGATAAGATATGAGTGTTATGTTTGCGTATAGATTCATGACAGCTGCATTTTGAGTAATGTGACTCCTRGGGTTCCTGGCCGATTTCAATGTTTTGAAATCTCCTATTTATGAAGAAGGTATAATTGGTGTAGCCAAGATGGTTGCAATGCTTGAATTTAGATTTGAACTGTTTTGACTCATGCAAAGTGTTATTTTTGGACAGGTTATAAGCAATGCCTTGAAAGTGTGGGGTTTAGAACTAATCCTCTTCAACAGCCCAGAGTACCAGAGACTTGGGATCGATCCTATGTAAGACTCCTTTAGCATTCTGCTTTTATTTTACTGAAAAAATACTCTTGATCTATGATTTAAATCTTTCTTTAAAATTGCTCTTCAAGCTGTGTTGCATTTTGATGTTTGTATTAGCCCCTCGATTTTTTTTTAAAATTTTTTTTTTTTTGGGGGGGTGCATGAGTTCATCTGTCCTCTGGGCCTTCATGGTATTTTAGTGTCTGTGGCATCAAAGGTATATGGAGATTTCAGTGATACTGACAACTTCCTAAATGATATAAAAGCAGTATGAGTTTTCTGTAATGTAACATCAATGGTTGTGTTGCTGAAATTTATTTAATAAAGTTCAAATTAGTGGTAGCAAAAATCTTAAACATTATTATGTACTCTGATTTTAGAGTATTTAATTTTATTTACACCTTTTGTTTTTCTTTTTACAGAAATGAAAAGTCATTTATTTGTAATTATAAGGAACACTGGTTTACAGTTCGAAAGTTAGGAAAACAGGTGACACTGTCTTTTTTTATTTTAAAATTGACTTCAGAAATGGGTGTGGAAAGTGTTTGCAAATAGATTGTGCAAGTGTGCAAGCTTTTRCAAGCTTTTGCTACGGTTTGGTTTAATAGTATCCCATATTAAAAAAAAARTAAATCTTTGTTTTATCACAAAAATGCCAGGCAGGTCACTGTAAATGTTAGCCTGGGGAAAGACTGTCATCTAAGGATCAATTCCCTGGTGAATCTGTCCTTTAGAGAGCTGCAGCTCTGGTAGTGTCTGATGTGACTTCTTAAGCTATTTTCTTTTTTATTTTCCTTCATGAAATACTGAAGAAAAATTGTAYTCGGGGGTGGGGGGAGAGAAGGGAATCTTGAACAAGGATTAGGATCCCTACAGAATGTAAACTTATTTTAAGACAGTAAGTTACTGATACTGTAAAATAATTTTGTTTAAATGGGCAGTAGTTATAAGTAAAAGTTCAAAGTTTTGATGAATAATGATGGATACTCAAAAGAGTATCCATTAGAATGAGGCTGGGGAAAGCAGAATCACAACTTAGTACTATTACAGAAAGCTTTGAAATAACTGTATTCTATGCAGAAAATAGTTACTAAACATAAGGGATGGCCATSTTAGTATGTGGTACATATGTAACAACTCAGTTCATATCCATGTCCCTTACACCAATGCAGTCTTTTATTTCAGTAGCTAATTATTGTTCTGGATCATACTTCATAAGCTTTTATACAACATCAGCTGATTTGGTGTTTGATTTTTTTCAGGTCTTTTTTTTTGTAGAAAGCATTCATAGCTTTTAGATTCTGTAATAGTMGGACAGAAGTCTCTTTGCCCATTTGATTCATTTTTGCAAGTTCTAGCTACTTAGATTGTCATCTGGATTTTAAAAATAAAGAAAAATCACCCGTGAGTGAGAAAACTAAACTACTGTTCTGCTTTAGTTTAAAAGTCTGGCTAATGTTTACAGGCAATTTTTGTTTATTTGATATCAAAGAGGCTGGATGTTCTCTTAAAAGTGTGGAAATGCTCCTTATAATRCAATGCAACCATGTTGGGTGGAATTTTATGAGAGCACAGTCTAGCCCAAAACATCCTAAATTGGTGGTGGAATGTCTTTTGTCTTTTTGTATGTGCAGCTTGTAACCACATGAAGATAATACTAAGTGTCTCTTATGTAGACGGTAATGAGAAGATTTCACAAAATAGTTTGACTTAGATTTATTTGACCTGCCTCTCTTTTGTTACAGTTAAAACAAAATTAGTTTAACAAAACGTTCTCCCTCATAATGACTTTTAAAAGTTGCCATAGTCTGTCCATCATATTTTTACACTTTTTATTCCCCACTCTTCTGCACTATTGGTCTTTTTACCCTTTCCTGGTGGCAAACAGTGTTTTTGGCAAATTAAGTGATTGCATGACAGGGTGGTGGATAGTATTGTTATGGGCCTGGCTGCAAGTGTATGTGTGCATACATGGAGGTTTGGGTAGATCAGTGCATTTCTGTGAAAATGGAGATAGCAGAAGCAGAATTCTATCTCAAATGATGCTTCCTGGTTAAAACTGGATAATACTGAATGAGTTGGTCTTAAAAAAACTCCATCAGATTAATTGCGATATATATGGGGGTTTAAAAGTAGAATATTTTGTTTCACATTGAATATATTTTCTCTCTAGAAGTTTTATGTAAGTATAATACAGTTTCTCTCTAGAAGAATTATAAATTACTAGTTGTGGTCTTTGGGGAACTAGAAATGCCTTGTATATGTTTATGTGAAGTGACCCCTGTTGTAATATAGTGCTATACTCTCAGCATATTAAATTTTAGTGAATTTTTCTTAATTTTCATGTTCAAAAATTATCTGAAAAAGGGGTAAGCACTAGTTTTCAGCATCACCAGCTATTAAAATTGGAATGTTCAATGAAAGTATTTAATGGAAATAATTCAATGTCTATTGCCTGTATTTATTMATTTCTTAACACACAGCATTAACTGATGAAAGGTTTCTTACTTCATTAGTCTCAGGTTTAAAACTAGAATTAAGCAGATTTTTGGAATGATGTCTGGAGTAAATCAGAATACAGTGGTTAAGGATTTTCTGTTTTAATGTGTTTCCTTGGTATCAGTATTCAGTAATGGGAGAGAGCATGCAGTAATTTCCACACTTCAGATGTCCTATTAGAGTATTTGAAGGGTAACCTTTAGCAGTATAAGTGTTATGCTTCAAAAAACTGTTACTTGATAATTTATTTTACTAGATTTTTTTTGTGTTTTCCAAAATAGAAAATTACCACAATGTACATAAACGGATTACTGAGTAATCTTCATGCTAATTTGTTCTCTCAACGTTTTTTTAATTACAGTGGTTTAACTTGAACTCTCTCTTGATGGGTCCAGAACTAATATCAGATACATATCTTGCACTTTTCTTGGCTCAATTACAACAGGAAGGTAATAGTAACCTGTAGATGTTAAATCTCATTACTTAAATCTAGGTAAAAATCAGTATTTCTTAGAACTTATGTATTCAGTTAACTATCCTTACTTTTATGATTGAAATAGTGAAATAACCCAWGTCCTTCTAATGAAAGGTAGAGTCTTACATCTTAATAAGTTGCACATGATTGTAGTCTATGTAGTGTACATTTTAGAGTGTTAATACTTGCACTTTAACGCTGTAGACTTACAATTTCTTTTTCTCAGGTTATTCCATATTTGTAGTAAAAGGTGACCTGCCAGACTGTGAGGCTGATCAGCTACTGCAGATGATTAGGGTACAGCAGATGCAGCGACCAAAACTAATTGGAGAAGAGGCAGCACAGTCAAGAGATCACAGGTAAGGTAAATAAAGATTTCATTTTAATAATGTTCAGTATGATTGGTTTGTGATTTGGAAGTAATGAGAAGTATCTGTAGTTCAATATTTACTGCTGTTGTGCGCAGTAAAAGCAAGCTGATAGACTAAAAATGCTGAATTTTTGAGTAAAGGCTATCTTAATAAGGATTGAGTCTTTCCATATGCATAAGCATATAAKAGTGCAGATTTTTTACTTAGGGATGAAAATGAGTTAGCAAATCTTATAAACTATTATAAATAGTAATTATTCTATAATTAAGACTGATTCATGCATTCTGTCATAAGTAGAAAAGAATGAAAAACTGATCTCTGAATTCCATATCATGTAAATCATGCAGCATTCCCTTTTGRAATCATTTTGCTGTAACATTGTGGTGCTGCTCATTTTTTATGCATTCTGCTTAATATAATAAAACATCATTCAAAGCATCTAAAATAATACTATCTAACAGCTCCTTGTCAACATGTGCATTGCTTTAGAGTGCTGTGTGTGGCTGATACGTTTTAAGGTCACTCTACAGTCACTTGCAGCCCTTTCGTGCTTTTTCGTTTTTTAGGAAAATATTTATRTAACAGACTTTCATAGCAATGTTTTTTTTCAAAGTTTAACCTAGATTTATATCAGCAGAACATATTAACTTTAAATCTCACAATAAAATATAATATAATTTCTATCTGAATTTTGCAGGCTACCCAGAAGTGATGTGGACCAAGCAATAGAAGTTAACCATCCTTTTGATGGAACAGGCATTTTAGACGAAGATGAAGAGAATTTTCAGAGAGCCCTGGCTCTAAGTAGGCAGGAAATTGATATGGAGGATGAAGAAGCTGATCTTCGCAGAGCCATTCAGCTCAGCATGCAAGGTGCAGTGCTCATCGAAATTTCTTACAGTGCTTGTGTTACTTATTCTTTAAGCAGCTCCTGGAATCAGTTTGTCAGGCACTTTTTCCAGCATGAATCAAACTCTCTGGAAAGACTTGCTTTGAGGCATGGAGGGACAATCCAGAATGATCTGTAGCTGTCTCCCTTCTGCTTTTCAAAAATATTTGAATTGCATGTTGCCATTGATTACTAGGAAGGAGGAACAAATTGGCAAAGGGTGGCAGGAGGAAAGGGAACCATCCTAAGGTGAGGAAGAGGAAGCGTATCAAGCGAAGTAACTCTAGGTGTTTAGTTCTCCAGCAAGTCTCTTCCTTCCTCTCAAATTTGAAGGCATTTCTTAAGATGTATTTATTTCATTTACTAACTTCATTTTATTATAATTAATAGGATGTGGCATGTTCTGGTTTTAGGTAGCCGTCGAAGTGAGCTCTCAGGCTCATTATCACAGAATGTTCCTCAGTCGTCTCACAGCAGTCAGACAGACTCCCTTTCTTCAGAAGAGCTGCGAAGGAGAAGACAAGCATACTTTGAAAAGTAAAGTAGCTGATAGAAATCTGCATGTGGAAGTACATACTGTGTTTTTCAGTGCTTTTGGGGCATGGATGGGTTTCTTACCGAGGTTCAGCTCAACTTTTCTGTCTTAACATGATTTCCTAACAGTACCTGAATTTTGCTATTCTCAGGTGGTTCCTACAAAGAAACAGGTAGTAAGAGGATGTTTGTGAATAATGCAACAGCAGTCTTGTGAAGAAAGAAAATATGCATTATAGAAGTATTTAAAATTTAATCCTGTAAATATCTGCAATYACCTTCCCGACAAAAAGTATTATTTCACTAAGACTTTGCTTCTGATAATGATGCTTCTCATATGCACCATACAAAAGCACTGTATATATTTTATGTTACTGTTCTGGTGCACCTTCTTAATACATAGTTGGGTTATGGTAGCTTTTCCTTATCTCTGCCTTATAGTAATGGAGGAAATAAAGACCAGGGAGAAATGCTATGGATGGGAGGAGTTAGATTTGCATGATAGGATAAGAATGCAGAGCTTCCAAATCCTGGGAAAATAGTCATGTGGCTCAGAGTATAGTACTGGGAAGACAGATGTCTGAAGGTTAGCAGGRTGAAATGATGAAAGAGATTTTGGGCACAGGGGTGTTATTGTACCAAACAGCTGCTACTTTGACTCKTGGCCCTCCTTATAATGAAATGAACTTGATTTGGCTCTCATACTGATGTTAATCTTACTCTCTTACAAATTTATAACACTTTCAGGCAGCAACAACAGCTACAGCAGCAAGATCAGACCCCAAACCTACAGGAAAAGGCAACTCTTAGCTCAAGCGCCCCAGAAGCTGGCCCAGGTATTGTTTTTTAAACYTATATCTGACAATGAAATACCTTTTCCAACTATGTGTTGTTTCTTAGTTTTCCTTGGCTGCCTACTYTGTCACTTCAGCAGCCATTCAAACTGCATATCACAGCTATTACTGTATTGGCAATGAAGGAAAGGATCACTTTCCTGAGAAGCCTGTTTCCCTCTGAATGTAAATATCCTGTTTCAAAGTGAAGAGCACTGCTATTAGACCACTTGAGGTCTGGCTTTGCTTTTTGTTTTGATTGTCTTGAGCATTACAAATTGGAGTCTTTGGAATTTGTGCAAACTGTTTGACAACTTGGAGTAATACCTGACAAAATTACTGGAACAGTTTTCAGAAGAGCTAAGTGTAAACCTTACCAGTGTTAGGTATGGGTGATCCAAGTCAGTGAAAAACTATTTGCAAGATGTTCAGTATTTTGAAAACAAAACCAGCTTTTTGGGTGGGGTGGGAAAAGCTGGGTGTGGACCAAAGGAACAACAAAAGAATTTAACTATAATTAAGAACTTTGAATTTATTATACCTTGTATACATTTATTGTCTTTAGGAGGTGATATGAGCGAAGAAGACATGCTTCAAGCAGCCATGAATATGTCTCTGGAATCTGTTAGAAACCACTTGAATGCAGAAGAGGAGAAATAACATCATTTTTTCCTCTCTTACTGTCAAAACGCTAAGTCTCCATTAAAATTCTACTCTGTGAATGTTGCACAAGCAGGGTTCATTTCAGAGTTCTGGAAGCAGGAATGAAAGGGGGGCTGTGGGATGTCAGTTTAAAGAGGATCTGCAAATATGAAAAAGATTGCACTAATTTATAAAACTGTAGCACTCCTACTACAAAACATTGCTCCCGAGAGTAGTGGTGTTAAAAATACTGAAACTATTAACCCAAACAAAGTTAGACAAGGGTAGCAGCTGTAACTTGCATTTAAGAATAAGTTTAAATTGTTTTGAACTATTCGGTAGAAGATATAAATGGTGCTGAAAACAGCATCAACTGATTTTCTTTACTACTAATGGAAAAACAGATACAAGTAATAAGTTAYGCTCATAAATTCTTTATAATAGATTCCTCTAAAATGGGGAGAGTAAATTCTGTTCATCTTAAATAATTTATTTTGGGRTTATTATGAATGACTTAACGTCAACTTTTTTATCCTGCTGTCCACTTTTGAAATGATCCATTCTGCAGGAGAAAAAAGAATCCATAAATTTCATACTTTTCAATTCAAGACAAAATTTTCAGTGTATTGTTGATTATAATGTTACTCCTGAGTCTTTTAGTGATTTCTGACTTTCTAACACTTTTCAGTTTTACTTCCAATTCCAATTGTAAAATTTTAGTTTAACATACATTTTTAATATGCTGTCTTTTAGCAGATAACTTGCCTTATTTGGGGGTTTTTGATGTTCTTGTTTGTTTTTAATTATTGCTTTCTTARGTTCTTTCTTGTTAAGCCACTGTCTTTTTACTACAAAAGTAGCATATACTCAGTTGGGTTGAACAGGTTTTCTTTTCTACCTCTTCCAGTGTCTTTTGCTCTTCAAGCTCAACCCTTCATTCTGGCCTTTCRGTATGAAAGAGCTGTAACTGAGTCTAGGAGGAAGTAGGAGGGGATTTAGGTGCCATAAAGTCAGTGCCACACAAATAAGGTGCATTCCTGCCATCTGAAATGACCCCTGTGCAAGTAGCTGTTTTAAGAATGAGTATTTATGCCTGTGTGGATGTACTTTCTGAAATGCTTTCTATGAGCGTCTGTCAGAATGTTGCAGTTTTTTCAGAAATGGCCTTTATTCACGCACCTTACAATTTTTTATCATGCTGTTTCTGATCCTGAGAAAAATTGGGGAGCAAAGTATGTGAGATAGCTTATGCTATTGGTTGTAAGACATTTGCATTGATATCTATCTAGGATGAATGTGTAACAGGGTGACCAAGCCTGACTTTGAACTTCAGTGCAACAGAAGAGAGATGTTTCGTTTGCCTAAATGGTGCTTGAAATACAAATTCTGTTTACATATAAATTATATGGAAATATGTTGTAGATAGAGTATATAAGCTGTAGTCCAATTAAAGCATTAACATTTAGCACAGGCATTCTAAGAATCTKTCAAAGATAACCCCAAGTTTCTTTATCAAAATATTCTGAAGTGACATCTGTGCACAATAGTAACATTTAATTAAAATTACTAGCAAATACACATTCAGCATCAAGTAGTACTGTCCATGAAAGGGCTCTTACCTCTCAGTAAAGATTTGTTTACAGCAATGATTTCCTGATAGCTTAGGATATTATTATGTTATACATAATTGGGCTTAATTCTGCTTTTCTTATCCATGTACTGGATTTTCACCAATGTCACCAGAACCACTGGTATGTATAAGACATGTCTTAATGTGGATTTTGACGTGAGACAGCACTACTTTTTAAAAACTGATTTTTGTCTTGYTTTAATAATTCTGTCATGCACATTATAATTATTTATAATGTCTCAAATTAATATAGCTGAACAATGACTTTAAAAGTCCTTGTGTGCATATGCTATTTTGAAATGTGATATTTTTCAGGATTTGATTTTTTGCTTGCAGTTTGAAATTTCTGTTTYATAGCAAGAAAGGTGTCTAAAATGCTGATTTTTTTTTTCTCATCTGTCAATTAACCACAGCTTAATTTTCCTTGTTTTGTTGTGCCATAAACTAATTCTGAAATAAGACTCATTTTTATAAATAGGTGTAGACTRGCAATCTGATGCCAGTACATGGAACTCAAACTTTTTATTCTTTATTGTAAGAATATAATTAAAATGTATTATAGCTATAGCTCTCACAGTAATAATCTCAGCCCTTTAAATTGCATCGACTGTAACCCAGGCCAACTGAATGATTTTATAATCACTAAAACATGGAGGTTTGCCTTTGAACTTTGATGTCACTGAAACTTCACGTCGTAAGTCAGTTCATCACCCAAGTGTTTTTAAATGGAAGGAATATKAAGTGTCAGTGCCTGAAAACCCAACTGAGTCAGTGATCACAGGAGTAACCATTTCCCTTTCTGTGTAGAAGCCTTGTCACTCAACAAATACTAGTTTGATTTTTAAAGAAATGTCAAGTTGAATGATGTAGACATAAGTGTCTATATAAGCAGTTACAAGATTTAAGCTACATCTGTTAATTCATGGGATTGTGTCACTGGAAAAGACCTGCAAGAATCCAACCATTAACCCAGCCAAGTCCACGACTAAACGTCATGTCCCTAAGCRTCCTACACCTCTTTTAAATAGCTCCAGGGAGGGGACTCAGCCACTTGCTTGGGCAACCCTGTTCCAATGGTGGACAACCCTTTCAGTGAAGAAATACTCCCTGAATCTCCGCTAGTGCAAACTGAGGCCATTTCCTCTCATCTTGTCACTTGTTACCTGGGAAATGAGGCTGACACCTACCTCACTACAACCTCCTTTCAGGACTTGTAGGGAGTGACAGAGTCTCTATTTGAACTGTACCTAAGGAAAAGACTAATACTGATTGCTGGCAGTACATATTTTATAACCCAGGCCTCAAGTTCAAAATGTGTGGACTTGACAAGAAGCTGTCAATAAAACACTGATGTCATTTTTTGGCGTGCATTCTTTCAGTGATAAGTAGTTCTCAATGTAGCTTAACCGTACTTCTAAGGTGTTTACTAATGTAGAGCATACTCCTGGTATTATCTACCCTCTCAAGTGGAWGGGTTGGGGATTTTTTCCCTGTGTTACAGCTTTAGGCCGAAGTCCAGTGTGAGGGAGCAGACTTTGACTTTTTACTTTTTTTTTTTTAATTACAGAATAATATTTGAGGGAATTTCAGACTTCATTCATCCAACAGGTTTTTAGTATGATCCAGTGAATAGTCCATGTGACATAATTTATGGTTTTCTGCCACTAGAAATCGAAGGGGCAGGGGGACTGAGTGATACATTAAATATCTTCCAAAATTACTTCTGTAAGTATAAGTCTGCAAACTGCTTTTCACTGTTTTACAGTGAGGACAGGAGGAACAAGAGTTGCAATGCAGTCATGCTTGCATGCAATCCTTGTTAGGCACAGCAAGTACAAATATCAGCTGTTTAAATGCTTACATTTTTCTAGATTTAAAACTAATCTGATACAATACTAGCATAGTTTAACTTTGGGCTCCCTGTGCCCTTTGAACTGCAGCAAATTTAAGTGTAATTTTCAGCTAAGGTACTCTTCTTGTCATACTTTATTACTTTGCAGACTACTTGAAAATAACCAATACAAATTTAAATCAATTACGTGTTTTTATGTTGGGCTATTGCTTTTATTACAAACTTATGGAATGGTGGGGGGCCATTCAGAATGGTTTCTGTGGGTGTCTAGTAGACTAATATTATCATTTGCAAGCTGCTTTTATTACGAAACTGACAGACTTTAACATGTTTTTGTTAATTTTTAACAGTTGTAAAATGTCACATCTTCTAGAATTATTGATTTAAATAATAATGAAAATATGAAAATGGTGGCCTTTGTACTGAAAAATACAGCATAAAGGAATAGGATCAAAAAACTAGAACTCAGACTAACAAAGAAGTATTATTTTGCAATTTGTGTTACCAGGACGTCACTTTTAAAGGAATTGAAATAGGAATCCAAGGAAAAGAAAAATTGATATGGAAACTTCTTGAGGGCTTAGATAGAAAATTATGTTGTTCACTTGATAAGCCATTACTGTTTTGCATAAAACAAACTTAAGCCCTGGAAAATCTTGGTAATTATTCACAAATCATTATTTGTGAATTATTCACCAAAAAAAAAGGGAAAATAGGTCTAACAGGTAATACATGCCTGTTATATATACATAGAATGAGTTGTACCAGTGAGAATAATACTTATACATAAAACTGTCTGGGTCCAAATACTCAGTTCTTCAGTTTTGAATTAGTAGCTTTGTCTAGTATCTGGGTTTTCATCTTAAAAGCATGAGCTCTTTTGCAATAAACTTTTTTAATCTTCATACACACATTTTGCCTTATTTGCATTTCAGAGATGGATGGAGTGCTGTGGTATTTAACCTGCCGTAGTCACCTTCTTCTCCATTACAGTTCATCAAGACAGTTAGCATGTGTGACTTTCAACTGCTTTTACCAAATCAAACTATTTATACATTTCCTTTGTTAAGAAAAACAAATAATTATAACTATTCTTTTAATCTCCCCTCATCCTCAGTACAGCCACTGTGTGAATTCAGGAGGGGACTTATAAGAGTTTGAACRAAGGGATGTAATATTTAAATGCAATTGTGCAAAAGCAAAATGGGAAAAAAAAAGAAGATAAAAACCTCAAGATTGCTATTAAAGCATGTAAGCATTGATTTAAATTTTATTTTTTGCTATATGAAACCCCTGTGTACAAATCAGTGTAGAGTTAGGATTTCGTAAGGGAATAATTTTTTTCATCTCTTGCCTAATAGTTGTGTATTTTAGAGAGAATTTTCAGTAATAGATCTTTTGTCAAGACTGTTTTCAGATCACATCTTTGACTCTGGATTCCTGTATGATTTTTGTCTATTTTGTATATATAAAGCATAGAATACTGAAAAGATTTTAAAAGGGAACGCTGGAATGCTTTGTCATTGTTTTGACTGGAAAATGGCAGCACTGTTCGATATTTTGAAAATGCTCTCCAAATAGGCATGAATATATATGGTTGTATTTGATATCACTTTTTAAAATAAATATAATTATAGCTTCTAATGTTTCTCTCTTAAGTCTTTGCATATGTGCTTTCCCTTATGTGTGGATTGGGTTCAGAATCACCAAGTGGGCTTTGCACCAGAGGGGTGTAGGCATAAGCAGTGGAATAGTTTTCTATTGCTGAATTTCATCATCTCTGATGTCTTTGCATCTGTTGATACTCCAGAAATTATATAAAGAGACGCTACTGGTAAGGAAGAAAGTTAGTGCCAATTAAATTTATGTTGCATCTTTTCAAATTGCATGCTTTCTAAATTTTAAAATACGTTTTCCTGCTTTGCTGCCAGAATACTCATTCTTTTTGTGACACAATGCATTGCTTTTGTATTTTAGTCAAAACAGAGTATACTGGATGATTGCTGTGCGCTCTTATTAACAGTGGAAGAAGTCAGGTAAAATAATTTGCAATGCTAAATAATCAATTTCTAGTTTTGGAAGAGTAGTAATTGAAAAGAGGGGGACAAAAAGCCTTCTGTGCTACTTTATTGACTACATGCCTTACTTGGGATTATAAAATTAACCATAATAAAAGACATTTTTATCATCCCTAAATATTTTAAATGTCTGCAGGGCATCCCCGATCATAGCTGAAAAAATGCTAAGAGAATTTCCCATTAAAATTATTTAGCCAAATATTAAGTGACACGTCTTCACTGTCCTGAGGATGCATATGGGTTTTGTTAAACCAATTTTTGAGCATTGTAAACTTTTCGTCTCCATTAAACCAAATATTGCAAATTAATAAAACTGATAGAGCATGGAATGTAGACCTGTATCTTTATCTCAGCACTAATACTTCCTACAGTTCTGATGCCTTTTTTTTTTATTTGCCAGAAATGGATTTGAAGTGGTGTATGATGAGCTTTATTATGGATAATTGTAAGGGTGACAAGTATGCCATAAAATTAATATACTAATAAAATCAGTTATAAATTTGACATAAAATTTGTTCCATGAAGAGAGAAAACAATCTTTATTAGAGAGCTTTTAATTTCTTAACTCCTGGACCACATACCATGCCCAGTCTTAGAGTTGCCTGRGAGTAACAGAGGACAGTAAAGCTGAAAGGGTAATGCAGAATTGCTGGCCAGCTATGAACCCGTCACCAAGGCCCTGCAAGATAGTTTGGGAAGCAACAGGCAGGTTGTTCTGTATCTGTTTGGTAATGTTTGCCAGCTTGTTACTCTAGAGCATATGCTGTGTGCCTGCTGCATTCTCAGATGTATAAAATTCTAGGATGTCACCTGTGAAATGCTCTTCTCAGCTTCATTTTGCCGTTGATGTGGTGTTTCAATTACTTTTTATGTAGTTATCAATTTCAAATGACCAATGAGCTAGCTGCCCCATATTTTATTTCCAGTATCAGCATGTTTTTGTAACGGTATCATTYTGACTGATACAAAACTGCTTTTTCTATAGCAATGTAGTACTCATTGTAGTCCCAAGTACTTTTAAATACTACACTGGATCAAAACCAAAAGGCACTTTGAATTGGACCAGTGTTGGGGTTCTGGCTGCAAATCCAACCAAGAATCAGAGAATGGATCAGGTTGGAASGGAGCACAGTGGGTCATCTTGTCCAACCTCCSTGCTCAAGCAGGGTCATCCCAGAGCACGCTGCACTGAATTCAGATGGTTCCTGAATATCTACAGTGAGGGAGACTCCACTGCTTCTCTYGGCAATCTGTTCCAGGGTGCAGTCACCGCACAGTAAGCAAGTTTTTCCTGATATTCAGGTGGATCTTCCAGTGCATCAGTTTCTACCCGTTGCACAAACTTTGTCCTATTGCTGGGCACCACCGAGAAGAGTCTGGATCCAGTCTCTTAGCACCTCTCCTTGAGATTACTGACAGACATCGGTCCCCTCTCAGTCKCTTCTTTTGTATCCACTGCATTTACATCCAAAGCAGCCGGGACTTCAGGATCTTGTGTGTTTTGTGAGAACACATTCAAACGCAAATCGTGTCTATTACCCGGCACAGCACACTGTTTTGCTAATGGCCCTGGTTCATCCCGGCGGGCGGGCTCCCGTTAATCACACGGCGCTCCAGGTGCCGCTCCCCGCGCCCCGCCTCTGCTCCGCCACCTTCCCGGCATTCTCCGCTTCCGCCCACACAGCATACCCGCCTCCCAGGGGACGCTCTAGCCCAGGCCGCCGCTCTCGCTGGTGTTTGGGAGGAGTGTCATGGCGGCCGTTGAGGTGGCAGCTGCCGGGGCCGCCGGGAGGAGTCGCTGAGCCGGGACGGGACAAGACAAGGCAGGAGGAACAGCTGAGCCGGGAGGATGCGCGCGGCGMTGGCCGAGGAGTCGCTAAGCCCGCTGTGCTGAGCCCGCAGCAGGAGCCGCGACTCGCTGTAGCGAAGAGAAGGGAGGCGGAGACGGCCCCTTGGCCTCCGGGAACCGGCTGCAGGGGCCCCCCGGCGGGGCCGAGCGAGGCCTGGAGYCCTCCGAGCCGCGATGGCGTCGTGGCTGGGCGGGCTGGGCTCGGGGCTGGGCCAGTCCCTAGGGCAGGTGGGCGACAGTCTGTCCTCGCTCACCGGGCAGATCTCCAGCTTCACCAAGGACATCCTTCTGGAAGGCGCGGAGGAAGTGGGCGGTAAGGGGGGCTCGGGACGGGCCTGGTTCCACGGGGGAGCTCTTCCTGCGGACGTCGGTCCCCTCCAGACCCGCAGCGGCGGGGCCTGCGCTGCGCGCACCGGCCGGGAGGGCGCTGATCGCGGCTTCGTGCCTTTCGCGAATTCTGCTGGCTTTGCTGCCTTTGTTTTTGTTTTTATTCCGTTCCTGTGATCACAGGATCTGGATAATATACAAATATATTCCCAGGCTCGAATAGCAAGGGTGGACCTATTTTAGGCTTACTACTCGGAAGTTTCTGAATTTTTTGAAGTGTTATGTTCCGTAATGACAGCACTCAACACTCTTTTTCTTTTCCTTTTTGTTTATTTGGTTTATCTGAATCCTCGGTTAATTAGCTGCTTTTACATTGGTTTCATAAAATTGCGGAGTTGTAGTACAGAGATTGTTTTGCCACTAGTGTGATCTAAGTCTGACGTGTCACACAGGCAAGGTTCAATGTTTGTCGTGTTTTTGTTTATATTTCAGTTGGGCCCAGAGAAACCTGTCGAGTTCTGCAATTCCCCTACAGTCAAGTAGGAGAACATGGCCCTTGCTTTATAAGGATTAGAGGCTAGAACGATTTATCTTTAAAACAGAAAGTTATAACAAAAAAACAGAGACATCAGAGTAAGATATTTTAAAAACCAATAGTAAATMTATTCTAGTGTATTATATTTTCTTCATATTTTTATTAATGGCGTTTTGTTACAAATTTTTTGAAAAACTTTATTAAGCAGTTGTATAAAGTGGTACTAAGTATCAATCGGCTAACATTCCTAGTATTGTTCACCATCTTGTGACTATAAAGTGTTTTAAGTTTGTTAAAACATTGTTAAGAATAGCAACCACAAAGCGCAGCTAAGACTTCTGAAGAGTCACCTTAAATGTGAAATTAAGCAATTCTACTTTGTTTACAATTTCTCATCTATGAAACATTGTGAAAGAATATTATAGAAACATATGTTGTATAAACGTTGGCAAGCTGATACAATGAGTATYATATGGATGGCCCTTTTAGTAAAATGCTGAGAAGAGAATAATTCTGACAACTGTGAAGTAATTTTTTTTTCACTTCTCTGAAAGACTTGCTTAAAATTGTTTCARATTTTAAAACCCCTATTGTTTCRTTTGTAAAGTTATTTTATACTCCTGAGCTGTGCAGTCATCTAGGGTGCTTATTTTTCTTTTTTAAAAGAGAAATTGTGATTTCAACTCACATGTTTGTGCAAGAGAGATGTACTGATGTTCAGAGTTACTTCCAGGCGTACTTCACTGCTAGATACTGCTGTGAACAGCTTCAGTTTCCTAACAGTTTCAGAGTAGTATATTTGTATGGGCTACTAGACTTGATGTAAAAAATATAGTGACATCCAAGTGCTCTTCTGTAAAGACCTGTGTGGCCTAAACATCACTTTTCAAGTACTTCCTTACAGTTTGGTTTTTTWAAATTTCCTAATTGGCAAAAGTTTCCTAGTTTTTAATATAATCCCTTGTATTCACTGTTTTGACTGCTATCAGAACTGAAGATATTTTTGTGAAATATGGACTTGCACACCTTCCATTTCACAGTTTTCATGTGTAAATTGTTGGCTCTGCAGTGCTTTAGTTCTCTCAGTTTTAAACAGCATATAGGAAATTATGAGATATAGTATTTACTTGGAAATTGTACCTATTTCAAGTTTTGAAATATTGTCAAGGCTGCTTTATAGTCAATTCAGGATAATTTCTCATTGATAAAAGGAAATGGGCTGTTTCTGTCCRGTAAAGGTGGGACATAGGACAAGTAAATAGAGCCAATTTGAGGAAGATTGATCATTAAAGGAAATGTATCTGGAATTGTGTGCTTTTTCTATTGGATAAACTGGGATAATAGGTATATCACCTTTTTAAGAGATAGTGAATCTTAAAGGGTTGATGTTTTTTTGGGTGTGGGTGGTTTGTTTTTTATCCTGAAAATTTAATCACTGTTACTTGTATTTAATGGAATCAATACTAGTTTTGAAACTTTACATGGCATTACAGAGAAACACACAACTGTCAGGTCAGGAGCTAGTCTGAAATGAGAAATGGATTCAGGAACATGAAATAGTCAAGTAAAACTTTTTTACCTCCCTTACTTTTATTCTTAAATCCATACTAATCTGTTAGGGTTTTGGTTTGACTTAAAGTCTCAATATGAGTGAAATAAAACAGGTTCAGAAAGACAGTCTGAAAAATAATTCTTACAGTGCTCTGATAAAAACAGCTTTTGATGAACATTAACACTGTCTGAAGTAAGATCTGTATTAATAACTGGTCTTAACAGATTAAAAGGATTGTAATTAAAATGAAAATTTTCACTTTCTTTCAGATGCAGCAACAGAACTCCATGTGTCCAATTCTAGACTCAGAGAAGTAGAAAGTATTAATGCAGCACAAAAGTTTGAAGTAAGAAATTTTGGAGCACTATTTTAATTAAAAGCAATGCATAGCATTTGTTCTGTATAAAGTTGAAATATTGCTTGTCCCTGAAGTTGCTTGTCCCTGAGTAAATCCAGAAACAAGAGTAACAGTGGTGTTACAATGTGACTTTGGTTTTGTGACAGTGCCATCACAGTTAGGGAGGCACATTTGTTTATTGATGTATCCATGTGGTGCAAGTTTTCATCTCTTGCTGCAGCCTGTGACTGTTGGTGCCATCCTGTGGACTTGGACTGCASCAGTAGGTTTGGCTCTGAAAAGAGTGAGTGTTTTGCTTGGTGCAGYTCTCTCTCTGTGTTGTCCTACTGTATAGTCATTTTGACATAGCTGTGGCTGCTCATGCACTTCCAAAACTGCTTACAAATCTTATGTGCCCTCATGGAAAGTGATTTTGTGTACTCTTACAAAAGACTTGTTGGTCTTGTGACTTTATGTCTCTAAACAAATAACTTTGATGTTTGTCTTTAGCACTCCAGAGCATTGTGAAGTTAAGATACTATTTTGGGGATCATAACTGTTCCTGCTTGTGCTCTTCCTTGTTTCTTGCCATCTGCTGTTGGCTAGGGTCAGAGAGAGATCACCGGATATTAGCTGTAATTTGTGCTTTGTGGCTGTTCTTACGTTATACCTGTGGATCTTGTTAAACTGTGATTTAGCCCTGAGTTTTAGAATTCTTGGCATTTACCTCTGGTCATCATAAACGTTTTTCTGAAAGTGACGTCCGTGCCATATAAAAACGGAAGGCTTGGGTATGACCATTATTTTGAGGCCACATTTGGACATTGCTGTCACTGTGTGTTTGAATGAAATAACATGAGAAATATATTCAGTTTAACTTCTTTGCTGTTCGGTAGCCTTGTACTTCTCTGATTCTTTAAGAACTGTTCTGAGTTTACCAACATTCATTTCTCATTTTTACTAGAATGATAGACTGAAAAAAGTCTGTAGTGACTTAGAAGAAAAACATGAAGCAGCAGAACTGCAAATAAAGCAGTTATCTATCGAGTACCGCAATCAGCTTCAACAGAAAGAGGTAGGATACAGAGTAAAATTTCTCAGTAAATATGCCCAATAAACTTACCTGTTGTGCCCTTTAATTCCTTTRTTAGAGTGTCTGTTCTCTTCCAGTGGAAATACTGGTCACAGCTATGGTTTCTTGGTTTGATGATGTAGACTAAGATGTATTTCATTGAATCATGAAGTGTAAGCCAGGCTGCCAGGAGATAGGTGAGACAAGAGAAAACACTGGGAATGTCATGCAGGTGTCAGAATTTCTGTTGTTTCTGGGATYCCTGTGAGAAAAGACACTCAACTGCTTTGTATTTCTGATTCAGTTACTTTTAGGGAAGGCAACAGGAACAAATCTCATTTGAAGCAACTATTTTGTCTAGGTGTCATTGATTATCTTAACATATATGGTTAAAGAGAACAGAGCTAGCTTTCAAAATTTTTGAAGCATCCTTTTGTGATGGAAGCACCAGCTTTATAGCCTATTGTATAACATGAGATTTCATAAACCTCATTGAAGAAAGTTGCCAGCATGCTGAGAGTTTCACAGAAGGGAATTTAACTTCTGCTTTATTCACAAATTCATGTGGGAACTAGAGGAAGCAGAACTTTGCGATGTGTAAAATCCTTGTAATAGCAGAGTTGTTACAAGAAAATTACATGYGTTTCATTTCACTTTATTGTAAATAAGTAAATTTTGAATACATAGAGTTGTTAAGCATAAAAGAAATAAAATGTAATAAAAGTAACTAGAAAAGCATCATATATTGTTTAATGTTCAAATCTGAATACCCTCTTTATGTTTAATATTTTTGTATAACCTGTTTGACTGGATATTGCAATAGTGCTTGTGTACCTTGGCTGCTAAAAAAACCCTGTGTCTTTGTGTAAAGTACTTTATAACACTCGAGCTAAGGGTGTTTTTCTCCATTATGAGAATGTTTGCAGTTTTTTCTTTTTTTAGTGGAAGTTACCAGTTATTTTTGCTGAAGGGGGGAGTTCTTTGGTTCACATTTCATAAGGCCACAAAGTGTAGAGTGTATTTTTACATTCTTCTTATTCAAACAATGCATTTTATTTTGTATATTCAGGTGGAAATCAGCCATCTAAAAGCCAGACAGAATGCACTACAGGAACAGCTGCAGAAAGTACAGACAGCTGCCCAGACTGCTCAGTTGGGAGCTGGTGTTTTGCCAGCAGCCACTGCATCGGCCTCCTATGTTCCTGAKGTCAGACATTCCTCGGGTTTTGAAGGAGATGACATGGATTTTGGAGATGTAATCTGGTCACAACAAGAAATAAACAGATTGTCCAATGAAGTTTCCAGGCTSGAATCTGAGGTTGACCACTGGAAGCAGATTGCAGTGGTGAGTGGTATCTCTTCTATCCTGCCCTTCCCTCTCCCCTCTAAATTATTGTTTTCATTTCATTTTGTGGCTTATGAGTGAATCTTTTGAAAGTTCAGGCTGAAAAATTTCTAGAAGCAACAGGTTTTGATGGAAAAGCTGAAACCTCTCTTGCTATCACGTGACTAAGGATACATGCAGTGACTAACTTCCAATTTTTTGTTGTGATCCTTTTGTGCATGATTTGTCAAGTTAGGTAAAGAGTTTCATGAACATTCACCTAGAATGCTACTTCAGGGTTTCATTTTTGTTCAGCCTTTCAAAAAAATACTTCCCTTCCTCCTGACTATGAAACCAGTTTTCACTGATAGTAAGTACAGTACTGCTCAAAGTAATAGTTGTATACTTGCATACTTTTTATACATGCTCTTCTCTCGGTCCTTGATATGTCAGTTATAATTCATAGTCTGTTGACACAAGAAAGAGTATAATCTTTCAAGCTGCTGCTGATGTGAGTTACCATTTTTCAAGATACAGCCTGACTTCAGAGGTATGCTTTTCCCATTTGAAAATACTCAAAACTGTGCAACCCTGTGGTGTTACTAGGRGCAATGACACCCCACTCCAAACTTTTACCTCTTTATGTAGTAATGTAATAATAAAAATCCATGGAAAATTAAAAATTAATTCGATTTCCATTAATTTTTTAATCAAAATWACAATGAATTTTAATTTTGCTTCATGTTAGCTTTGTTGTTTTTGACTTTTGAGTATAAATAGAGGAAGCACTTACATCAAAAATAAATGTATTTATCACAGTTTTCATATGGCTATGTGGTTTGGGTTTTTTTCAGTCTTCCAAAGTGCAAGGCACTAATGATGCTGAACAAAGTGAAATATGCAAACTACAAAATGTTGTTAAGGTAAGATGACAAACTAATCTTCTTGTGCTTTACTCATCATGGTTTTGCATGTGGTCACATGTCTTGTAAATATTTTAACTGTCACTATTACAACATTCTTAAAAATGCACAGGGGCATGTAGTAGCACAGCAACATTTCAGTCAGCACTACAGTGTTTAAAAACAGTTAMTCTGAGAAAGTGTATTTGTGTAATTTGATAATTACAGTATCTTATGTTGAAACCATTACATTACTACTTATAGGTGGGATCACTTTGTGAAGTTGTTGTGATTTATGAGACTATTTTAGATACACAGGATAATTTCTTCCTTCTCAGAAACATCTTGCCTTTTTTGTTGAAGATACAAAATACCAATTTTACACACCATCCTAGAAAGTTACTGAAAATGCGTCTTAATGTATCCACTTTATGTGTAAGACTTGTAATTGCTTTACATTGGTTTAATTTTTGCTGTTGTGTAGAACATACTATTTGTGTAAACATTTTTAAAAGTAATTTCTTTCAACATGTTTAAAAAATCCAAATCAACAAAAGTCAGGAAACTTGGCTTCTTCTATGAGAAATCCTTTAATAAATCCATTAATTAGCCTAGAGAAAACTTCTTTCTTTTATATTGTATTATTTCTTTCAAAAGAAGATGCTGTACTGTATTTTGCCATTTTGTTTCTCTAATGTTATATTTTAGGAGCTCAAACAGAATTTAAGTCAAGAAATAGATGAGCATCAGCATGAGCTGTCAGTGTTGCAGGATGCACACAGACAGAAGTTGGTAGAGATAAGTCGCCGACACCGAGAAGAACTGCGTGAATATGAAGAGCGAATTGAAGAACTTGAGAGTCGGTTACAGCAAGGTCTGTGTTWCCATGTGCTTTCTATTTTATGGGGAGTGAATTTTGGTTAAAGCRTTGAATATGCATGTAGCAGTACATTAGATCTCAAATATACGATGTTTAGAATTTCAGTKTCAATTTCAGTTCAACTTCATATTTAAGACATTTCTTATATCTTTTATTTTTTCTGGTTGTCTGGAACACTGAAATGATAACATTTCATCTGTGACATGTATCAGTCTGGAGGGACATTTTCTATACCTACCAATTGTGCTCTGAATTTTACACTTTCTGGGTTGGTTTTTTTAACTTACGCTGAATATAGGTGTGGATGAGACTTACCAAATTGAAGATAAGAAAACAACAGCACAACTTCTTTGTGAGAAGTGCTATGTGCCAGTTGGGTTACTTGACAAAAGTTCAAAGATTGGTCAGTGAGACACTGGAACAGATTGCTCAGAGAGGTTGTGGATGCCCCATTTCTGGAGATGTTCATGACCAGGTTGGATAGGMCCCTGAATAACCTGATCAAGTGGGTGGCATCCCTGCCCATGATGCAGATGTTGAAACTAGATGATGTTAAAGTCCCTTCCAACCCAAACCATGCTATGATTCTATGATTRCCATAAGGACCACACCTTAGTGTGTGGCATTACTGCAATGTAGAAGCTTMGTAGTTCCTACAAGGAACTTTTTGTTGCCATGTAAGTATTTCATATTCCCTTAAAATAGTCATGTCAGTTAGGTTTCCTCTGTGGGTTCTTTGCACAAATATGTAAACGTCTATTTACCTGGTAAAATTTGGACTTCTAAAGAGTATTCTCTCCTTTTGGAACAAGAGATCCATTCCCTTCTTGGAAAGAAGGGATGTATTTTCACTGCTTCTCTTAACTTCTAGGGTAGTACTGGTAGGGAATTTGTTTCTTAAAATCCGATGCCTGTTAAGATGCAGTATTTTTGTTTACTTGAAGATTGTTCACCAGCAGGACTAATTTAAGGAAGTTGAAGGCAGAAGTCCCTTATCTTTTGCATTTCCAGTTATCTGCAAAACAAATACTGTTAGTGGCTTCTGAAGAACTACAGTATTTTATATTTTTATTTTGTTCATTCTGATAGCATAACAGGKACTAGGGCAGAGGCAAGTATTTGAGCTGACACGGAAGTGAATTCACAAGTAGAATGTTTTTATTTAACTTTTTTTTTTCTGGACTCTTCTGATGATGGCTATTTGTACTCTCTAATTTACCTGGAAATTACAGAAGATTGTACAGAAATATGAATGTCATTATGCTATGATAGCATAATGGATCTGTAAAAACACTAATTCTGAAAAATGTTTTTCTTCAGTTGAAAATCCTTGTGCAATATTTAGCAAGTTTTTCCCTGTAACAACCATTTGGCAAACCTTTGAAATGTAATTAATTAAATTATGAATWGATTTTACACCAATCTGAATTAAATGGGATTCGGTAATTATTTTTTAAAAATTGAGAGATTCCAGAGCTTGATGAATTATATTGTTATCTCACCAAGAGAGATGGGGATCAAGTAGAATATACATTTTGTAAAAAAAACACGTCTTGCAGTGCCTTTTAAAATTATTTTGAGCTGGGCATGTGAAAGCAATCCAAAAGCTACTTTTCAAAACAGTAACACRTGTAGCACAGCTTTAAATGTTAAACCTATTTAACTAGGCTTTTTGTTGATGATGACCATGTCTTTGTTTTAGGCTATTTCCCTCTGTCAGGAGAAGATGTGAAAGAAGAGAAGTAAAAGTTACAGAGTGATGGTTTTGTCTCTTTTGCCTTTCAGATGGTGTGAGCACTGATGCCATGGATGGCTCTAAAATTACTGAACAGGAAAAGAGAGCTCAGAGTCTAGAAGGAGAAAAATTGGAAGAGTTACAGGTTGTAAAGGACCTAGAGGATGAAATAARAATATTAAATCACAAATTGTCTTCTGCCAAAGCAGAAAATAAAAATCTCCTGAAAGAGCAAGAATCTGCAAAGCTAGAAAAAATCCAAATAGCGCAAGATTATGAAAAGCTGAAATCTGACTTCAGTGTGCTTCAAAAATCCATGGCACAGCAAGATGTTCTCCTGAAAGAACAAAAGCAGCTCCCATCAAAGGAATCACTACCACAAGATGTTGTCAGACTACAGCAAGCATTGTTAGGTACTAAGATTATGACTTCATCAGTTTTTAAATTTTTTAATATATTTTCACAGGTTTTCACTTTTAAAACGTAAGATTTATTTTATTAATTTGAAACTGAATACAAGAATACATACCTTTTAAGTATTGCTGTTTTACAAAAGCATTGTCCATTGAAGTAAGTTGAAGCAGAAAAGAGAATATTGTTAGGACTAGTGTGATTATCATAGGGGTTTCTGATTAGGTAAGTAATCATGTCTGCCAACTGTTTGGTGCGGGTTTTTTTCTTTAAAAGTAAGTAAGCTTCTAAAGAAATTGCTTGTTTAAATTCAAACATACATTTTTGTGTGTGTAAAGGTACTTGGTTGCTAATACCTTCTCCTTAAGGAAACACTAGCATACCTGTTTAAGAAATATATCTGTAGGTAAAAAAGATTTTAATATTGCATAACTGATAAACTATAGTACTAAAATCTTCCTAATCTGGTATCAGTTGTGAAAGTAATGCTCTACTTTGTGGTAATGACTGATGGTATGTTTGAATCTTTTATGGCCCTGATGCTTGTCATCACAAAATGCTGTGAAACTGTTCTCTTCTGAGCAGCAGAGTTCTATTTGGGCAAGGTGGGAGAATGATTTTGTTTTATTGTTGTTTAACAACAACTTGTATTTGTTACGAACTAGTAAAATAACCTATTTTATTTCATTTTCCTTCATAGAAGCAGAAAATGAAATAGCAAGGCTTTCCACTTTAAATCAGGTAAAGCATTTTCTAAGTTAAAGCAACATTAGAGTTCATAATATAGTAGCTGATGGAAAACACACGTTTCGGTAGTGGGTTTTTTTGAGCATTCACATTTCTACATAAATAACTTTGTAATGTAAAAGGAAATAATTGTAGTTTAATTCTATAATTGCACATGGAATTCATAGAAATAATACATTTTAACTTGTGAAACTCCACAGTGTATTCTGTTAAGGAAAACCATTCAAGTTCCACCTATCTCACTGTTACCTAGAAAGCTATAACATACTTATTAAATAAGTACTTACATTCTGTAAAATGCTTTTGCATGTTTCAGTTTTGGCGCTTATCAGTTGTAAAATATTTCTCTTCTACGTAATACTCGTAATAATACCACATTCCCTCTTACTGATTAAGTGAAGCAGTGGAACATAAGAGTTTCTGTGAAACACACCTTTATATTTTGGGATGGTTGACTTGGTCCCTTATAAACTCTGAGACTTGAGAGATTTGGTTTATTTTCCTTTGTATCCAGTAATATTTTTCAGCACAATTTTCTGTGTTTTGCATGCATTCAAGGGTTCACATAGAATTTTTCATAATGATGTTATTTAGATGCTCTTGAATAAAACGTCGTGTCTCACCATGCAGCCTGCTGTATGTAGGGTGGCTCTKGCAGTTATAATAGTTTATCCAAGCTGTCAATCCATACTTCAGTGGTGGATATAACTTCTTACCATACCATGGCTTTTTGTGCAGAAGTTTATGAACTGCACTGCTAAACCAAGTGATGAGGAAATGAATGTATGTATATGAATGGTAGAGACAAATACTTCACAATAAAGAAATTTTTAACTGGAGTAATATTTATGTGGGTTTGGAGATTCTAACATAATTTTAGCAAGATAAAGTCTGATATTTACTTTTTTTTTTATTTTGAGGGACTTGAGAAGGAACTGACAAGTGCACAACATAAACATAAGAATATTCTTTCTTCGAATACAGAGGATCAGAATTCAGAAATAAATCAGTTAAGACAAGATTTGGAAAGGAAAGAACATGAATTAGATGAAAGTGTTGCTGAAAGAGAAACATTAATAGCAGAGTTGGAAGAGCTAGACAAGCAGAATCAAGAAGCTACTCAGGTAATAAATACTGCAACTAATTATTGAACTACTAAGTAAATTTTTAGAATTCTATGTGTGTGTGTTTGTCTTTCAAGTTCATCTTTACCATTGATAGCAGGGAAATATAAGTTATCTCCTGAGGCTTAAAAAGAAAACTGGGRCTTCTATTTCTCCGTATCTGTCATCTCAATACGAAATTCTGAATAAAACCCACTTGTTATAGACAAAGAAATTATATGGTGTGTGAGCTATCCATAAATTATGTTACTTTACAAAGTCCAGTTAAATAGTCCCTCATTTTTCATTGCAACATTTCTGATTAATTTTATCYTGGTAATATTCTGATTTATCTTATGATTATGCATTACAATGATGTTTTGAAATTTTTTTCCTTTTACAATTTTTAATTATATTGAATATTTAAGTTACTTTATTGCAAGGTCTTTATAATATGAGTATTTGCAGTGTAAAAAAGTCACCAATTATATATAATCAGAATTAAATTATTCCTTTTTGTCACAGTTCCAGTATATTTGACTTGTAAACTTAAGAGTTGCAAGCCATGTGTTTTCAATATTGATTTTCCAGTGAATCATCTGTGAAATTAATCCAAACAAGTTGAAACAAGAAGTTGAAATAGAATATACAGATAATTTAAATGTAGTGTTGCTCTTTTTTTAAGCAATGCATGTTTGCTGCATTCTAACTGTCTTGACAAATTTTGACAGTTCTTTTTTTTAAGTAGATCTCTTTTTATTTACTGCTTTAGGTAGTCAATGTCCTTTTAGTGGAGAAGGTGTTCTTTTTTTTGTAGTGAAATGTAATTTGTCCCTAATTGATATTTGGTTTTAATTTAATTTAATTTAGCATTGACTAGTTGATACTATTTGCTAATTTATGTTGGAAACTAACAAACGTTTTTTTCCTCTGAATTTTGTTTATTGTTTAGAGGATAAAAGTGAATGAAATGCATAGTTCAGCTGGTTCTCCTGTCCTAATGAATTCTGGTTTGTGTTCATTTCCAGCATATGATTACACTGAAAGAGCAGCTGTCAAAGCAACACACAGAAACTGATAGTATCATCAAACAGCTGAAACTTGACATCGATTGTGAAAGAAAGAAAGTATCAGAATTAGAAATTGAGAAGGTGAAAACTATTAAAGAGTTAGAGAGTCAGAAAGAAAAACTAAGCCAATGTTCATATGCCCTTAATGATTTGCATGTAATTAAGCAGCAGCTACAAGATAATATTAAAGATCTTCAGGAACAATTAAGGAAAGCCCAGGAATGTAATTTGCATAGTAAAAAAGAAATTGGAGAGTTGCAGCAGAGACTAAAGGAAAGAGAGGAGGAACTTCRTGTATCCTTGAGCAAATTAACAGAAAAAAGTAATGAGGAATCTAACAACACTTGTCAGGATACTATTCTAAAAGAAAGAGAAGTAGAGATTGCCAAACTACAGAATGATGTTTCAGAAAATAAACAACTAAATGAAGATTTACAGAAGTCTCTGTCTAATCTCAGAACAGAAAATGAAAAGCTGATAGCAGCCATTGAAGAACTAAAACAGGAGTTAAGTGATGCCCTTTCTGAGAAAAAGAAAGTTTATTTGGAAAAAGACACTGCTGTGGAGGCTTTGAAAATGGAAAAAAGGCAGTTAGAGGATGAATTGAGTGAGACAGAGAAGAGGCTTTTGGAACAAGCACAGAAGTATAAGCAAACTATTGAGGAGTTATCAAACGCCCGTAGTATGGATACCACTGCATTGCAGCTGGAACATGAGCGCCTKGTTAAGCTCCATCAAGAGAAGGACTTTAAGATTGCTGAACTTCAAAGAAGCATTGAGCAGATGGAAACTGATCATCAAGAAACAAAAGAGATGTTGRCCACTACCTTAGGAGGACAAAAGCAGTTGACAGATCTCATAAAAGAGAAAGAGGTATTTATTGAAAAATACAAAAATCAAGCCTTACAGGTGAAGCAGGAACTTGAGGAATATATGAAAGTTTCAAAAAAGCAGGATGTCTTAAAACAGAACTTGGAGGAAAAGGACAGAAGTCTTGCAGTCATGAAGGAAGAAAATAATCATTTGAAAGAAGAAATTGAACGCCTTAAGGATCAGCAAAGTAGATCTACACCTGTGGTTGAGCCTAAAACTTTAGATATTATTATTGAACTTGAAAGTGAGGTAACACAGTTGAAAGTGATAAAGAATAATCTTGAAGAAGAAATAGAAGTTCACAAAAAAACAATAGAAGATCAGAATCAAACAACAGTGAAACTTCAGCAGTCACTGCAGGAGCATCGAAAGGAAATAGACGAGTCCAAATTTCAGTGTGAGCAAATGAATGTCACACATGAAAGACTCTTTCTAGAGAAAGATGAGGAAATAAAAAATTTGCAGAAAACAATTGAACAAATTAAAACTCAGTTGCACAAAGAGAGACAGATTATTCAGACTGATTCTTCTGACCTTTTTCAGGAAGCCAAAGTTCAGACTCTTAATGGAGAAAATGGAAATGAAAAACATGATTTATCTAAAGCTGAAATTGAAAGACTGGTGAAAGGTATAAAAGAAAGGGAGATGGAGATTAAGCTCTTAAATGAAAAGAATGTTTCTTTAAGTCAGCAAATTGATCAGTTGTCTAAGGATGAAGTAGGTAAACTTACTCGTATCATTCAAGAGAAGGATTTACAAATACAAGCTCTCAATGCAAGAGTTTCCTCAGCTCCCCACAGACAGGATTTTCTTTCCCTTCAGCAGCAGCTGCAAGCTTATGTTATGGAAAGAGAACAAGTACTAGCAGTTCTAAGTGAAAAGACAAGGGAAAACAGCCAATTAAAAACGGAGTATCGTAATATCATGGACATGGTCGCTGCTAAAGAAGCAGCTTTGGTGAGGTTACAAGAGGAGAACCAGAAGTTATCTAATAGATCTGAAAACAGCAGTCAAGACATGTCTAGAGAAACTATTCAGAATTTATCCCGTATCATTCGAGAAAAAGATATTGAAATAGATGCACTAAGTCAAAAATGCCAAACCTTATTGACTGTCTTGCAGACATCCAGTACAGGTGCTGATAGTGGGGCAGGAGGTGTGAACAGTAACCAGTTTGAGGAACTTCTGCAAGAACGTGATAAACTAAAACAGCAAGTAAAGAAGATGGAAGAGTGGAAACAACAAGTAATAACCACGGTTCAAAACATGCAGCATGAGTCAGCTCACCTCCAAGAAGAGTTACACAAGCTGCAAGCACAAATTTCAGTGGAAAGCGATAGTACTTCAAAGCTGCAGGTAGATTATAATGGCTTGATTCAGAGTTATGAGCAGAATGAGAAAAAGCTGAAAAGTTTTAGTCAGGAATTAGCAGAAGTTCAACACAGCATAGGACAGCTTTATAACACTAAGGATCTTCTCCTGAGTAAATTGGATTTGGTAACACCATCTGTGGCAACAGCTTCCACCATTTCACAGCATTCAGGTGTTCAATCCAGTCCTCCTGAAGCACTCAGTGATGAGTGTAAACTCCTTCAAAATGAGTTGGAACAACTGAAAAAAAAGTTAAAAGAAAAAGATTCAACCATTAGGACTCTTCAGGAAAACAATCAGCGATTATCTGATTCTGTTGCTACAGCATCAGAGATTGAAAGAAAGAGTCAAGAAGGGACTGAATCAGAGATGCGGCAGATCAGAGAAAAACATGATATGTTGCAGAAATCGCTTAGGGAAAAAGATATATTAATTAAATCTAAAAGTGATCAGTTACTTTCTGTGAGTGAAAATCTTAGTAACAAAGAAAATGAAAATGAGCTTTTGAAGCAAGCTGTGACTAATCTAAAAGAAAGAAATTTAATTTTAGAAATGGATATTMGAAAACTGAAAGAAGACAATGAAAATATAGTTGCAAGGTGCAGGGAAAAAGAAACAGAATTCCGTGCACTTCAGGAGACTAATATGCAATTTTCAATGATGCTGAAAGAGAAGGAGTTTGAGTCTCACTCTATGAAAGAAAAAGCTCTTGCTTTTGAGAAGCTCTTGAAAGACAAAGAACAGGTATGTACGTTCATACTTATGACTGTCTTAAAACTAGACAGAATAATACACTTCCTGAATATTTTTCTGTGATGCAAGGCCATAGCTCTTCTGCCTTTTCCTTGTTAGATCAGTAGTATATTTACATTTACAGCAAGGACTGTGTGTCTGGCAAAACTGTTGGTCATGTTTGAAATGTTTGTATCTTCAACAGGGCAAGACGGGAGAATTGAATCAGCTTTTAAATGAAGTTAAATCAATGCAGGAAAAGGCTGTTACTTTTCAGCAAGAGAGAGACCAAGTCATGGTAGCACTCAAACAGAAGCAAATGGAGAGCAGTGCCCTGCAGAGTGAGGTACCACCAAGCAATTTACAGTTGCAAGAAATAACAAAAAAAAGCATCTATAATAATTTTTTACTATTTTAGTAGGAATCACTTCTTAAAATAATACACTTGCAATGTGCTTCAATGGGCACGTGTTACTTTTGCTTGAATTTTTTTTTGTGAGAAGTGAGTAGTCCAAGCAACTTAAGGTATGTTCTAAACAGGTACAGCATTTGCATGAGAAGGAGCAGCGCCTAAATCAGGAACTGGAGAGGTTGCGGAATCACCTTCTAGAAATGGAAGACTCCTACACAAAAGAAGCTTTAGCTGCTGAGGATAGAGAGGTCAAGCTAAGAAAAAAGGTTTTGATTTTGGAAGAAAAACTTGCATCTTCATCTACTGCAGTGGAGAATGCCAGGTAGTCTTTTAAATATCACAGTTAACTAAACTGGTGCTGATGGCTCTATTGAATTGGCATCCTGTAACATACTACACACTTGAAAAAACTAAAATACGTGTACTTTTCTTACTCTGAATCAAGAGGGTGATTGAAATGTATTTGGCTGCTGTTGAGAATTTAATGTATTTCTCCTGTTTGTAACAACTTTTTGTAAGGATTGTTGAAACCTTACATAGTGAGCAGTGTTTAGAGCTAGAAAAAAAAATCCTTAACCCATCAATTTAATTGTCTGTTAAATCAAGAGTGTCTTAATTTACTTTGAAGTCAAGGCTTCATTCAGTTTGAGTCTTATTTTATACACTTCAATCACAGATGTGACTATTATGCTTTGTGAAGTGCTTTTGAGACATCGTCCCTGATACCATGAAAAGTATACTCTGCTGAGAACATCCTTCTTCATAGTGTAAACATAGAGCAAGATGCATTAAATTTCTCATGGGTAGCAGAATCTGGGAGACTAACAGAATCTGGGAACCAGTTGTGGGGGATTTTATTTATGTGCCATAAATAGTTTTTTCAGCCAGAATAATGAAAGCCCAATTATTSGAATTCCTCCATGCTTGTTTTTACTTCTTTAGTACCTTATTTTAACAAATTTTGGTTGCTTCATGCAGTATAATTCTTTTTCTCATGTTATTACAGTTATCCAAATAAAGAAGTATTTTAATTTAAAAGTATGTATGTAGCTGCAGTCTTGGGTTTTGGGGTATTTTAAACACCAAAGATGGATTTTGCTCTTAACTTTCTCAGGAGATTTCCAGGTTGAGCAGAATTTGTTGTGAAACATACTGGAGAAAGTGTAAGTGTTGGGAGAAGATTTTGTGAAATCAGAATGCTTCTTAATTCTACATCAAACTTTTCTAATACCTTTCAGGAAATACTACCCGTTTCCCAGGCAGTATGATCTTCACTCTTTAAAGAGAATGGCATAGGAGTAAATCAGGTGCATAATATTTTTGCATAATGCAAAATTAAATGCAGCGTTGAATTRTTAGTATGTAGCAAGGTATACTGAGTTTTTGGAGACTGGGCTTAAAAATAAAAACTCTTAGAAAGGTCTATTGGTTCATAGGAATTGAAGCAGACAATTAGCAAGATAGGTTTTTTTTTTTTTTTGTAAAGGTGCTGTTATGATAGTGAACAGAAGCTAGGAGTTTTTCTAATGTATTTCAAACAAAAGAAATTAGTTGGGATTTTTTTTTGATTGTCAATTTTTTTTTTCCCCAGWTTTCTTTATAATATCTTTTTAGGTTGGTTTTGTTTGTTTGTTATGAAAGAGGAATTAGGGGAAAAAATGGTTAATTTTTAGAAGTTGAGCTGAAAAATTTGTGGTAAGGTATTTTTTTCTGAGATTCAATTTTCTCTGTGGTAACTTTTGTTATTGGCATCCTAAGTAATGTATGCTGTTTTCATTAAGTCATCAGGCTAGTCTGCAAGTCGAATCTTTGCAAGAGCAGTTAAACCTGGTTACAAAGCAGAGAGATGAAACTGTGATGCAGCTGACCATGTCCCAGGACCAAGTGAAGCAGTATGCACTGTCTCTGGCCAACCTGCAGATGGTACTAGAGCAGTTCCAACAGGGTAAGGTTTGTCAAGAAATAGCAAAGATTGCAACAAGTATTTTTCAGCTGGGATAGTTATCATATTTTGGTGCTTTTGAAATATCAATTATCTGGTTTCTTTTTTGATAGCCTGAATTTTGGAATCTGTTGTTTATTAAAAAACTTTTAAAAAACAATTCTGTGAAAACTGTTGATGAATGTCACATTTATGAAATTTGAATTCCACCTCTACCTTATGAAGAACAGATATGATRATGCTGAAATTTTGCAGTTGCATTTCCCGGGAAGAGTTACATGTTGTAAATTAAGGTTGTTTTGTTTTGTCTCTTGTTTTCGATCCTTTAGAAGAAAAAGCTATGTATTCAGCAGAACTGGAGAGACACCAAAAACAGAGTGCAGAATGGAAGAAGAAAGCAGAAAACCTAGAAGAAAAAGTTGTATCACTACAGGTGGGCTAAATAATGAAATTGAACCTAGTGAAACTGCATTCTAATTCTTGACAGCAAGCAAAATAGCATTCTTCCGCTGACCCTCCATTTTCTGAGGATGTTTACAATCCAGTTATTTGAAAGAATAAGTGATTGAAGTCTCTTTATCTGTTATGTCTGATGTGTGTTGTATTAGCATGATTGTGATGGTGATCTCCCTTGCTTCTTTTTTGTCCATTTCCTACTCTCTATTTAGGAGAGTTTAGAAGAGGCAAATGCTGCCCTGGATGCAGCATCCAGGCTTACTGAGCAGCTTGACATCAAAGAGGAGCAGATTGAAGATCTTAAGAAAGAAGGTAACTACATTTTTTTCATTTCTGCTTAAAATATTTCAAGCAGCTGAGGAGACAATGTACTGTTCCTAGAAACTCACCAAAATTAATATCCTATGAGAAAAAGATTAATTCTGTACCACATTCTGCAGATTCCTGGTTTATAAAACATATACAAAAAAGTAAGTTTTACTTTCTGTTAGGAATGATCTTTCTCAAAAGAAAGTCCTGTAGAAGTTGTTTGTTTTTGGGGTTTTTTTTCCTGTAAATACTAGGGCACTTGATGTAGCTCTGTTAATGTCTTTTTTAAAAGGTGAAATACTGATTTTCCAAAGTAGCTAGCATATTTGACATAGACATAGGAATGCAGTGGGATCGAGATAAAGGGTGTGTAGTTGGTTAGTGATGTAGAGGCAGAAACTCCTGCACAGATTGACTGCCATCTCTGCTATATGCAGTGGTAACTCATGCTTTGAACATAGGCAACTAATTATTTATATTTCTTCGTAAATGATAATTAGTCTTACTCTTGAAATAAGTGATGTTTTCTTGAAGCATACTTACTTATGTAAGTATGTGTGTTGTGAAATGTCATTTGAAAATCTTCAACATTCCAGCAGGAACTCTRCAAAAGAATTACTACTTCTTTGCTACATATCTGAATTTGTGCTTACTTAGACTTAGTTCTCTCTAATGGCAATTTGGCATCCAGGTGGGATCATAGGAGCATTCCCTGAGTTCAGATATTAATTTTACAAGCTAAATTAAATTTCAAGTTGTTACATAATGTACAACTACTGATTTGTTTTTTTAATTGACTTATCTGTGTATCTCTGGCTCACTACAGACATTCACAGCAAAAGTTAACAAACACCCTGGATTGAAATTAGGTTTGGCATAGACAGATGCTGCTCTCTTAGACAGTAATGAAGAACTTCCCATTTAATTTTGATAGCAAACCCTTGCATAAGAAAATAGGAGGCATTTGAACTTGGATAGAAAACTAAATCTCATTATCAAGCAGGGTTGTATTGGCAAGCAATTTACTTGATAAAAGAATTGAAATGGAATTGTTGCATAAAGGACACAGCACTTACATGTTGTTGTAGAGTAAATCATGGTTTTTRCAGAAAAAAATACCATTTATTAGTCTCTATTTATACAAGAAAACATATAATGTTTTATTGAAAATTGGCCAAATACATTCCCAGACACAGTTTTGTTAGCCAAATCTTTTGAAGGATTTCTTTATGGATTTTTTTGGCAGGAGAAGTGATTTTAATGGAAAAATATAAGATGTACCAGATGCAGTTTTCTGAATTGCCATAAATRGTTAACAAATTATTGGAGACTGTAAATGTCTGGTTTACAGGAGTCCGTGCTGAATTTTGGCTCTTTTTTGTTATTTAGTCTTTTCATACACCCAAAGTACATTTTTAAATCCTTTTCAGCTGTAAGATTCTATTTTAGAAGGAAATGTTCTGTTTAAAAATTAAGTTTAATAATGAAGTTGCATGGTCCTGCAAAGTTGATAAAGTAGTGGTCCTGCAAAGTTGATCCTCTTTGATATAAAATCTTTCTTCATTTAAATTATTAATACTTTGAATTTMATTTAAATTATTAATACTTTTGTTTTTAAATTGGTCATGTGGTAATAAATGAAGTGAATAAAGATTGAAAAAGTGATTCATCATTCTCTTACTTTGTAGAGAAATAGCAACAGTGTAAGATTTAATTGAAATTTGTTTTCAAATACTGCTTATGTATCTTTTTGTGGTGTTAGTAGTTTAACTTTCTTTATTCTCTTGTTTGTGAAGACTAACTTAGTTGACATCTTTTAATAAAAAAGATTAAAACATAGATTTTATGGGTYTGTTTTTTATTTAAAAACCATAGCAATATTTATGAAAGTGTGTATTATTGATAAATTTTGTAACAATGTTTCAAACTTTTGATTTCTGTTTATTTTGCTGTGACATTACATTTGTAGGTGAGATCAGAAGAGAAATGTTAGAAGATGCACAAAATAAACTAATGAACCTTATGAACAGCACAGAAGGAAAAGTAGACAAGTAAGTCTTTAATGAATGATTTGGTCTAAATTTTTTTGGATCTTATTCATCTCAGTGTACAGATGTAGCACTCAYAGTTGCAAGAGTAGCACAGCACAGCACTGTATTTCTGTATGTTGTCTTGTAGTTACACTAATTATTTTGTCATTTTTCTGTTGCTGGGTGGTTTTAAATAGCCATTTTGATTAGTAAACTGGCAGATATGTGTCTGGATTACTGGTGTATTTCTTAARTAGAAATGTGCTTCTATAGCATGAGCTCTGGAAATGGAGATAGAGTTCTTAATGAACATATTTTATAATGTTCAAGGTGTGAACAGGAAGCCCTTAAGCATATCTGCATCATCTGGATGACCTCTTCCTTGGTCCCCTTTTTTCTTCTCTACCCAACAGAACTGAAACAGGGATAGACAAATGGGATCCCCTCTCCCCTTCCTTACATCTTGATTTGGATTTACACAGAGCTATCTGCTTAAATGCTCTCCAGTATCACAATCTTAGAACAAACATTTTCCCTCACTGTAGTACATACAGCAAAATTCACACATGTACGTTCAGTTTCACCTTATTGCCTACAATATTGCTAATACTGTCCAAATTCACACTTACTATGTGAAGAAATGTGATAACTTATAGAAGGAGAAAATCAGTGAGGTCCTTTTTTAGTTATTTGTATTAGATTTGTTTATTAGAATTACTGAAAATTAGGCAAGAGTATGAGAAATAAATGCATCAATATTATGRTATCAGCAATTACACAATAGCAGCTTGTGTAAGTAGCTTTCTTTGTTCTGCAGGCTCCTGATGAGAAATCTCTTTATTGGACATTTCCATACTCCAAAAAATAAACGTCTTGAAGTGTTAAGATTAATGGGAAGTATCTTGGGAGTAAAAAAGGAAGAACTTGATCAGGTAATACTTTGCAGAAAACTAGGCTTCCTTTTTTTTTTTTCCCCAGTATCCTTACCTGAAAATAAAATGACTTGCGCTAAATTAAATGTGACCATCCCTGCACATCTTGTGGGGAAGGTATGTTTTTTCTTCTTCCATCTTCACTTTTTTTTTATGTGAGACATACTGATCTTAATCTTTAATAACGTTTTAATGGAGTAAATCTCATTTTGCTGAGGGATGCTAATGCAGAAAGGAAAGGATTTAACTCTATGCTGTTGTGTGTAGTAGCTGTAATATATCACTTACAGAAAAGTAAGCCTGTTTCGTGTGTACCAGTAGTTATTGTGAAGAATTGTGAGGCTTACAATTTTAAATAAAGAGCCAAGTTTTTAGACTGCCAGTCTTTGGGAGGCAGAAAATATGGTTTTGATAATAAGCAAAATTTTTATTTATCTCTAACAGTGCCACATTGTTACAGCRCAGTTCATTATATTTTTTCATGTTCTTTTATCTGCTGCTTTATTTTTTTTGTTTCCTAACTTTGTTTTCTTTAAATTTTTCTCTAGTTATTATCTGAAGAGCAAAGAGGAGTTACAAGATGGGTGACTGGTTGGCTTGGTGGAGGAGCTGGGTCAAAAAGTGTTCCTAATACACCTTTGAGACCAACTCATCAGAACATTTTTAATAGTGTAAGAATGAATCATTCGTTCTCTTTGTTTGAGTGGAAAAATGGGGAAGTTGCTTATTAATGTTCATGATTGGTTCATCAGTATATTGAGCTTCATTTACTGATGCTGTTGTATCTTGTGTTAATTGTTTTGTGCAACTGCTTTGGYAAAAGATTTTTCTGCACTAAGGAAAAATGTAGACATTGAAAATTAGATACTAAGTCTGGGGCTAATACAGAAGACAATTATTGTTCCACTGGTTGCTGGCATCACTCTTGTCTTACAGTATGGACTCAAGTCAACAAGTGCTGAAAGTTAAATATATGTGAGAGTGGGGAATTCCACAATATTCAACTGTATAGAAGACCATGACATTGTATTTTGATGACTGTGTTCCCATGTGTCCTTTAAATTTAAATTGAAAAGCTTTTTCAGCTGCTGCAGCTAGTGCCTCTTATTTTCAGCATATAAAATTGGTATTTTAAGTTTTCAAATACTATAAAGGAACAGATGTCATAGCATGATCTATGGGAGCAGTTTATATGTGGAACTTTCCATTTTGCAGGCCAGTAAATAATGTACTCAAGGACCAAATACTGAGGGATTGGGGTTTTTAGATTGACTATGGTATTTTGCTCAGTTGAGCTAGAAATTATGAGAATGGATTCCTGTAAATCATCTTGAAGTGTAGGGATTAGGTTTTTTTCTCCTTCAAATAATGGAAGCACATAGGCCACTAAAGGACTGTGTTCTGATTAACTGTAGATTTAAAAGAGAAAAATCAGTGGTTTTGTGTGAATAGTAAAGGCTTTACAAAGCCACATTTTATATTGTGATGCTATTGACACCTCAATCATTCCATGCTTCCTTTATTTGAGATTCTCTGTGAAATAAGGCATGCATGGGCTTTAAGAGAAAAGATTGGGTTTTTTGTGTTTCTGGAGGAAAGATTGGTTGAGCAAAGACAAAGGAAATACTCTGATGTCAGAAGTAGCATGGGATTCTTGAAACAACTGGCTTAAATCAGTAATGGAATTGTGGTAGAAGTGTGTGTGTGTTATCTTTAGACTTTATCAGTTTCACATAAATGCCTTTTAGTGAGACAACAACAAAGAGTGTATTTTGAAAATAAATCTGATTGTCACTCACTAAGGACTGCTTAGTACTAAGTGCAAGTACAAAATTGATTGCAGRCTGTTGACAGCTTTTTGGTTTATGTATATATGGATTTTTGTCTTAGTGCTTTTCACCAGAGCATCAATGAAATMTAGTAACTAGTAGCCTTTTATAGTCTTTTTCAGAACTGTTCGTGAAATTCCTTGAAACTGAATCATCCCCAAGCCTTCCCCCACCCAAGCTTTCTGTTCATGRTATGAAACCTTTAGGAGCAGCAGGAGCTAGTAAAACTAGCAGTACTCCATCCAACAGTCAAATGCAAGGTAATATTTGAAGAAACATTTGCGCCTTTACACAGAACATAAATAACTAAAAGCAAAATTTTCAAGGGCATTTTAACGATTCTGTGCTTCCTGACTTGTGAATTTTGAATTTGATTTCTTCTACCCCAACTATTTCCTACTTTCTCCTTTTATTTGTTTTTTCAATTTTTCTGTCATCTCTCCTTTCCACTGCATCTATACCTCAATTTCTAAACTGTCAGTACAGAAGATTAGAGGGACCAAATTTCCTTTGATATGGAAAGGAATTAACAGCACCTGTTAGAGCCAGACAGATGCTGTGCAGACAACATCAAATGGTGTAGCAATGAGCCCATCCTGATTTTCAGCATCCCTGTTGATCAGCTTGTGTTGAAGTGAGTGAAGAATGCAAGTAATACAACTTTGCAGTGTCTCTCTGGTGTGTGAATCTGGTTGCTTAGAGAGTACCAAAATAAAATCAGTTAAGTATATGCCTTTACAAAATTTCTGTAAAATGTGCAAGAACATTGACTTTGATTTTTCTAAAGCACAGAACAGTTAGGCTTATATTATAAATGTTCMATTAATGTACTTTTGTCTTAAGTAATTTAAGATTCAAATCTTCAGTTTAACTGGTACAGTTTGTTCTTATTTTTTTACATGCATTTAAGACTTCACTTTCATACAGGCCTGCTTTCTTTCAGAAGCTTGTTTTGATTGAAACCTAGCTGTAAACTCAATAAAGAAAACCAAACCAAAAAACCAAGCACCAAACCCCTACATATCATATGTATCTACAGAGAGAGAGGTGCTAAAAAACCCTCTTTCAATTCACTAAAGTATTGGATGTTTCAATGTGCTGTTTATTTTTGAGCATATTCTTGGGGCTGACTCTGGGGAAGCTGTGCCATGTGGTGGGAAACCTGCCTGTGCTCTGCATTGCAGTGCATGTGCCAGGGCCCTAACACCTCTGCACAGTGCTGGAGTCAGCATGACAGATACTKCATATCTGGCATTGCAAAGGTGAAGGAAAATGCAGTGAGTGTTCATGTTGCCTATCAGATGTGCATGTTTTTGGGGTAACTTGAGCTGTTACAGAATTTTGGTGGTGCACTTGGCAATGCTGGGTTAAGAGTTGGCCTCGGTTTTAACAGTCTTTTCCAACCTAAATGATTCCATTGTTCTATGAGAGAAGTCAGAGATAGTAAAAGTCTTTGAGGGTGTCTACACTCCATGGCAAGGAGATTTTAAAGGACTTACACATTAGGCAATTTTAGAACRTCTCTGTGAAGAAGTGCTATAAAATTGGCTTTAGGAATGCTTTTTAACATTGTTTTCATTGTTGGTTTAGATTTTTTTGTTTGTTTTTTTTTTTATATTCCAGATTCTGCAGTCTCAGGAGTGGGTAGAAGACCAGATGCAAATCCATTTTTAGCACCTCGATCTGCAGCAGTACCTCTCATAACACCACCTAATAGCTCTGGACATCTGCTTATGAAACCTATTTCTGATGCATTGCCTACTTTTACACCACTGCCAGTGTCCCCTGATGCCAGTGCTGGTGCTGTATTAAAGGACCTCCTAAAACAATAGATGATCTTGTATCAATATGATGATGGAAGCACTTTAAGGAAAATGAGAACACTATGCTGTATATAATATACCACGATGAGGCCTTCTGTAAAAAGTCATGTATTTGATTGCAATTGTACCTTGCTTTACTTGTACTTACAAACTTATCAGTGCTTTGGAAATTCCAATGGTGATATGAATAACTGCCCTCTGTATAGCAGGCATTCATTTTGGGTGTGGGTTAAATATTTAACTGAGTAAAAGATTTATCTGTTGCTAGATTGTCACAAGACAAATAAAAGGATTTTTAAACCTTAGGTATACCTAAGGTTTAAGTATATAGGGTTGTTTCAGAATGCATAGACAGCATTAACTCTGGTGTTGAGATACGCTTTTCTGTTAAAATGATCAGCTATTGGCAGTGGACCTTCAAGAACCAGAACCAAAAAAAAATGCATAAAACACGTCCAATTAATACTTAATGTACTTTTGGACATGTGTCTCTTATTTGCAAGTTTCATTGCATTTGGGGGCAATTTGAGGCATATTAATCTCTTTGTACAGTTATTTGATATAGCCCCCAGACCTAATAGCTGCTTTCAGCAAACACATCAGCACCGAGGAGTTAACTGTGGAAGTGAAGCTAGAGATATCTATGTGAAGAGGGGGTAATTTAGCAACTATATATTCACATGTATAAAGACACTGTGTTCTTATGGTCCAAGGTGTATATTTGAGAGACTTTTTATCTTACAAGATTTTGTAGATCCAAATGCAGACTTAAAGGAGACATATAGACTTGAAGACATATAGAATTAAAAGGGAGGAAGATGCTTGCTTATCTCAAATATGTAAATAGGTCTTTGTAAAACCAAGGCCAAAGTCAATTATTCTGTAAATTTTGCTGTAATAACTTATACACTTTGTTTGGCTGGTGAAGAATGAAGTTGCATAGTAAAGGRTAAGAGTCATCCTCATAGTGAATCTGAGATAAAACATCTTCAGTTTAAAATGTGTAATTTCTAAATCTTTTTATATGCCTCTACTTGTTAAGTCAGTGTTAAGATAACTGTTGTGCAAGTTCTATATTAGAACTTTCAACCTTCTTCATTTTCATTAAGATCCTGGATGAAATTGTAAGAGTTATATTTAAATAAAAGTAATTACTGAAACTTGTACAGAATCAACCAAAATAATGCAAGAAATCTTTGCATTTATTTATATAGAGGTCAAATRGTGAATTTCTTTTGTTGCCTTGAAACCTAGTAAAGGTTTTTTTTTAATTGCTGTACTTGCTTTAAGATCTGTTTGAAGCCCTTTTCCTCCAGTATATTAATGTTTCATGGAAGACTTAGCAAATTTGAACCTGCATTGACCTACCATATTGGATTTTGATTTTAAATTTTTTTACCCCATTATGGACAGTTTGGCAGTTTGATTTCTGGAAAAACAGCAACCACCTATTTACCAAAGTAAATTCTGCATTATGTAATAAATGTAATGAGAATCTCAAATTACCTCAGCTGAGAATATTGTAATTAGGTACTTCAAATGTACTTCTTCATTTAAACTGGACTGGAACAGCTACCCTTTTTTTCTATAGCAATTATAAAGAAAAATGAAATCAGATGGTTTCTGTGCAATCTCTCTTGGTCTTGTAGTCCTGTCTGTTTAATGATATATAGCTGCTTCGCAATAAAATTGCCTTTTGGTGAGCCAAAGCAGAAGGAAATGTTTTGTTTTTAAAAATTATGTGATTTACATGTTGTAAAGTACAAATGGAGTCATGCTGCTCAGTATTCTCAGAAGTTACTAACTGAGCAGTTTTACCTTTTGTGGTGCATTTTTTTTCTTCTTTAACTGCAGAGAATATGTAGACATTTATCTTTCAGGAAGCTTTCTAAATGCCAGTAAAGAAAATGTAGTAAGACCACTTACTCTACATGCTATAAATCAGTTCAATTTATGTAAGCTATGAGTTTGGGAAATCTAATACCAAACAATGGTACTGAAGAACTTAAATTCCTCAARCTCCTTGAGGGAGAAGAAAATCTTCCACAGCAGAGATATAAAAGGCTTCAGTCCTTAAGTCCTGGAAGGTGAGGTCTGTTGAACTATGGAGAAAGTCCTCATGGTTTAGAGGTTTCTGTTCTAAGGTTCATTCCACAGGTACTTTGGTGGGGTTTGATGCTTTGTTAGAAATCAGCTGGGCTCTGTTTGTATTCCAGGCAGTACTGTGTAGAAAAGTGCAGAACAACTTCATTACTTTGTTTCTTTCTTCCTTTGAATGTTTCAYAGACCATTACAAATATTCAAGCTTTGTTTTCATTGAATGATTAGTAGATGTATTTTTCCTCTGATTTTTCTTCTGTGTTTACTTTGTTCTTGATAATTGTTCCATATATAGTTGCCTTACCAGTTTCCCACATGTACATATGTGACTCATGTAGTCTGTTTTGTTAATTGTGTGGATCTTTCACACAGCACCATGAGGAAAAAAATCTGGAATTTATGAACAAGGTGTAGTAGAAAATTTTCMTTCTTTCATTTAATGTAATTGTTTTCTGTTGCTTGTGCAAGGAAAGAAAGGTATCTGGTCCTTCTAATTTTGGTCTAACAAGTTGTCAGTTCTCTTTAGCAGTAAGGTAACAGAATTCTAGTAATAAATTGATTTTACAAACTCAATATAAGTGGGTGGATATCAAGGTAAGGGGTTTTTGTTCTTTTCTTTAGACTTTGCTGTTTTTCTGCTGTTCTTTGCTTATCCTGAATTCTGTGCAAAGGGGAAGAAATAACTGCTTGGTCTTTCTAATTGTCACTGTAAAGGAATGCCAAGTGTGTGGTTTGGGGACTTACGTGGAGGGGGGGTGGTRTTGGGGATTTTTTGGTTAGGGTTTTTTTTTTTAATTGAACTTTCCTGCATTACACCAGTTAGTCACAGCAATATAGTTTGACACATTACAGTTAGAAAATATCTTTTTTTAAAATCAAATGTCAGACTCCTGCACTTTATTATTGCTTTTTATTCTCATTCTTGACTATTTTGCTAAAGTAGTTACAAATAATGCAGGTGATCTGGACTATGTACAGGAGTCACTGGTGGCTAAAGCAGAAGAGACAGAATGGAAGATGCTTGCCTTGTAAGTATTTCGTGTTATCACATACCTCATGAAAGCTTTGCAGTTAATGTCTTACTGCTGGTGTGATATGCTGCTGGATGTTTGGTATTTTCATAGAATCATGAAATAGTCTGGTTTGGAAGGGACCTTCAAGATCATCTTGTTCCAACCTGGCTGCCATAGGCAAAGACACCTTTGGYTAGACCATCCAACTTGGCCTTGAACACTTCAGCGGATGGGGCAGCCACAACTTCTCTGGGCAACCTATTCCAATGTCTCACCRCCCTCACAGTCAAGAATTCCTGTATAATATCCAATCTAATCCTGCCCTTTTTCAGTCTACAGTCTGGGGGAAAAGTGAAAAAATACTGTAATATTTGTGTTACGGTCAACTATCATTAGAAGGTTTTGCCWGTTATTGATAGCAGAGAGTTTAGAAGCCCTGTCACATGGGGCATTGCAACAAGCTCTGACAGACTACAGGCCAGTGGTATCAGAGAAACARACTACTTACCTTTGGTGTTTGTTAACAAAGTGTGAGAGCTGACCCTTGTACCAATAACCTGGAATGTTCTGTCTCCCTTAGTAAAGGACATCTGATTCTTCAGAGAGCTGCCTGGATACTGTTTGAAGATCAGCCATTGCACACTGTGTTCAATATTACAAGGGTWAAGGGAATCTTGACAGTACTGTGTGGTTAACCCCAAGGTTTTCATTTTTTGCATTAGATGCTGCCTGCATTTCCCCCCTGTGAATTTCCAGGTAGTCATGCAAGGTGGATTGAATTGCAGTGTTATCAGGYATGGGATCACAGACCAAGGACATTTTACAGATTTGAGGCAGCTAGGAACTATTCATTTAATGTCATTTATGAAATAGTAACTATTAGCCAGCACCATAGTGCAGCCACTGCAGCCACTTGGTATCTAATGTCTGTTGATGGAATAGTCCAAGGGGTTAGGAAAAAGAAGTGTGCAACATACTCCAAGTGATGTATATTTTGTCTTTTGGCAACTTTCTGCCATGGCTATTCTACAAGGTGAGCAAAGTCAGGTGGGTGATTTTGAGCTAGTAAAAACCAACCCGTGGTACCTCCTGACTCCCTAGAATGGGAAGCACTGCTAGACAACCTTCTGAGAACAGAAAGAATTCTCAGTTACAATGCTCCAAAGTTACAATGCTCAAGAGTTACAATGCTCCAAATCTAACATTTTGTAAATTAGGGAGTAGAGAGCTAAGGACATTCTAAGGTTTTGAAAAAGATTTTGACCTTTTCAAAGCTGCAGAGAAAAGCAAGAAGTCAAGTTTGGCAAAAGCAGCTGGGTTTTAAAAATTAAATAAAGCTAGCCTCATTTGTAACTGAGGTAGCCTGAATCCATGAGTTTCCTGAACATTTAGTATAGTATTATGAACAAATAAGCAATGAAGTGGCAACTGGATGTAAATAAAGCAATAGTAAGAGATAATAGCAGTTTTGAGTAAATCAGGGTTTAGAATTTGGATAAGAATACTAGTTCTTAAATGGGAACAAGTATAAAAGATGTAAGCTGCAAACATTATTTCACAGAATCCATTAGGTTGGAAAAGACTTCTGAGATAATTGAGTCCAAACTTTGATCAAATATATCTTGTCAACTAGACCATGGCACAGAGTGCCACGTCCAGTCATTGTTTGACAACCCTTCCCTGAAGAMATTCCTCCTGATATCCAACCTGAACCTTCCCTCGGGCAGCTTGAGGCTACTGTCCTCTCATCCTGTTGCTGGTKGCCTAGAAGAGACTGGCTCCCACCTGGCTACAACTTCCTTTCAAGTAGTTSTAGAGAGTGGTAAGGTCACTTTCTCCGGAGAATAAATAGAGATCACGAGAGTGATTCCAGACACTATTTTMTTTGGGTGCAGGTATTCAAGAAGCTGCATGGAGAAAGGGAAATAGGGGATTCAGGTTTCAGCTAGTCAGGGGAAAGCCAACCACATGGTGATTGTAAAACTGACCTTTATGTAAAACTGTTTCCTCATCTCCTGCAGTAATTTTCTTTGTTACATGGTATTAAAGAATTTAGATGATGATTTTGTTTGTAATAAAAGTGTATTTTCAGAATTACAAGCAAATTACTGAGTTGATTCTGGGTCACCTGTGTTTTGGTTTACATGCCATACCATAGATACAACACTAAATGGTAGCACAAGTAAAGAAAGTGGTTTGAATGGTAGACTGGAGCACTGAAAAATAGTAATCAAAACTGAAACCTTTTCTGGAAATAGATTTGGAAAATATTTAGACTGCACTTTGCTAAAGTAGTGGGTGCCAATAAAAGTGAAGGCAAACAGAACACTGCCTTATTTTTGACAATAGGAGYGGGAACAGATGTATTTAACAGTTTTCAGCTAAATTAGAGAAGGCTTATTATGAAACTACAAAAATTTGAGGAGTACAGGATTCTGAAGAAAATGAATGAGTCATAACTAGGATTGCCAGATCTGTCTGGCCCCAAGTGCAGGCTGAATAGCACATTGTCTGCAGAGTGCTCCAGATGAAGGRCCTGCAGCATGCCACTGCAGGCAGRGTGTTGCAGGTGGTACCTCTGTCTTTATTAGACTCTGAACAGAAGAGCAACTATGGTGTGCTTGCCAGAACCTGCCGAGCAGGCAGGGCTGGGGATCCAGAGAACCTACTGCACTCTGGCTCTGATGTTCTCCTGAGCTCCATCAGTGGTTTCAACTGCCTTGTACAGGTACTTAAATAACCTGATGCTTTGCTGGTGACCTGAAGCCTCACTGCCTTGACAAATGGGACTAAACAATCTATTCCRTGAAAGAAAAGATTTTCATTAGAAACTAAAATGGAATAGGGAAACACCAGAAATTACTGCTGTTGATCAAAGCCTGCAGGGCCTACCCTCCTRCTGTGAAAGTATGAAGGAAACTCTGGTGAGAGGCCAAACTGAGGTTTAATTGAGCCTGTGACTCACAGGAAGAAGATTACATGTACTCTGTCACAGCAATGTGACAGAGTACATGTACAATGACACAAAGCAAAAGGACTTTGTGCTTGGCACTGGGTGCCCCCATTGCCCAGGATACTGATGCATCCCTCACTGTTGCCAGGTAGCTGAGGAGACACAATGGGCTTGATACTGAGATGTTCCACTTCAAAGGGAGTCAGACTCAGCTTCTTGTGTCCTTCCCTCTTTTGTCCCTCATCCCTGATCTTGTATAAGTATTTCAGCTGACTTGCTAAYGTTCCATGTTCTCATGCCAAGTCCCCTGGGAGTCGCAGCCACACCTCACTCAGCTTCAGTGCCCATTCCATGATCCTTTTCTGGGGTGGCCAAAGGTGGTTAAAAAGGGTGTAGATGAAATTAAAGACATAGAAATGGCAACTGTTATACAAAAATTCCCAAGGTTTGCTGAAAAAAATCACATTTGCTATTTATGGGTGCCAGCTAGGAGTTGCYTGGAGCTGGTTTCAATTGCATGGAACTGAACTAAATGTAAATATAAACCTCTATACCATGGAGCAGAGCTATTTTTCTGTGATACGTCATTCTTAAGGATAGACTCCAAGGAAATCTGTGCCTGAAAGATCATAGAATCATTAAGGTTGGAAAARATCCTTAAGACCATTGAGTCCAACCTTTGATGGATCATCACCATGTCAACTAGACCATGGTACCAAGTGACACGTCCAGTCATTTCATGAACACCTCCAGTGACTCCACCATCTCCCTGGGCAGTCCATTCCAATGTTTAACAACCTTTTCCATAATTAAACTCTTCCTGAATAAGTCTCCTGTGTTGTACTACTGAATTCCAGATTTTTTGATTTACTGTTTGTATTTTATTA